>NC_070582.1:11023284-11331745 GCF_027409825.1 Scomber japonicus
TACACAACTATTTCTATAATCATACAGCTGTCTTGATGATGTGTTAGGTCACCAGTTGTAAAAATAAAATAGGAATCTCTCTCATCGCTAACATTAATCCCATATGACATGAAGCTGGCATAGGATACGCTTGGAATTACGTGAGAAGCTAAACACACCGGTGAGCAGATGAAACATAGTTAACAGTAGAAGAGAGGGACATGTCAGTCAAACATCGTCTGCACAGGCTCACACAGTCACGATAAGAGGAGTAATCAGCCAAAATAAGTGAAATCACCACAGGCCTAAATCCACACAAGGGAATTTAGTCATTTTTGCTGATTACACCTCATCACAGGACTGCACAGGAGGGTATAAGCTGTGTTTGATTGACACTTCCTTCTCTCTCCTGTTAGCTTTGATGCATGTAAGGGTGGGACACATTACACCTGTATCATCGTTTTTTTGAGGCATTTAAACAACATTGTAGGAATAATGGGTAAAGCAGGTGTTGCTAATAGCATTATAGCTCTGTTCTTTTTAAGTATCCCAGGGTGAATGTGAGCCAGTATGCACTATAATAGGACCCTGAAATGAAAGCTAAATGGAATTAAAGTATCATTAATTCATCATTTTCACCTGTGATTTTGCAGCTGTGACATGTCAAAGGGTCTTCTGTGAAAAAGAGTCTTATTAGCACAAATCTCATCTGCAAAGCCAAACCAACAATTAACTGATTCTATTTATAAGTATTGTGTCTCTATCCAAAGCCTGATATATCTTAGTCCTCTGTGCTGTAGACTTCCATTGTTGTTCAAAAATCTATTAAAAACACGTCAGTGAGTCACTCCGATGCACCGAGCAACATGTTACTTCACTGTTTGTTTATAAAGGGCTCCGAAGACTAATAACAGCGATTGCGTTTTCAGTCTCAGTAGAGCTGAAGGTGGCTCATTGAAATGTTTTTAATATTTCTTGAACAACAATGAAGGCCTACAGCACAGAGGAATACAATATATCAGGATTTAGAAAAACACAATACTTATAAGTAGATCAGTTTATTGTTGGTTTGGCTTTGCACTTGAGATTTGTTGACAATAAAAATAAATAGAGAAAATCAGCAGCCTTATCCTTTAATTACCAGCATGGATCCACCCACTGTCAGCCTGAGCAGAAGTCTAATCAGCCAGCATGACTGAAAACACCTGTGTGGGTGTGAAGGGCCCTTTAAAAAGTTTGCAAGAAAATATGTTTTGCTCGTGTTTTTTGTGATTTGACTGAACTGATCTTTCAAAGCAAAGGAGTTGAAACCAAGCTGAAACTTGAGCAGCATCAGTCCTAAAACTCACCCAAACCGAGGGTTGTCAATGTGGTCCAAACTGGGCCTGTAAAATATAGCTGGCCGTTGGTTTGATGTGAAACCAGTGACGCTGGGACGTCCGAGGTGAGCAGTGTAGGTCACCTTGCCAGCGTCAGGGACAGTTGCACCTGTACAAATATCGGCCTTTACAGTTCAAATCTGAACCCTGATAGGTGTGATCAGAGCTGTTTCTGTCTATGCTTTCATGTGAATGTTTCCTGCTCATTATGCACTCTCACCATAAGAAGCTCTGTAAGAAGTATTGAATTTGTTGCTGGTCAGTCGTCCCCTGTCGTCTGTTGCTCCAGCAGTCGGCATGACTATCCTCTCCTGCTCAGCCATCTGTGACTGCTGTAATGGAAACCGTCACTGACAACAGTGATGGATGGCAAACTCCTCAGGGCATGTGTGCAGAGCTGTAACCACCAATAAAAGCAACAAACAAGAAGTAACTCTTGCTTTATGTTTGACAGTATCCAACCAAACTTCAAGCTCTCTGAAAGAGTGATTACAGTCTATACAAAATAGCAATTAGTGTTCTCTTTATCAAATGCTGCTTCAGTGAAGAGAGAAGTCGTCTTACAGAGCAGATATTTCCATCTACCCTGGATATAAATTACCAGAGAAAAGAGTCTGTCAGAGGAGAGAAAAGCTTCACTTACTCTTTAGTTGGTTCACCTGTCTGACTTGCAGGTGGTTTTGTAGGCAAACAAGTCTCTGTTGCTAGGAGATTGGAAACAGGGGCAGAACATTAAAGCTGACGAATGACTCCAGAATGAAAGACTGCCTGATCTCAATTAACACCACATAATGTTTCTATTGTGTGTCAGACCTGTGCTTTACTGTATCTCTTCAGTCCTTTGTATATAATTTGATTATTACAGAAAAAGATATCATTTCGTGTTGTTGTGTAAGATTGCAAGAGGGAATATGATAAGATTCCCAGTTGTTGCTTGTAGTTTACATTAATCCTGTTTTGTGCACTTTAGGACACCAAACTTTGTGTTGTTATAGCAGAGAAAACAGTAACAGCAATTAAAACATGTAAATTAGACCTCGAGGTTCCCCGATGCACGGTCAAACACACACATTCTCAACAACTCATTTGTACTTTGTCTTCAATAATATATTACTACTACTGTGGGCAGAAGTAGTAATATCATATTAACTCTCACATACTGTTCATATTCTTCACAGTATCCTCTCATAATTAAACTCTCTTTACCAAATGTCTGAACCTCAAATCTATTTTTATTCATGGATACCTCATCAGTCATTAATAAATGTGTGATAAATCATCAATGTAGCTTTCAGAAAGCAGAGTTTATTTCTTTATGGAGAGAAAGCATTCATTATCATTTTATACTTTCTGGTTCTATATTACTTAAAGCAGGAAAACATACTAACTAACATACTATAATGATAATAAACATCTTTTAAATGTTTTAAATAACCTATGTTAAAATCTATGTTCAAAATGTTGAAAAATAAATAAATCTTTGGTCAGTTTATGAAAGTTATAACCTAAACATATATTTCAGGCTAGAGGAAAAGAGTTTATGGTGTTTTTATTCCTCTCAAATGTAAACATGAGTCAAATTGGACCTGAACAGTATGTCAGGGTTAAACATTATGTTATATTACAAATAATACTTATAGGTTATATTATATTATAGATTTGTTGTTGTAATATTGTATGTATGTTTTGTAGTGTGTATATTGAATATAATATATTGCACATATATTAAATTTAACACAATATATCTTCATTCACCTACATACATTTGTTGTATTTATTATCCATTATAACATGTACAGTGCACACAGTAAAACAAGGCCACAACAAGGTATTCTATGTAAATATCTAATTTTACTCTACTGTCTCTAACATCTTTAGCTCGTCTCTGGTGAATTTGATGAAGTGTCATCTTACATTAATTTTTTTTTTGCTGCATAGTTCTCACAGCAGACGTCCTCAACAGATTGGACGGCTTCTTTGTGCTTCCACTGGATGGCAGTGTGACGCCACAGTGGCCCAGACTTCAGACTAGCCCAGAAAAGATTTAAGGTTATGTAAAAATGATGGATGGCTTGAAATTTGCATGACATCTTGATAAAAATGTCCATCTGAGACAGGGAGTTATCACCTACCTCTCTTAATAGGAGAAAATGTCCGTACACCATCTTTACATCTGCACACTTGCATTTAAATGAGCAACACATTTTACTCCTGAGGATATTCACCTTCTGGTGTATTTGGGACAGTCTGAGCAGGACATCAGGAGTCAGTTTTCCAGACACAAACACAGACAAACTGTCCTACTAATTAGTCCCCCAAGAGGACTTATTAGAGAGAGTAAAACAGTGAGATCTTCATACATCAGAGATCTCACATGCTTTTCAAACACACAGCTTGAACACTCCAAACAGTGTGATGTTCTCTACTGTTTCCTTATGTGATGGGTTTCTAAATTACTGTATAAAATGACTCCTCAGTAAGACAACCTGCTCACTCTTTGGATCACTGAATCAGACAATCTGGCATAATAGTCACATCGTTTCTACACCTTTCCTTTAATTCTCACTTCCTAATCCTTCTCTCTTTTCGTCTCATTTCCTTGGACTCACACTGCAAGCTTCACCTCTGTCACATCACTTTTTGCCTTTCTTCCCTCCATCTGTCCAACGCTGGCAGTCAGCGGCGCCTATCTTTACCAAGCTGTTGCTTGTATTTGCAGTTCCACAGTCTTTCTTGCTTGACATGCTGTCGTGCCAAGCTGGGAACTGTTCATTATCTTCTCCAAAAAAACATAACTACAGGGAAACGCCTGCATCATTGAAACTGACAGTCTCATTTCCTGCTTCTTTTCCCCTAAACACAATGTGCACATTATTGGCATTTCTAATTATAAATTCACTTGAATTCATACAGCCTGAATAGACTATGGGCCTATTTTTATTCCAGTCCAAGATTACACCAGATGATTTCACTTATTAGAACAACTTGAGCCAGAGAGGAGGGAGTGATCGGTGGAGGCACCTGCTGTACGAAATGAAAACATGCAGACTCTCAGCTCTCTTCTGTACGGGATTGTTCATGCAACACAGCAATCTGTGTTTGTTCTGCATCTGCATAATTCACATTTAACATGACTGTGCTGCAGGCAGTTACAATCCAGCCTCTTGATCAAAGTGGCAGAAATACTGAGTATGAAGGAAAAAATCCTGCAACAGTTTGCACTTGAGATAGCACTTAGAATACAGAGGGAGCTTAAAAGATGAAAAAAAGGTGGGTGCAGTGCTTCTAAAAATAGACGGAGGTGATGCAAGCAAGGGTCTCCCGTCGAGTTGATGCGCTTGGCTTGCCTGCAGCCGTATGTTGTAGTTCAGGGAGGGACAAAACCTCGGCCCCTGTCTGCAGGAGCTTGGCTGGCTCAGTGCTTGTCTGTGTCTCCTGCCCAACTCTCTGCTCCTGATACTCTCCTGCTCTGGGAGGAGAATCTCGACGGTTTCTCTTTCGGTTCAGTAACCTGTTTCTATGTCTGCCATAGAATACCATGGAATTAATATTTAGGGAGACACAAAGAGACAGCTCAGGCGCTAAGACCCTTCATTGTGTGTCAGGTCTCAGAGGTGCTCTCTCTGTGCTTCAACGCCTCACTGTACCATGTCTTATCTCCCTCCCGCTTCCGTTTCTTACTTCTGTACTTAATAGGCAAATCTGGCACAGATGGTTTGGAGTAAATTGCATTGTCATCTTTTTCCATTTTGAATTTCGGCCCGCCTTGGTGCCTGTAATGCTACGGAGGCAGACAGTGATGAGCGGAGAGGGATAAAATCTATTTCACTATCATTGATGTTGCGAGAAGTGTCTTGAATGCAATTATATGTTTGATGGATTGAACCTGAGTCACACACACAAAGTCACTGAACTGAGTGCAGAATGTCAGAAGTGAACCAAACTGTGTGAACAATACTGAAGCTAATTAAGCTACATGAGAACATCTGTCATCATCCTTGGAAATGGGATGAAAGATGGCTTCGAAGTGTAGTATGTAGCTGCTGTGACTCATTTACCTTCATGCTGACTAATGTGTTACTCAGAGCAGAAGCTTTCCTCTATACATGTTTAATTGCTCTCAAAGGCAGAAACAACCTTTGCAAATTGCCGTCTCTATCAGCAAATGATGGTAGCCTTCATGTTCAATTGCAATGGTGTCATTAGAGTTCCTAATTATGTATCAGTTAATTACACTGTACGCAAATGTGTGTCCAATTTTTTAATTAAAAGTTTAAAAAAACACTAGAAGATACATGGCCATAAGTCTGTGGACACCCCTCCTAATGTTTTGGGCAAGCTGCCTTTGTTCCAACTAAGGGAAATCTCAATGCTAAAATGCATTATTTTATTGTAGTGTGCTTTCAACATTGTGGCAACACTTTGGGGAAGTCCTTTTTCCCAGTTTGGTGTGGAAGAACGTGACTGGTCTGCACAGAGTCCTGACCCTAACCCCATCCTACACCTTTGGGATCAATCAGAGCACAGACTGTGAGCCAGGCTTTATAACATCAGTGTTGGATCTCACTAAAGCCGTAACACTTAGTTAAGTAATTGATTAGTTGCCAACTATTAAACAATTTTGATGATCAGTTAATCTTTTGGAGTACTTTTTTCAACTTCTCAAATGTGAACATTGTCTGGTTTCATGACAGTAAACTGAATATATTTGGGGTGCAGTCTGTGTCAGGGTAGAAAAAGACATTTGAGGATGTCATCTTGGGCTTTTAGAAACACTAGCAACTAATCGATTAAGAAAGAAAATATTCAACAGATGTATTGATAATGAAAATACTGCAGCCTGGGACGTCACTGATGCTCTTGTATTTGAATGGGAGCAGATCCCTGCACATCACCTCTAAAATGTTGTTGAAACACGAGTTACCATGAGTTATCGTAGAAGATTAATGGCCATTGTGACAATCACATATATTCTTGTGCACATATGTTTGGCCATGCAGTATATCTATAGTGTAAAGTTGAAACGATTAGTTCGGCTCACCAACAATCAGTTCATCAACAGAAAATGCATGGGCAAAATTTCATTAAATAATCTCTTAAAGCCTCTGAAAGTTAGTTTACTTTTACTTCAAATGAACTGATTATTCAACATTGTATTAGGACAGATAAATCAATAGTAAAAACAGTGGTTTGTTGCAGCCCTGCTTTAGTGATAGTAGCTATCACTCAACTAACCAGTAAGAAAGACCAATAAGTCTCTGGACACCGGTGTAGTAAAAATGATTCTTTAATATGGAACAAAATCAGAGCTCAGCTCCAAGGCTCCGTCCACCCAACACACTCTGTAACACTGATGGGTGGAGGAGAACGAGAAAATCAACCAGTAAGATCACAGTCCGCTCGGCCAAAAAACAGGAGAGGCTAAAAAAACATGGAACGCAAAACCAAAGTGCTACTGGGTTTGACCTCGAGACGCCCTCAGTCCCTTCACTTCTGACCCAGGATGTGACGCACAGCAACAGGCCTCTCTGCCTTCCTGGGCTCTCCCACCTCCTTACCTTCCTCACCCATTTAACCCCTCTCCAGGAGGTCAGAGGCTCCTCAAGCCAGTCGGTGACCCAGTGACCTTTTGGGGGGGGGTGACCAGGTGAGGTCAGCGCAGGGGTGGTTACAGAGGAGCAGCGAGGCTCCTGTGAGTGTGCTGTCAGTTGTGGGTTTTATTTTCCCAGAGTGACGTGAACACAGACAAGACGTCTTGGTTATTATCATGGCTCCAGCGTAATTGTCTGTGGTTCAGTCTCTCTGCAGTTTTACTCCCAGCCTACATGAAAATCTAATCATCTTTAAAATGTCGCTCTCTTGAGATTCAGATGGAATGTTTGAAGTTTAAAGTTTGAGGAAATGAGACGGCGCAGGAGGGAGAGGACGTCTGCAGAGGCAGCCCAGTAAGAACCCGTCACTATCCTAACACAGGGACATCAACAGAAGTACTACACAGATATGTACAGAGCAACCAAGCAACACATCGGAATACTGAGTAATAAATTTGGTGTGGGAGAGGGAAGGTAATAATTGTCCACTACAAATGCACATATCCCACTACTTTTTGTGTAGTTGGTCCGATCTTTAAGGCTATTCTCTTGCTCTTGCTACAAACTGGGTGGCAGTGAAGCCACCACAACATAGATTTGAATCACAGCTCTGTGCTTGACTTCTGAATATGGCTGCTTTGTGTTTCTGTGCGCTGTGCTGACAGCTGCCCTTCACCTCTGTGTTGGTATAGAACGGATGAGAAGCCTCCATCTAAGAGGTCCAACCGTAAAGAGAAAAAACCAGGGATGAGGTGCATGGCTCCTCTCTTTTTTTGTGCTAAATCATTCTCTGGTCCACAGAGCTCTGTAGGAAAAACAAGGTGCTCTACAGTAATGTGGTGGGTGAAGAATGAGAGCTGCTAATGGAGGAAGAATCGCAGATAGATGAGGAAGCATGGATTACTGGGAAATTAGACTCTGGTGGTGTATGCATTACCAACTGAATGGGAGAGTAAATGAACAATCGAGCGGAGGAAGTGGAAATCTATACTTGGTGGAGGATTAAAATGAAGCGTTGTAATGAAGAAGCAGAGTGGACACAAGGAGAGAGAGAGAGAGCAAGAGAGAGAGATAAAGAGAGAGAGAGAGAGAGAGGGCATCTGCCAGCTTCAGCAAACACAGTCATCCTGCACCTTAACACACATTGCGTCACATGACAAACTACATCAGAGAGAGGGGAGGAGGGAGGAGGGAGGGAGGGAGGCACTGCACAGAGAGCACTAGCACTACCATGGACGGACACACACCTAACACACACACACACACACACACTACTGCACAGGGTCCCAGTCTGCGTTCCACTGCACTCTCCTGGCTGCCAGAACCTCGCTGTGTCTTGTCGAGGAAAAAACAACAAACAAACCAATTAACAAACAAACGGACGAAAAGAAGAACAACACACACTTTGGATCCCACTGGCCATAATAAAAAAATAAACCAGAAACAAAACTTAGAATATAAAAAGAGCCAGTGGCACCAGGTTTTACAGAAAGCATTTTCTCAATAACTGGCTTTTGAACAGCTCTACGCTTTTTCTTTTAGTCTACCAAGTATATACTATTAACCTTACCAGGCAGCTAAAATCTATACAGTACTGTCATTTTGTCATCATATATTTATAGATATTTATACACTATACAAAGTTGGCAAAAATACATAAATAAATACATTAAATTAGATTGTACACATCACAATTGTGTGTTTTAAGTTAGAACACTCTTTGTTGAAGAGGTGAGCCATGGCAAGTTGAGAAAGGAGGTGAAGAAACAGGAGTGTTACCCCCGACATCCCTAATGCAAAGGAGTCACCATCAGACTAGGCGGGTAATATATCAGTGTATGGCATTAGATCAATTAAGTGTATTGCTTATTACCTACCTGATCGGAAAAAGTCCACATTATGGCAGGAGTTAGAGGTTGCTCTAACTTAATCACAAAGTCTATTTACAAGTCGTTTATCAACCAGTGAAGAAAGGAAAGTATTCTGAAGGATCTGGATTTAGGGAAATTAGTCAGAATTTATTTTTGGTGCATCGATAAACAGATGGATTGTGTGTGTGTGTGTGTGTGTGTGTGTGTGTGTGTGTGTGTGTGTGTGTGTGTGTGTGTTTTCTGACTCCCCGTGGGACTCCCTCTCAAGGATGGTATTACAAACGAAGGCAGGACTGTATCCACTGTCCTTCCTGCAGATGGCTGCTGGGAGTATCTGCTGTACCGTATCATGTCTGTGGCAGAGACAGTCCTAAAAGTAATACGAACCCGATAAGCTCCATCCCTGCACTGTGCACAGGCCCAGACAGATACATAAGGCTATGGCATATGGAAAAAAGGGAAGTGGGCGTACAAACACCTGCAGTGAAAATAACTGGACTGCGGCCCTGTCTATTTTATTTCTGGGACGCAGCAGTGGGCTGTTGGAAAGGCACAGGGCACATTTTGGACATTTGGAAAGGTCATTCTTGTTCTCACTGACATTTTTTGGAACCATTAAGAACCCTTATTTCCACCAAGTCCTGCCATATGAACATTTATAGTTCAGCTCCTGTGCTAATCCTGTAGTTTTTTTTTTTTTGAGTTTGAGAGTTATTTCAAATATCTGACTAAGCGACAGACAAGCCTGTTATGTGGCAAATTCACAGCAGTCAGTTGTGCTTAATCATGAGTCTAACACCAAATAAGAGGCTGAGTCATGAGCACGCAAATTGTCTTTACAAGGGCAGACGGATGGTGTGTGTCCTTCCTCTGGAATCTGCCCCCCTCCTCCATACATGCCCATTACCATATACTGTACGGTCTCCCACAGAGCAATCCAGACTCCAAATTCAATGAGGAAGGCATCATCAGTGTCAGTACAAGGCCAATCCCGTCTAACACAATGGCATTACAGTAAATCCCCAAGCCCATAAGCAGACAGGGCGAGATGCAATGCCAAGCAAGCCGGCAGAGTGACTCCACAGGGAGGTGAAGTCATCTCGCGTAGACTGGGAGCGCTTTGTTTTTTGATGTTTGTCATAAAAATACAAAGATGTTTTATGGCATAAGTAACAAAGGCTACAATGGGTTTGTATCACATATAGCTCAGTCTAGTTCCCGGAGGTGTATAGGGGAAGGAGAGGTTTTGGGGTGGGGTAAAGGTATATGGCAGTGTTGCTACAGTGGGCCTGGGATGTGTTGGGTATCACTCCTTCCTTTTGTTTCTCTTGCCCCGACCTCACGACACCTCCAACAAAAATACAGCGGACATCAAAAGCCCTTATTCAAGAAGGGCAGGAATAATCAGCTTCAGCATCATCAACATCACCACTGTTATCATGAATATCATTGTTTTCTTCATCAGTTCAAGTGACAAATGAAAACTCGGCGTACAACAAATGTTAATTTTCACCAACGATATTTACATAAAGTTTTCAAAAACAGAAGGAGTTTTTCTTATCACATTTTTGTAAAGAAATAAACCCAACACAAGAACACCAAGCACACACATACATACACACTGACCAACAGTCGAATGAGAACGAAAAAGAAAAAAGATATTATTACTCATTATTGTTTTTCATATTCATTTAGTTACCATTCAGATAATGCTTACTTAAACCCTGATTGGGAGAAGTCACATTGGTTTTCACCAGATGCTTAAAACAATTGAAAGGGTGAGTTCGGGGAGGCGAGGTCTGTCTGTGCAGGGCGAGACACAGCGACTGACTGGACAAATGACAAAGGTGACCCAGAAGACTGCTGGGCTGACTCAGCCATCATAATATGATTCAGCAGAATAAAACAGCAACTGCAGTCTCTTCAGGATGAGATTACTACAGCCTGATTTTAATCCACACACACGCACCTAAAATTCCCCCAGACATACAGCACAGTGTACCTTTAATTTAATATTGCACAAACTACAGCAAAGCAGGCACCTTTCCAACGAAGTGAGTCATTGACGCTCATCTTAAGAAAGCCATATCCATCAAGGAAAACTGTGTCGAGGAATAAGGAAAGAGCTGAGAGTATGACAAGGACAAACAATATCATCAGGCTCAGAAGAATATCTTTCTAATCCTTTGGCAAACAGGTGTGGCCCATTCAGCCAATAAAGCTTTCAGGTATTTACAAAGTAAACAGGGAACCGAAAGCTGCTAGCGACAATGATGAATTTGGGGGGACACACCTATGAATAAACAACTCAGAGAGGGCCAGAGTCCAGGGCATGGATCTTCTCTGTCCAGCTGTACAGACTGATAGTAGTAGGCTGGACAGGCCAATGTAGGATGGGAGTGATTGTCGCTCCCACACTGGGTACAGGTGAAGTTTGATCATTGGTCATCTGACTTTGGGCCTTTCTCCTCTTTGCCTCGGACTGCTGGGCAAGTGTCTATTCAAACTTGGAGAGGGTTTTCTGTGCCATCTGTCTCCAATCTGTTTGATGTGAGGTTAAACCTTCACAGGTGTTCAGGTTGACGCTCATGGCCTTCAGGTCTTTCTTTGTAGTGCAGTTGGTGGTCTGCCTGGTGGGCGTTTTCCCTGCACTAATTCTCTGTAGAGGAGATCTTGTCATCATCTATTTCTACATCTACACCAAGCCAGGTATGCGAAACAAGACAAAAACTCTACAGCCATGCTAGCAACAGTTTTTGCAGGTATTAAGTCACAAATCCTATAGTTAGTAGTGGACAAGTTTAAGTTTTGACCTCATGATGACACTAAATGATAAATCATAGAATCAGAGATTACCAACAGATATTATAATGTATCTGCTTGATATCATCAATGTTTCTACCAATTTTCTTTGCAATTTATCCAATAACCAACAATCCAAAAATGAGAACCTCTTGGTTTTGGTAGAGGAAAGTTCAAGAGACCCCCACTTCACAGGGCTACATATTCTGGGAACCATGGATGTCTATACATACAAAATGTTATACCAATCCTTACAATATATGTTGGGAATGTTTGCTGGATAAGTGACAACTTTGACCTTTAAAAAAAAATGTCAGAGGATCATCAAAGTCAGTACGATTCATCATCTGGGTGCCATATCTGTACTTACTCATGACTCCAGTGGTTGTTTAGATATTTCAGTCTGGACCAAAGTGGTCTCACAGACAGACTGACAGACCATACCAAAACTTGAAACCATTCATTAAAAAGTGTTCCAGTAGCCTTCAGAGTGATCAGTAAACAGATAAATATAAAATAAAATGGCCAGAAATGTAATTTGCATAAATAAAATTCAGTTATAAGAGCTTTTTTTCTGTGGGCAGTGTTGGCCTTGTCTGACATCTTGAATTAAACCATTGTGATCAAACAGTAATTATCCACACCTGCAGCTACCAGTTTGCTCTGCCAGGGAACGGAGCGATGATGGAAGACAGAGCTGAGCCTGCACGCAAGGAGAACTACACTGAGTGGAGCTAGCCGAAAAATCTTGACTGGGAGCGTCTGCGACCCTGCCATGCTGTATTCATGAGCTCAGGATTGCTGAAGGTCATTGCCGACAGTGTTGGTGCCAGCCAAACGCAATAAGTTTAGAGGTGTGAGACAGGTGGCAGCATAATAAAACTCGGATTTGGAAATTGCTTTCTCCTTTATACTGTTTGGCTCTGAGCTTACCATCCATTTTAATGGTGCTGCTGTTTGACTGCTGGCAATGAGAGAACATAATGTTTGAGATTTCTGCTTATTTTATGGAGTGTACAACTTTTTCTGGATACACTGTGATGAATTATATTTTTTTGATACACTGTGTTTCATGAAGTAAACAACTTATTATGCTGAAACTTATGAAAGTGCAGCTGATATTACATTTTAATAATTCTTTTCTTGACATTTTCAACTTTGTGACCTTGAGCATGAATAGTCCCTTGGTTTAAACAAGCTATATTAGAATAAATATTCTCTTGTGTGTACACGTTTTACAATAAATTTACACAGAATCACATTTTCCTATCCAATCTGACAGCGCTTCACTAGATCAGTAATCTTCTGCCTTTGTCCTAAGGGTGTAATATTATTTGATGATAGTCCAAAGGTTGAACTCTAAAATGGATATCAAGAGTAAATTATATTTCCATGTAAGGAAATAAAAACACTCACTGTACGTTTTAAAGTCCAGCCCTGCAGCCTTTCTGTCTCAGCAGCATCACACTGTGCCTCATGTTACTAAAAATAATTCCATATCCCCCAATATACAGGGTCTCTGATGACTAGGCTATGTAAACCCATGTAGCATGGTAATTTATCCCACCTTGAGCTACTTGTAATCTTGTTGAAAAGAAATGGCAGAGGTATTGTGTTGAATCACCTGCACACCTGCATAACCACGCCTGGAAATCACAGCTCCTACAGGCCGCCTACAGACTGCCTACTGATGATTTTCTTCATTTTCGCTGACAACATTTTATCTATGTCCATCACTTTCTTGGTTACTAATGTGAGCACTCCATGTTTTGTATCATTCTTAGCAAGCATTATCTCTACAAATAGTGTGTCCCCCAGGTCCAAAGGAGATATTGCTCCTTTCTGACCACCTAATGGGAGTGTAATGTGCTGTGACACTGCAGGCAGCGGCTGTCAAAACAGTGGGCCCTGTTCCACGACTGGCCAATTGTTCTGAAGGGTGCTGGACTGGATCAGCGCTTCGCAGCAGCCAGCACCGAGTCTCACACGAAACACACTGCCCAGAACACACTAACAGCACAGTTTGCTGCCCAGACTGGGTTAGGGAGAAACTAGATGAGGACTAACTGGCTGCAGATTGAGCCACAATTATACAAGCATGAAAGCATGAGATACTTACAAATTATTGCATGATAGTGGAAAGAAAAACGCAACATGGAGCGCACAGATTTTGACAAGCCAGTATAAGGAGGCTGCATTAACAGTAGCAGAGATGTTTCAACCCTAAAACAAACACTGACTTTATTTGGTTGTTATGCCAGTCTAATGGTAGAGTTGATTGAAAGGTGAATCCTCATTTAGAAGTAAAAACTAAGCTGCAAGTAAAAAATCCTGACAAGCTGACAGGATTACGCTTCACAGGGTTTTGTGAATGTGAAAACACAGACAGACGGTTACAGTAGAGAATACACTGCGAAAGAGAGGAGTGTGATCCCTCCATCTCTGCTTTGTCTGACATTTCAGACATTAGCAACCTGCTGCCAGGAATCATTCACGCAGGTACGCGTACACAGGTACACTGGGATAAATATGAGGAACAAAAAGAGGAGGATGAGAGCCCTACATCCATCCTCGGTGTCCTCTACTTCGTCTCCAAACCCTGAAATCACAGAGCAGATGTAGCCTCTCCCCAACTGCTGCTCACCCTTCCAGATACTCCTCCCTTAATTTTCACCAGTACTGTAATCATCGTCAAAACTATTATCAGTTTCATTATTGTTATTACATTTTCAAAAAGTGCAGATAGAACTTCCCCGTGCCCTCGTTCAAGAGTCAGGGCAGTAAAGGAGGATGGGGAAACAATGGCAGTAAGAAGAGCAAGAAGAGCGCAAGATGAGAAAGAGAAAAGAGAAGAAGATTTCTGCCGAGTCAGAATTGTGTTGCTCCTGTGAACACACACGCACACACACACACACACACGCACGCACACACACACACACACACACACAGTCACACACAACAAAACACGCAGTCGAAACTGGTGGCAAGGTCAAGCAATTCATGGAGATCAACCCCCATCAGCACAACAGGGCAAAACAAGAGCACAGGGCAGTACGAAGAATTCAGAGCATCAATAAACAGACAGAAGTGTGCACAAACAGCACAGACTTTGCTTTTTGCTTCTGTTTTCATCTTAACATTGGAAGAAAATTTTAAATTGGTTTCCTCAGTTGGTGATGCTGTGAAAAATGACATCATCGTATCATGTGTGTGGGGGGGATTTGTTGGGTTTTCTTTTTTTTTTCATCTTCTTTTTTCTCTCTCCATGTCAGGGCTTTTTGTCTGGAAAACTCAGGAGCGATCCATTTCATGAGTTTATTGTGTTCCCGCTTTCCCAGCTTCGGAAAGTTCAGTTTATATATATATTTTTTAATCTCTATTTTTGTTGGAGCTACAGCACAGCACCCACAGCACACAGACGACAAGGGGGTTGGGGTCCAAGAAAGAAGGTGGGGAGGTGGAGGGGATTCACTAATATTGTGCCAGAGGAAGAGAAAGAGGGAACAATATGGATAAAATGAAAGAAAGAAGAAGAGTCCAGAGAGGGGGAAAAAAGAGAAGGGAGGGAGAGACAGCAGTTACAACAATTCCATCTTGAGCTCAGCTGGATTCATCACGAACCGAGTATTGATTGCTTTCGACAAACTTCAGCTGAACATTTAACCACTTTTGAGTAAAAGGAGGGAGAGGATATAGTACACTTGAGACAGATGACAAGGAAGCGCCAACAAATGAAGAGACAGGAGAGATGGGGAACAGCAGACAGGCTATGGATAACATACTGTATATTAGTCATGTGTATAGGGGAGTTCTGCCAATCTATATGCCTAATATGTTAATATGTTTATGTACATACAGTACATACTGTATAGTATTGTGTACCTGGAATAGTCATACATTAGGATTATATGAGATTAGATCATTACTTATGATTCTCTGTGATCCCACGGGACTGGCACCTTCAATGGGTCAGGGGCTGCAGTGCAGTTCAGAACCAAGGGGTCAACAAAGAAAGAGAATATCAGACCTCCACAGGCAAAGTGCATAAGGACAGACAGACATACAGACAGTCAGAAACAGGGGGACCATTGGCAAAGTGGTGAGACGCTGAAATTAAGACACAGCCGTATGAGAGGAGGAACAGAAGAAGAATGAAGAGTTGGAGAGGGATAGAGATTTTCAAAGAAAAGAGAAAAAGAGTTTAAAGGTTTAAGAGAGCAGATGGCTAATTGTACCCGTGTTTCACAGCCTGGCAGCAAGTCAGTCTTGTGCATAAGGACGGGAGTGGGAGGAGGGGAGGGACTGGGAGAAGATAGGAGACAGGAAGAGGCCATGGAGGAAGCTGGGTAGTGCGATCAGGCCTTGAGAGCGTGCCACTGGGCGACGTTAGTACGCGGCCGAGCAAGCATGTCTTTCCAGTGCTTCACTTCCGCTGGTCCACTCTTCCACGATAGGTAGATCTGAGAGAGGGGGAAAAAAGAGAAGGAATGATAATATAGGATTACCTGTTAAAGTGACAGCGTTTTATCATTCAGACGTGGGTGTACAGCAAAATCATTCAGTCATGACAGCACCTTAATAGAAAGAGCCACAATGTTTGCACAATATTTGGCACCTACTGCATGAGAGGGGAGTAGTGTCTCTGCTGGGGAAGTGTTGAGCTGTCACATGGTGCATTGCTAATAGATTTTAAAATGTATTTTGCCATTAAAGCTTTAATTAACTGTTAAATAAGCTGCATCCTCCTTACTTATTGTAAATGGGTCTTAAATATTTACATGATGGCTTCACACGTGATAAAAAACCACAGCTGAAGCTATTTCAGCTCTTCCAGAAAAGTAATCTAAAGTAAGATATCATTTATAAGACGTGTAAATAAAGAAACCACATTGTAAAATTTAATTAAAAAGTTTGAGTAAACAGAACAGCTCATGCATAGCCATTATTTTCGATTAGGTGCTGAAGTGTCTTAATTAAAATGTTATTCATTTTAGAATAACACCTAGTTGGTTTGGATGCTTACTGCAACAAATGCTTCCAGTGCTTACATATTATGCATTAATCTTTGTGTTTTTAGACAGTACATGCCTGAGGACAAGGATTTTTAAAGATGAGAAAATATGACTGATGAGTTTGGCAAATGTGACAGCAGTTGGTGGAGTTAAAACTTCCCTGAACCACATGAAGAGGAGGACAGGGCTAGACATTTGAAGATCCCTGCCTATCAAAGTTTAAGGATTTCTAAATGCAAAGTAGTTGCTTGAACAGTGGCGAGAACGGCTGCTAACAAACCTACAACCCTTACATTTTGTCAAGGACATGTCTTGTGTGATGTTATACCCCTTCCATTGTCCTCTGTAGTGAACTACATGTTGTTGCCCCAGTATGACGAGTCGCCCTAAAAACTTTGGATTGGTTCGGCAATGCAGGTTTTTTTTCCCTCTCTTATTGTTTTCACCCAGTTTTTACAATGAAACTTGAGAGATTGTCCTCTGTGAGCCAAGCATTTAGAGACTGACCTGTGAGTCTAGGTCAGGGTCGTAATTATTACTCTAAACTCTCTACTCGACTAACGTCAGCCCCTTAGCTAAATGTTCCAGTCCTTAACAGGTATTTTGCTAACATAACCTATGACCACATATACTAATATACTTGACTTTGACATGTCCTTTGATTTTACTGATAAAAGCTAATTAGTCCGACATTAGCAGCATTAATGCCTGGAAGGGTCATATGTTGTAACCAAGGGCAACAACAACAAAGAATACTGTCAGACGTTACCTTGCCGATAACGTCGTTGCGGCTGAGCCTGTCCTTGTCCATGACGGTGATGATGATGGTGGTCTCCCTCAGCACATGGGCGGGCACGTCAAAGGGGAAGGACTCATTGAAGACGGGGTTCAGACAGCGTTTGATCGTCACTGTCTTCTTCTTCTCTACACGCTTGTCCTTGTGCATCAGCCACACCTTCACGTAGGGATCTGCAATGTTGGTGCAGAGTGCAGCAGTTTACATGTGAGCCACAGGATGAAGATGCCCATGGAAGGTGATTTTTGGGGTTAGATTTGCAATTACACTCCTAATTGTTAAAGTCAGGGAAGGCAGCTGGGAAGCAGATACTTAGTTTGAGCTCAAGGTCAACTTATCCCCAGAGCAAGGAAACATACAAATGAGGAAGTATTTATGGAAACAGGGCCTGGGATTTGTACTACCAATTCTGGAGCATTATCATTTTCTGTGATACTAACAGACAACGCTCCCACTACTCCAGGAAGCAATACATTTACAAAAATATGCCACAGAAAGCTTTTCACAGTGCGATCTGATATTTTTTTTTAAAAACTAGCACCAGACTGAGCTGACACAGATTTGACTGGGAGGCTGAAGATCCTCATAGATATACAGAAAGAGATAGAGACAGAAAAGGAAAGAGAGAGGGCTAGGGAGAGAGATGCTTGATGTGATGTCACCTTGCTGCCGCAGCTATCTATGACATGACCCAGCTCGGGAGCCAGACAGCGACCGTCCTCTGTGCGGATAGGTCAGTAAATGTTTGAACACAGAGCCCGAGCTGTGTGTGAAGCTACGTGGCTTCCAGTGTTATGATGAGGGTTTTCTGGCTGGTGGTTAAGGGTTAGAAAAAGAAAAAGACTGAGCAAACAATGAAGAATCTCTACCTGAGGTGCCCCCGATATCCATGGCTTTGAGATGGCGCGCTTTGATGATGTTCACAGTGATGATGTTGGCAGTGGGATTATAACAGAGAGACACCAGCAGGTCTCCTCGTCTCCCCTGAGGAACACACACACGCAAGCACAATGGAGTATGAATCATCCAGTCTAATATCAGATTTCATCTAGGAATATCAAACTTCAGATTAATCCCTAGCTTGTTATGTAATCTTACATCACTGCCCTCTCTGCTCTAAACCCCAATCAGTCTGAGCCCATTGATCATCATTAAATGCGTATCAATAATGCGTCAATCAAGCTCACATGCTGATAGTAGTAGGCAAATAGCATCACACTGGCCTTCATAAGACTGTAATTACAACATCTGAATGAAAAAGCCGCCCCGCCCTCTCTTACACTGCCATCACTGCAGGGCTTGAGCTCCTTCCAGAAGGTTTTTATCTGACCCAGTTCCACCTTGTTAAGGGGGATTGACACCTCTCCAATGGGGTCATTCCTGCTGAAACGGTCGAAGTCCAACACCTGAAGGTAAAGTGTGCGCTCCCTCACCTTCTCGTAAGGGAAGCCTGAAAGCACAGACAAAAAGAAAACAATGAGCTGAGGAAAAGCAAGTTACACTGTGACACTGAGAAGGTTAGACACACAGTCCTGACAGAGCAGGAAGGGCAGTAAAAAACCTGTAATCTACACAGCGCTAACAGGGATGAATTTGGCAAAGGCCAAAGTGCATTTTAAGAACTGCAGGACCAGCCAGCACTCTCTCAAATGACTGAGAGGGATCATTATACTCTAGTCACAAAGACCTATCTCATTCATTTTTCAGGAGCATCGGCTATTGTTCTAATTTTGGCAGAGTGTTTGAGCTTTCTGAATGTTATTTCGGCTATTTTACTGTCACCCTGTCATCCAAGTAGAATGATCATAATGAAGCAAATTCAAATCATACAGGAGTGAAACACTTCACTGCTCTCTGCACTCCCGCTGTTTAACATCTGCAGTTTGCAGCACTCAACAATTGTATTCTCTAACAAAACTGTTTCTAGAGCTCGAGGTTTTATCAATTAAAAAAAATTAGCTTCATTTCACACCTTTATGAATTTTCACACGAATCACACAATGCTCATTTGGTGCTGAGAAACAACCTCTTTGTCATTGCCATAAATCAGTATTCAGTACTTGTTTGTGACTAGACTTTCATTTTCATGCAGTTCAGCAACACTTCACTCTAACAAAATAATAATGATACATTCTAAAAATATCAATATAATCTTAAACAAAGTTTACAGAGATATTAACTCAGGTAAACATGTCAAGAAAAAGTGCTATATAAATAAAGATTACTATTATATTATTATAAAGTATTAAACAAAGTGATTTTTTGACTTGATGACGCTAGACAAAATGTTAAAAGAATCACTAAAGTTTTTAAAGTTCATCCCGAGGGGTCATGAACAAATGTATTTTATTATATATGTCCTGTTTTACCTTTTTGTTTAACTGACACTGATTTTAGTTATTGTTTGTTGTTGTCTTTGAGTGGACTCCAGGAAGACTAGCAACCACTTTGCGGAAGTTAATGGGGATCCTGATAAAGAATAAAAAATAAACCTGATGACAATCAATCCAATACTTGTTGAGGTGTTTCACTCAAAACCATATATGCCATAATTGTGATAGGGCTAGTGGTAAACTCAGGGGACTGTTGGGTTACATCCTCTATGAACATCTGCTGGTTGTTTTCATATTTCAGTATGCAATCCCTAGAGCCGCTAGCGTGACTAGAAACAGAAATTGGCTGCGTTCAGTGTTAAAGAATTAGCAGAAAACTAGAAATCAGAAACACCAGATTAAAGTCAGATGAGAAGAGACCCCCCCTCTTGGGCAGCTTAACAAAATACAATTTAAATAATAATGTGTCATAACAATTGAAACTGCTCTTTAATACGTATCTGAGTGGAAATAACACACACCCTCAAACAGGAAGGTTTCATTCCAGTGGGGATTGAGGTTCTTCCTCTTAACCTTGGTCTCCAGTTTGTGTTTCTTGTCGGGCAGCAGGTAGATTTTCACGAAGGGGTCCGAGGTGCCAGAGAAGTCCTTTGCTGGGAGTTCCTGGCCCCTGAGAACTTTGACGGTGAGGGTTGTGTTCTGAAAGCTGTAGCCTATGCTGAACTGGATCCGACCCAGCTTCTCACTGATAGGCCCTTCACCGTCATCATCCTCTGAACCTGGGGACAGCTGCAGGGCCACAAATGCACTCAAATAAATATAAACACATCCAGCAGCAGTAGTAGCAGCAGCAGCAGCAGCAGCAGCAGCAGCAGCAGCAGCAGCAGCAGCCAGTCACACAGAAAAGTTAAATCCAAGGGCACCCACCCTCTTTGACATACGCACGTGCAAACAGACCTTGACAGAGGGAAGCTGTGAAGGGAGGAGATTTTGGAGCTGCTGCTTAAAGGCAGAGATTGGTCTGACATTAAGAAGACTGAGAGAGTTTAATTTCCTTACTAATGTTCTTAAGAGGCAGGAGGTGCTCAGATTGGAGATAGTAGAGCTTTAGACCACCCATCTCTCTCATAGCCACTCTGACTGCTTTATCACTGCTATGCACTAAAAGGCCACTATCTGATAGAGAGCAGCGGACAGAGAAACGGAAAAAAGAGAGCGAGAGAAAAGCAGGAGGAGTAAGAGAGGAATAGAGTGCATTGCATGAGGGGCATGGAGAGAACGGCCGGGGAAGCACAGCTCAAGGTTGGCATTCTCCACTTGCAGCTGTCTTTATGGTCATTACTTTTCTCCCTGTGGCTGCACCTTCTGCCTTCTCTTTCTCTCACTCCTACAATAGCAAAAGATTAGAAACAAGCCTTTGAGGACTTTGAAGGAGATAAGACAACCAACAGTTCACAGGACCATTTCGCGCTCAAGTCTCCACTGACACTTTGAATAAGGCTAGCCCGAGGAGTGATTTGCATACAAACTATGAGTCACCTTGGATGGCTTGTTTCGCTTGATTGCTACTGTGGGAACTGCCTGTGTTTTTTTTCTTCCTTCTATTATCGCTCTCCTCTAGCCATGTACAGCTTTACATCAACCTGCCATTAGCATAGAGGATGATTCTGCACCAGTCCTGTCTCAGAGACTACACAAGACTACCAAAAGTATGTGACACCGACACCGAGCGTTATATATGATTATTAAACATCTTTCCTCCAACTTTCTGGAAAGGCTTTCCACTAGAGTTCTGAGCTGGACTGCAGGGATTTTCTCTCACTGAGCTACAAGAGGAGCATTAGTGAGGTCGGGCGCTGATGTTGGGCGAAAAGATCTGGCCCTCCGTCGGCATCCAAGTTCATCCTGAGTGTGTTAGACTTGGTTGAGATCAGGACTGTGTGCAGATCAGTTAAGTTCTCCCACACCTAACATTGATATATAATGGAGAAAACTGACATATGTTCTCAAAGTTTAGGATAAAGTAAAACATATCTAGTCTAAGTGTGATTGAGTACATACCACCCCAAAGACAAGACGTTCCAATTTTATGTTTATAGCCCAGTTTGGTAACTATGGTAAATATGGCCCATGTCTTTTTCTTTTTTCTTTTTTAATACTTGTGTGGTTCTTATTTTTCCCTTTTTATGTCCACTTCACTGGCCAGGTCAGATCGCCTCTTACATAATTTAATAATTCAGAGGTTTCTTGTTTGCTTCTCCTTGTAATTGATCAAACAGTGTGCTAAAAATGAGCCACTTTACTGTAAAAGGATGTTATAAAAGACTCCATTTGACCATATAGAGTTTTGTCACATGACATAAAACTGTGCTGCAATGTTGGATGTTTGTTTCTTCTCCTCCTTCTTCTTTTTAAAATTGATTTATTTCTCAAATGAATGCATAATTGTCAAAACAGGAAGAAAAGCATGTAAAATAAATAAAATATTTCTTTTTGTGTAATTGTGATGAAACCAAGAAGTCCAATCCATAAGAGCCAGACCAAAAAGCATCAGCATAGGTGACAGTGGGATGGATGTGTGGTGGGACAGATGGTCTTACCATCACCATGTCTCCAGTGAGAGAGTTGGCCAGGTCAGTTACGGAGGAGTGGCCGTCAGCATCAGGGGGTTGGCCTTTGGGGCTGTTAGCTGGCTTGTTGCCCCTGTAAGCAAAAACATAAGTTGACCCAGGAGGAAAACAGTGACGACATGCACTGAGAAGCTAACTCTTCCCTCGAAAGAGAGAATGTCTGAGCACACGGGGAGTCCAACCTCCACCTGTTTGGCACTTGAAAAACTGCCTAACTAAAAAACAACCAATTGAGTCCAAGTTTTCTTTGGATAGATGTCACTTCAAAGTCGATTGTGCTGTCTCTAGCTATCGTGAGCGAAGCCAAAAAAAAAATCTGCCAAAGATTTCACAGATTAACAGCGGGCGCTAGAACTGAGCACATTTGATGCAGTGAGTTGTGTTGGATAAAAGTTGGAACCTGAGTTGACTATACATATGCCCAGTGTGGCAAACATCCATATCTCTAACAAAGAAGTTACCTCCACCAAGTAAACAGACACATTTTCAGACAGAAATGAGATCTACTAAATTTGATTTGATAGAAGCCAATGAATTATCTTGAGACCCTTGTTTGCTCTGAAGACATTAACGAGACACACGTGTATAATGACATGTATAGCAACATGACGTTACTATAAATACAATAGACAGACATTTATAGCGACATGTAGAAGACCAGACGTTTAACAGGACAGCTGATGGCACAGATGTTGAGGAGTTTGTGTTTGTGTGTTTAAAATCTATCAGTTAATGAGGAATTTGCATCAACAACAGCAAAAATATTAATAAAAACATAAAGGAGAGAGCAGAGGTCTCCCATGGCAGAGCTGGTGCTTAGGTGCAAATGTTAATAGATGTTAAGTTAAGAAGTTTAGTTCCTTCACACGAGGATTGTTGGAAACATAATGTAAAATTGGGATAAACATTCTGGGGGAAAAAACCCTCTACGTTTCATACATCATGAAAATAAGAAGAATCACAAAGTGTACAGAAAATAAAATAGTAAAAGAAGACAAGAAAATTAAAAATAGAATAAATATCATGAGATTAAAGAAAGTATGAGAAAAGATAGAACAAGAGACGAGCCAAACGCGAAAGTCCTGGCCAATGTAATGTGACACATTGGACACACAGCACTCCATAGATGACTGGTCAAGGCACATGGAGAGGCTGAACACTGAAACACTGTTAGGCAATAAATGAATAGTAAATAGAGAAGAAAAAACAAGACCAGAAACACAGAGAAAGAGGAACAAAATGAGCAAGAGAGGATGCTGAAGTTGCAGACACACACACCGGACAGAAATCATAAAGACTGTAGATTAAAATAGAAGGTTCAACAAGAATGAGAGAGAAATAGAAAAAGCAAGCTGAAAATTATTTATCTGTATAAGAAGAGATAGCAAGTATTAATAGCATGAACAGCGAGGTTACGAAAACTAAAACCAAACACGAGATTGTTACAAACACCAGCACATTAGAGAGAAAAAACAGAGCTGCAAGAAAAGATAGGGAACGAAGGAAGGAAAGCCTGGAAACACAAGAGAGGCTTAGTTTGGTCAGTCTGATAAGTATCAAAGAATAAGAGACAAAATTAAAGAGCTATGCACACACAATATCTCTAACAGGAGACAAAAGGGACGAACATGCTAAAGGGAGAAAAAGAGCACAGAGAAGAAAAGAAAAAAGACAATAAATACAATTGATCACCAGGAAAAAAGAGAGCAAGAACCCTCGTTCAATACATGGAGAGCTCAAAAGAAACGATAGATGAAATATAGTATGAAAGAGAAATAAGGCGTAGATATACCATACAAAAAAACATAATATCATATAAAACACAAAAAGAGACAAACGGTAAGAACAAAGGAAATGCACATTTAGAGTGTCACAAAAGAGGGCCTTGTTAGAAATGAAGTAATAACTGCAAATTATATAAGTCGCTGTAACTTTATCATCTAACCTGATTTTCCAACCATTTAGCAACACTCTAAAAGTGGGGACTGGGAACACAGGAGCCAAAGCACGAGCTGGCATTGGCTACATGTGCATATATAATATATGCAAGTAGTTGTCACTCAGAGAGTGAAGGCAATGCCTTGGAGAGGCAGAAAACAAGGAGCCCATAGAAAGTCTGTCTGTCTGGCCAGCATTCTCAGTCGCTGAGAGAATCTATGTTTCAGTTGTTGTACTTTTTGTTGGGTGCTCTGAACCACAAATTTCGATGAAAATTGATGTTGAATGCAATAATGTGTACATTTTGGCAGAAGACAAGGACAGAACCGGGGAAAATATACTGACAAATAGACAGACAGAAAAAGCAAGCAAACAAGACAAGCAAACAGACAATCACGTCAACCAGCAAAGGAACCAGAGCGAGACGGGGGGGAAGGAGGGATGTTAACCATTTCTAGAAGGGATGGGAATATTCATCAATTGGTGTTAGTTGTATTAGTTGCCAAGGGAGGTAATTGCATTTTCTGGGGCCTGTTATTTGTTCACAGACTCTAAACTGCAGGCAACGAGTTTGAGAGGAGAGGAAAAACACTAAACAAAGATCTGAGGATTAGCTCAAATGAGCTCTAAAGCAAGGAGAGAGACTTACGGTTTGAAGTAAAGCAAGGCACCTCCCTCCTCCTCCACCTCCCAACTATCGATGGGGGAGTGAACGTCTTCAATTATTCATTCTCCTTCATGCTTCATTCAGGGGTTCAGTGCATTCTCAGGTAAGAGCTAGGCAGCCAGGGGAATGGCCCTTTCTACCAGCCCTGCTCTACAGCACCTGAGGTGGTCCACTGCTCCAGCGCTGCCTCCAGGCTGTTTAAACAAAGCGGCTGGAGCTGCAGATTTGTTGCAGGAAATAACTTAGTTCCTCCGGATCGTACAATGTATCATGAATTGCAAATGAAGACTGGTTTCAGTTAAATTTCTAAAAAAAACAATATTAATTGTGGCAGATGGTAATACTACAACTGCTACATTTGGGTGCCAATACTTTTTCTGTCTGACCCCTTGGGGGTTGATATTGAAATTGATGCTTGCAGTTGTCTACAGTATCCAGTGGGAGGCAGAGTGGACTTGAGTTCAGACCAGATTCTCCCACAGCTAAGGCACAGAAAGTGGGCTGTTGGCATAGCAACGGCTCTAGAAACATAGACCATACATATAGGGGTTTGGGGTGTGTAACAAGAGGTTGTTGGGAGTGGGCACAGGGACGGGTGTGTTTGGAGGGGGTGCAGCAAACAGGCAAACACACTGAGAACAAAGATTAAGGTATAGGATATATGACAGGTACGGGTGAGAGCCTCGCAGACACACACATTCACATGAACACACATATGGAGGCAGGCAGGGCCACTTTGGGTTTCACCGTCCTGTGATACTATCCTGTTTTGTTACCTGACCGAGGGCCAGCAGCTCGAAGAGGGGGGAGGGGGGGAAAGACACTCCACTTCTAGGCTGGAGAGAGACGCGAGAAAGAAAGCCCAACCCAACCCAGAGCCCCCCACCACCACCAACCCCCCCTTTTTTTTCAGACACTCAGACTCCCCACCCCTCTGCAAACATGTCACACTCAAACAAGCACGCTTGCCTGAGACCATGAAATGATGTATTTCAATGTCTATGCTCAATTTCATAGCCACCCACTAGATCTATCATTCTTCAGGGGCCACAGCACACTTCCCAGGATCATACACAGTCAGAACCACAGCGCTGAAGCACAGCGCTGCTTACATAACTCATCATCCACATGAAACACATGTACATTCACACTGGATTCAGCCGGTCGCCCCTGCTGCTTCACTTCTCAGGCTATGTCCAAAAATTTCTGCAGCGAAATATAAATATGGATGCTTTCACTGTTAACTAATTACTTCCTGCATGTTGGAACTGGAAATGAGTCTAAAATAGCATCGTTTACTGAAATCCCATTTCAGGAAGAGGCAACAAGGGAGGTGCTAAATGCTGCCTTCTGTGTGCCTGCTCCTTTCACTGAACTCTGAATGGAAATAGAAAACCACAGAGTGATTTAGATGGTAACAAATGATGGCCCTGATTTTTTAAAGCATCGTTTTTTATGCCTATTTTACTTGTTTGTTTGTTCTTTTAGAAGCTGTATTGCTTTTATCATGGTTGGTTGCCTTCTAAAATATTGAAAAATACTGTGAGCACTGCACATATCATTAGTTTCAAATCCAATGATGAACTTACTGTTTATCATATCTATAGCCGTTAAGAGCCCCACCTCCCTTGATGGCCTCCCAATACTCTGCAATTTAGCATTCATGCCTCAGAGCTCAATTAAACTAACCAACGTTTTCCAGGGAATTTCAGTAATATGAAATCATCAAAACATTTTAAAAGTCCATTAAAACTTGCAGGCATGAGCCAACCAAATGTTTTGAATCCCGATTAAATTCATAGATTGCCTCTGAGGTGGAGGCTGCTGCAGATGTGCCACCTGTTCTGAGGCAGGACACAGGAGTCCCAGGTTAATGTTCCTAATAGCTCATCTCCCCAATCGCCATCCGTCTATCCGGATGCACGAGATGAGCATGTGTACCAGGATGTACCTGCTGGCTAGAGTGCTGCCTTCAGCCACACATAACGCATGGATGTGCAGAGTGCAATAAGTACTCCCCCCTATTGCTCTCTTGGAAGGAAGATGGATTTGCACTCTGAATTTTCTCTCATCCTCCCCTGACATATGGATGGATGGATGTATGAATGCACCCCCCTCCTTCCATCTCTCTTTGTGACTCCTTTTTTTTCCCGCCTTTGCCTAGTGCTCCCTCTTTCTTAGCATGTAGCTGAATGCATCTCCACATTCCCCCTGTGATGATGTGGATGAGCACGGTGGCCGCAGGGAGCCAAAGCCTCGGGGACAGTCTTAACCAGGCCCCCTGAAGACTCTACTGATTAGTCGGGCCTGTAAAGCCCCTGTCACAGGAGGAGCACTGTGTTAGATTAGCAGAGCATAGCATAATCAGTTTACATGTTTATGCACAAACACAGATAGATTATATGATCTGGAAAGCATTGTAAAGAATGTTTCTTCTTTTATCAGAAAAAAACAAGATGCTACATGACCACTCAGTATGTTACACAGTACTCTATACATGTGCATGTGACCTCAGGGTGACCTAGCATTAGCTGCGATAGCCTAAACACACCATCCTCCACCACATATAGGATAAACTCCTTCTACTTACAGTAAAGTGTTAAGAGCCCAAACACACAGTCATGGCATTAAATAAACACACATTTATATTGATTTAGGTAAAAGGATATAACCGCTGTTTGTCTTTGCCTTTCATGTCAAGTTAAGCAAATGTAATAAGCTCATGAATTATGACGCAATATAGACCACTTGGCAATTAACAGACACTCAGAAAATCTCACTGAGCGTCTTTGAGGCAGGGAAATATAAATCTATATCTATTAATATCTGCAAGATGTATTCTAAAACAAGAAACAACTCCACTGGCTTACACAAAATGATGTAACATGCATGGATGAATAATTGAAGGACCACAGGCAAGTGGATTGAATGTTAATGTGGCACAAGTATTCATCCCGCCTCCTCTGTCCCGAGCCTCCATCCTCATTGGGCTGTTTGCTCGCTGCTCAGAGAGAGATCTAGATTCAAAGCTCCTGGGGATTGTAGATTCTCTTTATAGCAACACTGGAGGAGAACCTACAGTATAGGTTCATTGAATCGCAACAGAATTGTATGAGTGGAGATCAATGAGGCATTAACAAGCCACTCTAACATCCTAATTAAGCTTTCTAAGCTCAGCAACCTATGGATCCCTGGTATATAAACATCTCAGCATGTGTGGCCCCAGAATCAAAGCAACAGACAGATTTTTTAATGTGACTGCGTTCCTCTGCTATTTTATTGTGCAACATGCCCTCCCTCTCCGCTCTCCTCTCTCTATCTCCTGGAAATGTGTAACCTTGGTTTGAAAGTCTCTATCACTTCCACCAAGTCGGGAGCAGTTCAGACTGTCAGTCTACCGCCTCACTCCATAAACAAATGGTCACGCACATCACTTTTATCTAGGGACTGAACATACAAGGTCAGTGAAAGAGCATAATGAATATCACGCACTATAGCACCTTCTCATGGCCAACGGGGATATCAGTGTGTTTGTTTGGCTTCTCCTTAACTATGGCCAAGCAACAATGAAACGTTGTTTGCTGCCGAAGGTTAAACGCAAAGCCTCTCTGTTGCTATTTGTCCCTTAAGTGCTTTACATACATGTTCCCATGACCACTATTCTTCAGCTAATTCTAGTGCCAATCCAGGAGTGTTACAGTGGTGGAAGAGGCACTTCACTCCACTCATGTAAACGTACTGATACAGTACAAAAATGTGAAAACATTAAATTTTAAGTAAAGTCCTCATTCAAACTCCTACTTCAAGTTCTCCTTCGCTCAACTATGTGTTTGTCTCATTTTCACTTCACTTGGATGTTTGAGTTTCACTGTGCAGAATGATGTGTGGAGTTTAACTAGAAAGCTGTTTTCACATTCATCTAATGAGGGGTGAAAGTGTCTCTGTGCTCATCTTAAATCTGAAAAATACAAGCATGACTTGTGACATCACAACTAGTTTGGAGCCAATTGTGGTCCAGTATGCAATTTACACAAATGTGATGTGGAAACTTGAAGCTTCCAGTGCACAAACATTTTACAGTGAAGTAGGAGACATCTTCAGCAGCTACACTTCTGAAATACAATATGTAATATCTAATTACCATAGATAATGTATTCTTCAATGGGGGAGGAGATGTCATTCCATGACATAAATTAGTATTACTGTATATCTTTATTTTTGAAATACATCTTTAAGTTACAATACAGGAGTACTATCAGAAAATGTGCTTAGATAATCAAAGTAGAAGGAAATGACATTATTAGATTGTTATTGCTGATTAATCTATTGGATAATCTATTGGTTTATTGGGTAATCCTATCTATTTGGGCCTCAAACATCACCTATTTATTCAATCTGAGAAGGTTTGAGGGGAAATCACTATTTGGTAGAACTTGTGATAAGGGGTCCTAACTTGACACAGCTTTTTTTGCAAGAGGATCAAACCAACAAGGCTGGAAATCACTGCTTTAATGTTTAAGAAAAATGGAAATAGTGATCTAAAGAACAAATACCTAAAATTGCACTTAAATATAGCACTTTCCACCTCTGGCCGTTTCACTGATGCATACTAATACATACTATACAGCATCTCTTCTGCAGAGCAGCTCTTTGCTATTCATCACGAGCGAAGAGATTTCACTTTGATGTGAGCACTGATGATGTTAATGTTTGTGAGTCACATGACCTATTCGCATTAGCTTCGGAGCCTTAATGTTTGGTTCAAATCATTTGCCAGTGATATGTTGTCCATATACCCAATTATGTTTAATAAATGAATGGGGTATAACATAAGGGATGCAGATATGTAGATGAGTGATGGACACATGAAGGACATGTTTGATGTAAACACACAGACTGCAAGGATATAGCTATATGGGGAGGGGTAGGGGGTGGGGAGTTGTAGGGTGGAGAATGAGAGACGAATGAAAGCACAGCTTTGTCTCTGGCTCGAGGCAGGCTCAAGAGCCCCGTTTAGAATGAGCAATATGCCAGCAGCTTGATTGATTAAATCATGGTCAGACATCTGTGAAGTCAGCACTAACACCACGGGGAATGATAAACTCCCAGCAAGCTTACACCTTGCATTTCTAATACACCGTGGACTTATAACGTTTTTTTTTTTTTTTGAGCCTCTAAATTTAGCAACCAATTAAAGTGTGGCCAAATCATTCATTATGCATTTGAGATTGTAATTTATCATTAGACAAACAAAACAATAAGTGTCTCAAGTGGAATTAGTTTACAGCAGAGAGAGGACAAGGAGCCCACTAAAAGGCTGAGACATTCAAAAGCTTTCATTATAGGTTTTTTCTTTTCATTTTATTTTTACCTCCCACTTCTCTATTGTTCACAGACTGTAAGCTGCCAGTCATTCTGTTTTGACTGAAAGAAATTAAATGCACCTCAGGTTAATCTAGAAAATACCACAATGCATTCAATCACTGTTAATCGAGGTGAGTCCGCCTGGCCGCGTTTTGGACCGAGCAGCCTGCGGTTCCTGCTTGCTGTTTAGTCTATTAGTTGATTTCACAAGCCATTTAAGGAGGTTTCCAGGTGAACACAGGAGCTGGAAAAGCCAGATGTAATGTGCACAGCAAATTACACAGAAAATTGCACTCCAGTGGCCCTGCAAGTTTCACACTAATTCTTAATAATAGAGATAGTTTTGATGTTCACAAAGGCAACGTTCCTACTCAAAGCATACTTTCATGCTTGTTTGTAACACTGCAACGCTGAGTCGACTTCAGGGAAAGGCCACATGATGCTTGAGGGAAGGAGAATAAAATGAGGTGAAAAACCAAGAGACAAGTCAAATCCACTATTGTTGACTTAGCATAGCTCTGAAGGCACATTTTGTCTAATGAATTAATTTGCTTATTAGTTCAGGGGAGAAAAAGACATTGGCGATCTTTTTTGAGATGCTCTTTGATTAAAACTTAATATCTGAAAGTAAAATGTCTCCAGTCGCGCAGCCCACATGTGCTGCTTCATACTGCAGCTGTGCATGTACGATAAGAAAAACTGTTACCATCTGTATTGTAATAGGGCTCCAGTTTTAAATCATGCGTCAAATTGATGAAACACTTGTGAATGAGGAATAATTGGTGTGACGAGTAAATCAAAATTTGTTCACCCTTCCCTGCCATTTTGTTTTAAGGTGTGTGTCTTATTATGCATCTCCAAATTGTCTCCAATTTGTCACAGAATCAAAGTGAGGTTAAAACGGCCTAATTGGACTGCAGAGGAAATCTAGTGTGTCGTATCTGCCTTGGGCTGGACCAAACGCAGGATTTCACTCTGGCTGTGTGATGTTACACACTGGCTCAAATAATCACAACTACCATCCATGGCCGAAATGAACAACAGAAGCACAGTGTGGTTTGAGCTGTCTGCATCACACGGCACAGACACTGTACTTGTTTGTTAAACTGTTCCACAAAAAAGAAAAAAAATAGCTCCGATTCCTAAACAGAATGTGAAACCAATTATTTTAGGAAATAGGGAGAGTACACGAGTTGTTCATCCTCCTAGACGAGTGGAAATATTTTGGCTTCTAGTGTATAAGGTGGCTGGCAAGGAAAAGGTTTATTTTTAGCAGCATGTTTATGTAAGTGACTAACATGTTGTGGAATAATGAGGAGCCTCTCTGGGCCCTTGGTGGAGCTACAGAGACGGGACTCTCAGAGCAGCAGAGGGTGATTGAAGGAAGCTAATGAGCAGGAGGGGGGAAAAAAAGAAAACAGGAGTAGAAATAGAAAGGATTGGGATAATAGAAGCATGAAAATACAAAGGAAATACAACAATTACCAATGGGAGGTCTCTGCAAGGCAGGAGTGAAAAGACAAACAAATAGAGATGAAAATGGTGGAGGAGAATGCCATTGCGATATGGGAGATAATTATCATGGTCAGAAAAAAAAAGAAGACACTGGCTCGAGAAAACACTGTTTCATTCGATTGGCTGAAAATGTACCCCTAAAAGCATAAAAAAGGGCGGAAGCACGAGTGGGTGCAACTGAGCATCTCACTGCTGTGATTTATGAGCTCATTACTGCTTTACATCTAGCATCTAAATTGCTTTATCTCTTTACTCATTTTGGCATTACAGGCATTGTTTTCCTCATTTGGCAGTGTAGTCAGCTCTTGTTTTTATTTCTATAATATATAACAGTGTAGAGCTCTGGTGTTATTTTAGGCACAGGTCGGTAGCACAATGCTCTTAAGTGCAGTGAGTCACTGAAAACACTAAAAAAACTAAACTACTCTCCTCTACCTAGATGCTGAAATCATCTCATGTTTTTTCTTTGATATTATATCCTTCGCATCCTTTCATTTGCACCTCATTCTCTCTCTCTCTCACGCACACACACAAGCACTCTCATATGTTATCCGGTACCTCTTCTCAGGAGGGGGCTCCTGATTGGATGGTGGTGCTGCCTGCGCTGTTTCCTGCAGGTCAGGGATATTGGCAAAGTCATCTTGCTCGGCCACACCAATGGCCAAAGCCAGGACCACCATCTTCCCTTCACTGGCTCCCCCATACAAAAAAATACGATAAGAGATAGAAACAGATGGAAAGAGAAAAGAGGCAAGAAAAAGAGAACAGATGCAAATGATAGGGGAGATCGAACATAAAGAAGGTGTGGTGCAAGGGGGGAGAGAAGAAAAGAGAGGTCATTTAAGGTGACGGTAAAGACAGAGAAGCAGAGAGAGACGGCGGAACCGTACGAGAGTAAACAAGAAGCAGTCACAGAGAAAATCGTCATGTTGAGAAAACACTACATAACACCCCAGCGGTAAACACTTTGTCCAGGGAAGGATATTAAAAAAGAAACCTTCGACGAAAAAGGCCGAATCAATCAATAATGTAATGATTTTAATGAAGTGGTGTCGACAACAGGTGCAGGCTGTGTTCACATCATACACACAACAAATAATAAGGGGAACCGCTGGTGATTAGTTAATGATTGTTAATGGATGTGATATTCAGCTGCTTGCACACCCAACTTCCACACATGTGAAAAGGTATGTACGGGCCTTTATGTGCACACACACACTGACACAAAACACTCCACCCACACACAGTAATTTATCTAGTTATCTAACCTGCCTTCTGCTTTCCCTCCAGACTCACCTTTCCCATCGAACATGCCTGTCGTCTTTCTCCAGAGTTAAGATTTAATTAAGCCTCATTAAGAAGATCTGGACTAATTGTTTCTATTTGAGTGACGCGGTATCTTGAGGTGCTCGGTGGTGTGTCACCGTTTTCTGGGTCATTGCTCTCTCACTCTCCGTGTTGCACTCTTCTCTTTTCGGCTTCTCCATTCTGCACACAGTTCCCTCTTCAAATCCTCCCCTCCTTTTTCCCCCCCCTCTCATCCCTTTCCTCAACTCTTAATTCTCTGCTTCTTCATCACTCCCTCCTCCCTGTCGCACCCAAACCCACGGTTCTATAGCTTAAGCCTCTGACGCTGTTACAATACCTACAGCTAAAGAAAATATGGTCCTGCTAGCCTGTGGGAAGATATCAAACTAAACTTCATAATTTCATCTTTCTTACACTCTCCATTGGAAAGTCTTGTTTATTCATCTCCCTGTTGTACATCTATAGAGACTAAAGTAACCTCAAAACCCCAAAGAGATGAACTCTTGATACTGTTAATTGCATAAAAGTATATATTATTATATTTTTTTCAAACATTCATTACTTTTAAGCAACCATTTCAACATGTTATGCATTATTTTTAGCTAATTATTTCATCCTTTAATCCATTACTTTTATCCAACTATTTCAGCATTATATCCATTTACTGTTTCAGCTTCTGCACTCATTTACTAATTAGTTTTCTAACACTGTCAACTGCAACATGTGGCGTTCAGGTGTTGCTGCTAACTCAACATATGGATTCAGTTTTTTTTCTTTTAATCAAATTGTAATTTCCTTCTTTTTTTTCGAAATTAATTGAGCTACTCCACAATCTATCCCTCTAGAAACTGCAGAAGTACCCACTGGGGTGCAAGTACCTCTGGTTAGGAATCACTCTCTATGAAATATAATGTTATAGTGCTTGTATTATAAGTATAATGGTTATTGGATCCCTCTTCTCTCATCACCTGTTAAGTATGGGCATATATACTCAAGAATATTGGTAAAACACTTCAATCAATGTGGTGAACATTAAAGAAGCAGAGGCGAGAGAGGGAACAGACGTTAATGACACCAGGATAAATTATTGATTTTAAGCCGAAAAGCATGAAGACCGATCTCCGAAGAGATCCATTTGGTCAAATGGCTCCAAAGGCTAGATATCTGTGTCAACGACATCAACACATTCACTCAGCAATGATTCACCCAGATAGGGAATCTGGCCGAGATTGAAATATACTGGCTTGAACAATGGGTCATGTCTATTACTGAACCGCTCTGTCATAAATCATAAGAGGTGTTGCTGTTGCAGGAAAGGAAATAAAACAACAATGACCTCAATCTCACATTTATAATGATGAGCGCTACAGTTTACTATTACGGGCGATATTCTCGATGACCTTGGTGGCTGCATGTGCTACATTGCTAATGTTCAGCTAGCTGGTGGCATGAGTTCAGCTGTGTCGAGCTCAAATGCCCAGAAAAGCTTTAACGCACATAACAAAGAAAAGGCTAACGGTGAAGAGAGAGACTGTAAAAATAGATTCAGAACAAGTGGACATTAAACACATGTTGTACCTTGGCAGTGTCCTTCCTCATCCCTTCATCACCCTCCCTCCCCTCCCTCCCCCATTCTGCCTCCCTCCTCTTCTGGCTTGAAGTAACAATATGTCGTAGAAGTAATGGTCCTGGTGACACAAGATCAATGCTTCAGGGTTAACACAAATCTACACACAGCTGCTTAACCCTTGTTCTTATACTGATGCACAGTGACATGTGGACTGTGTGATGTACACATGCTAACACACGTCAGCAGGCCAGCAGCAAAACCAGCAGACACAGAGTTACTAACGGCATAAAAGTTACAGTGACACTGGAAACAGAGGTGCCATTTTAGCAGCAAACACTCATGAAATATGGATTAGGCCTACTTGTTTGTCTCCTAAACAGGATATTTAACAGTCATTTCAAAGGATAGCTCAGAAACAACATGTAATTGTGTGGGACGGTGTGAATATAAAACATATTGCGACTTCTCATGCCACCATTTTATGACTATCATGAACCAGCACCACTGGATCTATCTTGTAAAGACAATTGCAGGAGACAGGCTGAATGCCATCCAAACAGATGTTACTGTGTAGCAGAGCGTACAGTGTAAACATTGAACAATCTATCACAGAATGGGATAGAAATATCCCACAATATGCTGCAACGTCCCTGCCATTTTTCATGCAGGTGATGTCATTCATTTTAAACTTAGGCAAGGATGCACTTTTTTTAAACAGATTGCTCAGTAAGGAGCTTTGTAACTCATCACTGATACAGCTCTGTGCATCCACACGAACAAATGTTGGAAATTATCATTGCTCATGATGTTCGGTTTCAATTCAGATTTCAAATGATCATGAAATATATGAAGTAACCAGATGCACAAAATCTAATAAACATAATCTATTCTTGTTAATATTGGTGAGTGATCTCCGGTGTCTACATCAAATTAAATGTTAATCCATCTCCTACACACGGCTTCGCACCAAAAGACAACAGCTTATTTACATTTATAACTCCACCTCTATTAACATTTATATTATAGATTTTGACATATCTGCTATCAACTCATCATCATACATTAGCATGATGAGCATTAACTTGGACTTATTTGCCTTTGTAACTCTATATAACATTGCATTATACATATTAACTTGCAACTTGAAGTTATTACGCAAACAAAGTCAACTATGTTCTCATTCAGCCATAAACCATAAACACACACATACATTACACACTCATACAGTATATATGTATGCACACAACCCCTCTGACAGAAGTAATATCCTTCCCTGGATATGAGATACAAACTGAAAGAAAACCACCCAAAGAAGAGACACAAAACAGCATTGCACAAAAGGTAAAAGTAAAGACAGATTAGTTAGTAATCAAACATACAGACTGTACATCACGAACAATTTGATCCTAGGAAATTAATCATTACAGATGAAAACAGAGAGATACTTTAAACTAATGCACTAAGGACCTGTGTGAATATACCATAAGACACAGATAGAAACAGAGGCCTAAGCAGGCGACTCTACAAAACACTCCACAAACATTAAAAGGAAGAGGGGCGGAGACTCACAGGAAGGACTTGACGTCCAGGCCCCGATTCCGGATCTGGTCCATCATGTAATCCCAGCTGCCAGGACTGGCACGTGAGCGCCCTCCTGTTCCACCTCCCCTGTAGCGAGAGGCACCTGCTCCAGCTGGGCTGCCCCGTGCACCCCGGGGACCACCTCGTGTTCCTGCACCCCCACCCTCACCACTGCTGCCACCTCCCTCTCCTTTCCCAGCACCCCCGCCTCCCCCAGGCTGTCCAGGTGCAGTGTGTAATTGTCCCAAACTTTGGGATGTGGTGGGGGGGTGGCCGAGAACAGGGCCTGGTGGGTGGATGAGGGGCTGCTGGAGACTCTGCTGGCGCAGCAGCGTCCGAGGCCGGGCCGGCCCAGCGGGGATGTGCTCCAAAGTGGATGCATAGGATAAGACTGGATCCCCAAAGCTGGGAGGGCAGAGGAGCAGGGAGGAAAGAGAGCGCGAAGAAGGCCACGGCCGGCAGAGGACAGGATGATGGGGAGGGGAGAAGGATTCAGGAGAGGGAGAAGAAGAGGACACAGCAGATGAAGAAGAAGAGCCGTGGCAAGAGGAGGTGAGCGGGTCAGAAGTGGTGAGGTCAGGAGATGAGACGTAGAGGAGAGGGAAAGAATCATCAGAGATGACACAAGGTGGCACAGGGCAGTAAGGAGACACGTCAGAAGAAGTCAGGTTGACATCAGGATAGATACAGGAAAGTTCATCCAAACAGGAAGTTGATGATCGTGAGGGAGAGGAGGAGGAGGAAGAGGAGGAGGAAGAGGAAGGAGGAAGGGTGGTATACGAGGACAAAGTGGAGAAGGAGGCCGAGGGAGGAGCGTTGGAAGGTGGAGACAAGAGGAGGAGGAGAGAAAAAGAGAGCAACGTGAGGCAGCAGCAGTAACAGCAGTAGCAGAAATAGCAGTAGAAGGTGCAGCCTGAGTGATCGCTGTGTGCTGTGTACTGCTCATACGGCTGCGTCGGGCAGCAGTGTGCCGACTGTGAGCTCGCCCTGCGCGTCTGCGTCAGATGTGTGTGCACCTTGCGTGTCTGTGCGGTCTGAGCGTGCTGTTTGCATGAGGGTGCGCTTCGAGTGGGCCGCGGTCGAATGTGCACCGTCCGCACAGGCGTGGAGCGGCTCTGTGTCATGTGACCGCGTCGAGGTGTGTGGGTCGTGGCTTTGCAGCTTCCAGGCCTTCCTGTTAAGGGTTTTTTGGTCTGATGAGAGATCCCCATTTCCTCTACTTCGTCAGTCAACTTTTTCCATCTCTGATAGCCTCTCTTCCTTTCTCTCTAAGTCTTTTTCGTCTTTTAAATACATGCTGTATCTCCAGAGACATCCCAACAGCCAACCAAGTCCTACAGTACGACTCCCTCCCTCTGTCAGCCTCTCATTTTCCACTCCTCCCCTTTATAAATGCTGTTTAATTGGCTCAATGCCTTTCTTAAAAAATGTTTTAGGAGTCACATCTACATAAAAGTGTGACACGTGTTATTGCTCACTTATGCATCATTTCTGTGTTTTCGTGAGCTCTACAGTATCTTGTATCATGTCTTTTTTGTTTTTGCTACTCACTAAATATATCCTCTTCTCTCTCACATCTCTGTGTAACCCAGACTACCAGAATTAGGTCATGAGAGAGCTATTCACATCAGTTAGGTGCAGTTTACTCTGTTTTGCAATTATGCATTAAGCTTTCAGTGTGTCATCAATCATATTTAACTGCCACCCAAAAAAAAAAGGTTAAAAAGGGTAATTGAGGATTTTGCAGAAACTAAAACACTTTGCGGGCAAATGCAGAAAGAAAAAGGAGAATGAGAGGAGTGGCTTTACACAGCTACAGAAAGATGGAGAGAGCGATGGGAACGATAAGAGCAGAGGGTGACGATGGAGGAGAGACAGAAAATGGGGTGCGAGACACAAACACAAGAGACACAGACACTTATAGCAGCCTGAAAATAGAATCCAATTATAGACAGGGGGCAAAAAGAAAGATGAGAAGAGGAGTGAAGGAGGGGAATGAGGAGTGAGGTAGTGATGAGCGTAAATGTGTTGTGGAGGAAGAAAATCACAGACACGAGGTGCCAAAGGAAGGTGCAAAAAGAAACACACAAAAAAAAACACGAGGAACTGAAAATTAACTGCCTCATTTACAACGTGCTGAATATAGACCCTAAATCATGTCATACGTCACGGCAACGGGATGCATGCAGTCGAAGACCAACACACAGTTCACATTTCAGCTGAAATCTTAATTAAAAGGAAGGCCGGGAGAGCGTGACGCATTACTTCAGTCAGTGTGTGAAAATGAGACTATTTCTTTGTCGGAGTTTTGAAAGTACATTTGCAGGCAATGTAGCCCCTCACATAAATAAATCATATTCTTGTGTGCAGATTCATACAGTAGGCTCTACTGTGCAGGTGGGCCGGCTGTGTCAAATGAAGGTTTGAGTCAGTGTGATACAGCTCGGGCAGCTATTGTTATCTTCTCCTGATGACGAGAGTTCACATTTCCCCAGAGCTCACACCTTGATCTGTGCCCACACGCTCACCTTGACACCTGAGCTGCTTTTTCCTTCCTGCTGAACTTCACCTACCTTCCTGTTTCTATTCAGAATTGATTCATTCATATAATCATAGCTGCTGCTGAGGTAAAAACACGTAAGAATACATGTTCGCCCAGTACTGACATTTTATTCTGCTGCACAATGCTCGCTTTTATCTGCCCAGTTCTGAACTCACTTGCTGGGTCTCAATCCTCCGGACTGCATGTGGCCCTGGACGGTCTGCCACCTCCCAGTTTTCACTCCCTCTGTCACCATGCTCTTCACGCTGTCACTGCGATAAGGACCCCCCCCATCATCCCCATGCCCAGTTGCTGCCCCTTTCTGACCCCCTGACACTGCCCCACTAAGAGATAGAGACAGAGTGGGGAGGTACCGCAGCAGACAGAGGGCGCAGAGAGGGAGAGTAAGGACAGGCAGAGGAGAAAAAGACCAGAGAGTGTGAGAGAGACAGATAAAACGCACACACACAAACAGGAAAATAGATTGAGCAACCACATGGCCAAGGAGGTGAGACAGATCAGTAGAGTGTGTGAAGGGGCATGTCTAGTTTTCCAGGCCAAGAGAGAGGCATGTAGATGAAAAGGTCTGGAGTCCAGTGTGTAGAAAGAGAGGGATGGGAGAGAAGAGAGTGAGGGAAGAGTCGGAGGAGGAGTAGAAGAATTTACAGGGAGCCTGTGGAGGTTGGAAAACCAGAGAAGTCACTCCTTGGGGCCTGAAGGAGCAATACTACAGCTGACAGCATTCACTAGCAGCAACAGTCTGTGGATGCTGGTCATTTACTTCTCATTCTCTCATCCATTTAGGCATCTGGGGGCTTGAGATGTGCTACTATACAAGGCAATTCAATGGTAGCAACTTAGGGCAATGGAAGGATGGCTTTCACTGGAGTGCCTCGTGAGCAAATACTCAAGTCATTTGGGAAGTCATCCAAAGTAACATTTAGTTAAATATAAGTGCATCTTTTCCTGTAAGACATTGATTACTTTCTATTTTTAGATGTTTTATTGTGATAATTTATTTTATGAAGATCTACTTGTCATTTGATCACCACTTAGCATCAATAACAGTAAACAGGAAGCACTGAAATACCTGTACCACACAGTAGAAAGGCTCATAAGGCCAATCTAATCATATCAACCTCCAAACAAGGTGCCAGGTACAGACATTAATTTAAGTGCTACTACGTGAGAGCAGTTGTCACCTAAAATTTCCTCTCAAGACTGGTTTTAGGTTTAAAATGTCATGTCTACTCTGAAAGCAGTGATCAAAAATAAAGCACAGTAGTGCCCTCTGGTGACATGACTACATTTCATTAATATGCATGGTGTTCCTGCTCCAGGAGGCACAAAATACGAGACACAGGAGACATTGTTGCCTGGTGTGTAAGTTTGAGATCAGAGGGTGCTACACTTGCATCGTCGTCTCCCTCAGAAGGTCACCTTTCACATTTAATTCTGACCAATTGACCTGACAGTGCATGTGGATAAGTCATCAATCACAACAACAGCACGGATGACACCGCTGGAGCATTGGTCAACACAGGAGACACGAGCCTCATTTATCGAGCCAAGCGCAAGGTGAACGTCTTTACTCTTTATTAAAGTAAGAACATATAAATAAACTGGGTCATAAATAACCAGGAGTATTTACAGGAATTTACAGCATTCAGATATCCCTCCTGTGACCGTGCTGAACTGCACTGAAAGTAAAACACATCATCACTGACAGTTTCTCATCTAAGAATAAAGTAAGTATAATTCACCAGTTCCAAAGCGCACATTTGAAAAATAGTTTAAATCAATTCACTACAGCAGTTTTTCCCAGACTGTTGCTGACATTAAATATATAAAAAGTTCAATACTGAAAAATGATAGTATTGAACCTTAAATCCAATAAATCCTTAAACACTGAGATTGATCGTGCAGGGTGGGTAACCTGTTTGATAAATGAGGCTCAGAGTCATTAGAGAAATTGAAAGCTGCTGATCTCAAGAGAATCTCAAACAGGAAATGATTTCGCAGCTATCTGTTGGCTTTTGAAGCTTATTAGTGGTTCAAGTCAGGAGGTCACCCCCTGTCTCTCCTGGTTAAAAATATCTTCATAATGATTTCTTATTTTAATCTGATGCCAATATTGTTTGTACTGACTCATAAACACTACCAGAGAAAACAGTGTCAACATTACTGCAGTGAAAAGTTCATTTATTTTCTACCGCTGGACAGAATAAAAACTTGTGGAGACAGTAGCTATCGAAAAACAGCTTTATGGACAATAAATGACAACCTTGAGGGTTTTTAAAAAAAATGAACTTCTCAAGACAGAAGCACTAGGGTCTAAAGCTGGCTTTCCCGAGATCAGCAGCCATCATCTTCAGGCAGAGCTTTCAGACAGTAATCCATATATCCACCACGTTCATAAGAACACTACTGCCTCCTTTCTCCAGGCAATTTAACACACAGTCCTCAACAGCTAGGTCTATTAAAGATGACCAGTTATTAGACAGTTCATCAGACAGATGCCTGGTAGCAGGATGTCTAAGCTTAGAGCTTTCTCAGTGCCCGGAGGGAGATAGGTATGACCTTGCCAACGCTTTATTGGATTCAAGTGCCTAATGAGTGAAAAAATTGCTTTTATTGCATCTAGTAAAAATACAGCTACCTTATCTCCCAATGTGATAGACAGTGGACGCAGTTCAAGTGGTACAATGTTAGTGTGATACATGTTAGATAAAAAAGGTTGATGGGGATCAGAGAGAAGCCACAGATGGAAGTGAACCACAGGTAAACACTCGCACCACACTGGAACCTGGTTTAACGGTCAACCCTCCACAACAACTACCACGACAACAACAACAACAACAACAACAACACCAATAACAACAACAACAACAACAACAGCCGTCAGTTGAGTTCATACAAGTAAAGGACAGGGAGATTCACAGATTACAGAGAAGGCGGGTTAAAGTGTACACACGTCTTTTTGGAGACGAAGGCTACGAGGGTTGTCCGTCTCCATGGTTACACTCCATGGGAAAGAAGTGAGAGGTTAGAGGTCAGGAGTTAGTGGGACTGGCAGGGCTGTAGGGAGTGGGGGGGCATCTGAACATGTGCCCCTGTGTTCATTAAAAGGTGACAGGACGTGAGGAGTAGCAGCAGAAATGAGCCCGGGGGAGTTACAGGGCTGCGCTGCTCCACCGCTGCAGTAATAGTCGAATGGCTGCGGCGGAGATGCTGTAATGTGCGTGTATGACATTTTCAACACTCACATTTCCCAAGCAGATTATGAGTAATCATTAGTAACCGTTTTTGCCCTCCAGTGTGCTAACATGGTTGGGTTATTATTGTTGCCGTTATTACCAAGTCCAGAAATGTGCAGTTTGTGAATATTTTGAGATACTATGACATTTATAGAATAGATTTTTTTTTAAAAGAGCCATCGGCTAAATATCCCCGGTTACTCATGAGAAAATTTTATCTTTGAGAGTAAAAAAATAATAATTGAGATAATGAAACTAGGTGGATTTAATAAGCTGTCAGGCACTTTAACATCCACATCTAATGCTTCAATTTGATGAGAGGTGGTGACTGCGAAGGGAGGAGGGAAGGAAAGGAAAGGAAAGGAAAGGAAAGGAATAAGGAATAAGGAAAAAGGGAAGGGAAGAGTGGCGGTGCCCCTGCCTCGTTACAGCCCTGCTCAGGGGGAAGTCTCTTACCAGTCTTGGACCAAGACTCACTTGAGTGTGAGGCGAGGATCTCCATATGGGGCATAGGGAGAAATGTTTAGTACGAACTCCTTGGGCGGATAGGAGCTCCACCTCTGCTGCACTGTGCTGCTGTCATTGTTATTCCAAAAGTCTCTGTCTAGATCACTGCGGCCAAAGAGAGAAACAGGTCAGAGCAACACAACTACGGACAGCCTCGGCACCAACCAACCATTCGCAACAGGTGCTCCGCTTTCCTCTTTTCATTTCGGAGACGATGGCGAGGGCTCGGTTTGAGGAAGAGGGTCGGACTTACAGCTGCACTGAATGGGAGTTTCAAGTAAAACAGACCCAGATTAATGTCTGTTTTTCTACCTGAAGTTGACAAATCACCATAGCGGCTCGGTTTAAAAATAAAAACAGGGCAGCCTGAGGGGGGAAAAGGCATTCACAAAAGCTTTTAGTAAAGCAATGTGCTGTAGCAAAGACAAAGAGAGATAGAGAAGGAGATAGGCAGCAAGAAAAGAGAAAGTCATAATCTGATGAATACATACAGCATGTGATTACATTCTGTTCATCTAGCACGGCACCACTGATGAAACACATTTGAGTAAACATTCACAGGAGTCTGGCCCCCCAATCCTTGGCATGAGCAAGTTAATAACGCATGAACGCACGAGACACAAGGCAGAAAGATAAATTGCAGACAGTCAAAAAGTAGAGGAGGAAAAGGTGAGCAGAATCACTGATGTCATACAAGTCACACGGCAGCGGTCAGAGCTGTAGCACAAGAGGACAGAGCAGGAAGAGGAAGGCAATGCAACAAGAGAAAGAGTCATAAGCTGAAATGACCAACAGAGCACACCAATGCTGCTGGAGCCGGTATAAGAAAGAAAAATGCAAAAAATTAAGAGACAGAGAAATCCAAGTCAGAATACATTCACATAGCTCATCTTTAGTGCTTCGACTGTCCGTACAAGAAACACACAAAAAAAACCCTTAAAATTAAACACAGACATTCAGAAATAGCTGAACGGCAGGCTATAGAAGAGAAGTGGTGATGAGCTGGTTAAAAAGGGGTCATAAGAGTTAATAAAAGGCATTTTGTGGAATAAAGTATTCTACTTAGCATTACGAAGCTGACATTTTCTGATACTGACCTATTGCCTTGTTTCATCAAGCAGTGAAAATACCTTAATCTTAGTATGAGTCCTGTAAGAAATGTTAGATCAAAATCCTCCCAAACATTCATGCTCCAACGATTTCACCAAGAAATCAAAGTCATTTTCTAAAGAGCACATGAGCCTCCATCCTTCCTCCGTTTAACTAAACTCGCACCATTTTAAGCATTACAGAGGCGTGGCTAAAGGCCTGCACTTAAAAGAGACGACCGTAAGATAAGTGCAGGGGCAGACTCGTCCAGCCAAAAAGCTTCACAGGTAAGATAATGCAGATTTAATCTATACCGATTAAATCACTAACCTTTCATTTAATGTCTGCTTGAACATGCTCTTGTTGGAGATTGTACTCCTCGAGATAAACAACCGTCCTCATTTTCTGCCTTGTTTGTCTAGTGTACATCGAGGGACTAAAAGCTGAACCAAATTGAGTTCATTATCATCAGATTATTCTACCCCAACCAGTTACCAGGCACTTACTTGATGGCTTTCTTCTCCCCTCGCCCTCGTGCCGAGTCTGGAGTGTCTGCTGCCTCCACTCCTGGCTTATTCCTCTTCCCCTTGAGCCAAGCGGAGGGAGGGGAAGGCAGAGAAAAAAAGCACAGAAACAAAAGGTTAGCTTGGATTTTGTCCTTTTTGAAGCTGTGTTTCTGCTATACTAATTTCAAGTGTAAATGCCTCTCCCATTATCTCAGGAACACTGTGCCATCAGTCCTTTACCTGATGGTTTCCTGATTACACTCATCAAAGTCAAATCAAATCTGCTGTGGAGAGCCATTTCTGTCTATGATTATCATTCGCACCACCCTGAAATTTACATGGCAATTGCCTCTTTAAGGTAATCCGTTGGGTACAGGAGAGAAGCCTCTAGAAAGTCCTGCACCAGCCTGATTTCAAATAGCTAGAGCATGACCTGCTGTAACCATGGAAATAATGGCAATTTAAAGGCTTCGGGAAAGTGAGGTCTGCTGGGCACATTCTACTGGAAAAGCTCATTACTGTTAAAGGTGTTTCACATGTGTCACAATGCAGGTAATCTCTATTGACACATTGCTACAAGTGAGACAGGGAGGGGATCAGTCTAAAGCTGCCCTACTCCCTCACCCCCTGTCGCCCCTCCCCAAAATACCACACATTCCCTGAAAGTGATGCTCTGATACACATCGAGGATAGGAGAGGATTCTCCATCCCAGAAAATGAGTGGGAGGAAAACACACTGAGCTGCCGCTGTGTCTTGGCTTGTACGATTGGATCTTAAATTGGCTGGAGGGCAATTTCCTGTGGTGGGTTTGAATCTCCAGACTGGAGCTCTATGGTTATGTATGGACGAGGAAACATCCCTGCTTCCACTTTACTGCTGTCAGAAGCTTTCATGACAAGCCTCATCAGACTTGAGCGGCAACACATTGGGTCTCTGGGTGTTTTGTCATATAAAGCTTTGTATTTTCGAGTGTCATTTATTACGATTTTATATGCCCCGGGCTTCACCTCCGTCTAGGCCCTGACTCATCTTCAGTCAGCCTTTGATGCTTTCTAATTAACACTCCTTAATCACAGACTGGTTTTAAAATGCAGAAAAAGACCAAGTACATGGTATTCTCCACTTCCACCAGTGACTCTGACTACCCTGCCATTAAAAACTTTAAATGGCACCCATATTACTCTTGCTGAGTCATACAAAATACTTCAGACCATCATTCAAAACTCATATTCAACATTTGATTAAAAATTAAAAAATCAATCTCGGCTTCTCATACAGAATCAAAGGATGTCTGTCTTCCTTCAACCATAAAACTATTGCGCGGTCAACCTTCACATCTGTCCTTGACTATGGAGATATTCTGTATTGTCATGCAGCCCCATCAACACCTCCGCAGTTAAACCCAATGTATCTCAGAATATTACACTTCATCACAAGTGACACATTTCTTACTCATCTTTTCTCTCTGTATCACAAAGTGAGATGGACTTCCTTATAAACCAGGAGAAAAACCATCTCATGTTATTCATCTACAAAGCTCTACTTTTGAAGCTCTCAGACAGTCTAACATCTCTTCTCTCATTTAAATATAATAACTACAGCACACAATCCAGCCAATACTTAACCTTAGATAGATTTTATGTTCAAACTCATTTTTGTAGAATTGGTTTCAGGTACCTTTTTCAATGAAATGAACCACAAACTGTCCCCGAACGTGAGTCTTTCATTCCTCTTTGAGATTTAAAGCCTTCATTATCTGATGTTTTTCACAATTCTGTTTTTATTCATTCCTTGATTATTGTGCCGTTGTGTTGTTTCTGTCTGATGATTCTTGTCTTATGAATGGTTCTTGTTGTCAAACCTCTCGGAAAAGAGATCTCAATCTCAATGAGACTGCTTGATTAAATAAAGACTAATTTAAAAACTTAATTAAATTGAGTTTTTTTCCCCCTCTCTGCCTATTTTTCTCTCTGACCATGTTATTCATCAGCATTCATGTGTGTCGTGTGTTGTACATATATAATGTCTACTGAGAGGAGAGACAGGGCGTAGCATCGCATTAGCCAAACAAGCTAATGATAGCCTGATAAACAGACTGAATTGTCATTTTGTTTCACTTCACCTTTTTTTTCAGCCTGACAATTACTCATGTGAATTTGTTGTGTGTTGAGTGAGAGTTAGTTTATTATTCTTGCGCTAACTAGTCAGTGGCAAGTGACACATAGTTTTTGCTTAGAGATGCACTGATCAGACTTTTTAAGTCCTTAAACCAATACCAGGTCTTTTGGTATCAGCTGATATAGAGTACAGATCTGAAACCAGTGTTTAATTAATATGCTGTATGTATCACTGTGTGGAAGAGATTGGGCTCATTCCTTTATGTGTCAGGCAAATTAGGCTTTACTGAATAGTTATATATTAAAATAATAGTATCCAATACCAGATCTGCCCACTGCCATTGATAATAGTATCCATTAGTGGATCTGCCTTTTGTCATTGATACCCAATCCAGCTATTTTAGTCAATATTGGACACAAAAGTAGTGATCGTGGTTGCTAGGAGCAGTTCATGTTTTTGACACTGATCAAAGAAGTATTTTGATTCATGAGTTTGTTACAGTATTTCTGTAAATTGACTTCTCATTCTTATTCTGCAACCTCATTCATGCTTTTTGCCATTTTTCTGTTAGAATTTTTCATGAATGTAGTTTGTAAGTTATGCAGGAAGATGATATCCCCATTCTTAATCTCTCCTACTACTGTAACGCAGTCCTCACATACAATTAAATTATTAAGGATAAAAGCACAACACACAGGGGGGAAAAATAGTAAGATGGCAGACATTCAAGACAAGGAAGTCTAGAAGTCAGGAAGAATAACATTACATAATCATACAAACAAATAAAGACTCAAAAAGATAAATTATACAACAAGCAAAACAACATATGACTGATTTTTCACAGCTGTATCATCAACCACAGAGCACAACACCACACCTAAACAAATCAGTAATCAGTAAAGTAAAGAATTAACAATATCTAATGGTATAGTGTGACGTTCACTAGCTGCAATGTATGTAATGTTGTTGCCAAGAGACCAATCTTATTGACTAGTAAGCTGCAGTGTTTTGTGCTGATGGGCTGTTATGTGCCATATTGTTGGTCTAATATACAGTATGTCTTATTGCCAGTGCTAGATTAGTTATTCTATATTTGTGAGGAAAGCAGGCACATCATTTCATCTTTGAAGAAGAAATTACAGAATTATAGCCTCAGTACAGTACCAGTCAGGTTCAGTTGGATCAGTTCTTGAAAGTGAAGGTTTGGTTTTCTATTTCCAAAGTGTTTAGAAGTCTAAATCTGATCAATGAGCACCATGAACAACTATCATTAACTTCTACCACCAGGAGTTCTCCCATATGTGCCTGCAAAAGCTTTCTGACCGCCTGACTAATCAGAGCAGACTGTGTTCTTTGAGTCAGTAGTCTTTAGGTCAGTATATGCCCAGAATACACAACTACTCATATTCATAATGTAATAGCAAACTTATGGAGCCAAGCTCTAAACACAGGGAAAAATGCAGCAAGGAAATCAGTCAGTGGTTATGTATGAGTTTCTGAACTGAGTCAGATCTATTTATGATGCATGCAAAGTTTGTAAATAGCAGGAACGTATGGAAATGCAAATTGCTCTACATCGTATATATTTAGCATCAGAATATCAGGCAAAGTGTTGTAGACTCCACAAGGTCTCGATAACTCAGATATCACTTCAAACTCCAGTCCACGCCTTTGATATTGTGGCTTTGGACGTTGTTGGACCTGTTACAAAGCCAGAGTTGACAATAGCCCTGCTGTGCAAAAATGATAAAGCCCACAATAGCACAACCGAGCAAAAACGATATCCATCACACACACACAAGGAAACAAAGCCGCTCATCTACTGTATAATCAGCAGTAACCTGAAACAGCAAAAGTCAACAAATGCATAAACACAGATCTGACAGCAACGACTGGTTTAACAGACGCATACAAGAGCTGAGTGTGTAATTTACACACTGTCTTCTAGATAAACAGTCTCTTTATAAGCCATTACAGACATCGAAGTCTACACAGTGAAAACATCACAGCGTGCTCCCAGCCTGCATTACAGATCATTCATGATGTTTTACTATCTTTGAAGAGTCTATCTTTCGGCATTTTGATAGTTGTTGGCACAGACTGATATGCTGGCTGAACACATGAAATGACTTCTAATAATTTCATACACCATTTTGAAAATCATTACATCGATGCTACAAGGATCTGCATGCCTAAAGGAAGGGGTAGGCTCTGATACAAAAGATCACCATACATGACCATACAACAACAAATACCCCTGCGTGGTAATTTCGAGGGAAGCAAAACTGTCCGAATTTCTGTCGGGCTAGGATAAGCTATCAAAGGAAACTCATGCATCATTCAATGGTATCGTAAAATTTTCAGGAAGGTGGGAGGACACACAGTGGACGAGTGAGAGTCCAACACAGAAAGAGGGTTGAGAGCTAAAAATAGAATTAAATTTAGGAGAAAGAAAAAGATGAGGCAATGAGAAGGAGGGGGGAAAAAAACAAGGAAAGCACAGGATGGCATGTGAGACAAAGAGACAGGAGAGAGAGACAGGTGTGAAAAGTGAACTGAGAGAAACAATGAGTGACAGGAAGTCCCAAGTGGACTGGATGTGAAAATAAGGAAGGACTGGAACACTCTGTAATGGGCACTGAGACCCACACACAGTCTGCACACACACACACACAAAGATGTACAAACTGCTTCAAAACCGTCACCTCCACACCTTTCCTCCAGCTCATTCACATGAGTGGATAATAAACACTTCTATCTTCAAAGGAGATGTAGTGGATGGTGCAGGGATCCGTTATGTGATGAATATAACCAAGCTCGCCAGAGTTAAGAAACAATAAAGACAATCAGCTCAATATCCCAAATGATGGTTAAAAAGCAAACCAATGAAAGACTGAGTAATTTCCCCCTCATCCACTACTCAAATACCCTTGAAAACACTTAAGTCTAATTTAAACCTGCTGCCTTTTCGTCACACGACAAAGGGTTTTCACAATTACAGTATTCAATGCCGTCTGGCTCTGAGCCACGAGTTCAAAATAGCTCCAACCGATATGATGAACCAATTATGCAAGCCTCAACTTAGAAGAAACCCCCCAAAACAATCCACTAACACGTTTAAGCAATCAAACCCCCAACAGAGCTTGTTGTGAATGACATTATTTAAGTCTAGCAATGCAGCTGAGTGAGAAAAGACTCGCTGTTGCACTGCCCAGGGTGTCGCTGAGGGTTTTCTTGAAGAATCCAGACATGAGGAGTGAAACTACCACTCTGCCTGTCTCAGTTGGCAGTGCACTGCCTTCCAACACCCAGCTGTGTTTGTTTGCTATGAATTAGCAGGCAGCAAGAGTCTACATGCTCGCTCAATATTACCCACATCACACCATAATTAGAGAGGAGTGCACTATTAAAATGGTCGTCCGCTGCTAAATCATCAAGTGATCATTTGTTTTTAGCATCTGTCAAAACATTTTTTTATTTTTTACCTGTCTTCGTCTGAAGCATTCACTCACATCAAGAAGCACGCAATCAAATAGGAATAACATTTATTTCACTGGGAACACTGCCAACATTATCTGTCACTTAAATGTGACACGTAAAGGCTTTACATAGATGCACATCATGTGCTGTTATTATAATATTCCCAATCATAGTGACAATTTCCCTTTGAAATTCTATAATTATTGATTTTCACATCTTCTCTCTACTCTGATTGGCATAATTACTATCATCTTCCTAACAACTGTGGACTCCTATCTCCCATTTAAAGCAATCAAAATACTGAAGGTTGTTGATACAAGTCCAACAGGGACTGAATGTGGTCAGGTCCAATCTCAACTCCACTCACAACTATGTCACGGATCAAACAGCACAGGGCTCACAGGAGCAGGTAGAGGGCTTACTGAATGCCAAGCAGCCACTGCTGCTCAAACAGATGTTAGCGGCACCACCTCTGATATCTGAAAATCCCACCCAACACATACAACATGAGCCCCAGCTGACATCCCTCAGCCCCACAACACAGGAGCTTAATAACCATGTGACTAATCTGATTATTTTTGTTGTGGTTATTGTTGTTGTTGTTGTTGTTGCCACCTTTATCTATAATTACAGGGTGGCTTCAGCTATTAAAATCATTATAAAGACAGAGAGGGAAAGAAACTAAATCATTCAAGTAAAAAATGCTAAATATAGAAAATTTTGCTGACAAACATGTGAAGTTGCTTATAAAGATGACATTGGCTTTACACATATTCTAAATATTCTATTCCAATGCATCTATAAACAGCAAAGCAGGCAGCAGAAGGAGACGATAGCATTCAACGCGCAGTTATTCCAGGGGGCTTAGATAACATAAAGCCAAGCAGGAGGGAGGCTTCAGGATGACTGCACATGAGGACTTTTAAAATAATACCCATCGCACTGGTTGCCAAAGCTAAAACACCGAAAGCAACACTCTCCCAAAATGTCTTGTCTATTAACCTATGAATCATAACCAAAACTGGCATGGGCCCACTCGCAACTGACACGTGAAGCTGCAGGCAAACATTTGTTCTTATGAAAGCTGACACTGTCAAAGAGTACACTCGGAAATATCAAACATCAAGGTTTGAGACATGGACTGGACTATGGTAGCTTTATGTAAACAGAACATTAAAACTACTGGACCACGTTTTACTTAATGAGAGAAAAAAAAATGTGTGCATAGAAAATAAGCCTTCATGAATATACAGTATGCATCTATAATAGGAGTTGAAAGGAGCAGCGTTTATGCAAATGATACTGTATATAAATTCTAATCATGTGTTCAGGGAATATAGTGCTTCCATGGAAGAGAACAGAGATAAAGAGATCAAGGGAACTGAGCGACTGGAAGCAGACAACTTTTTTTTTTTCAGAAGAACAGATCATATAGCTGCAGAGCTGTCATAGCGGTTAGTCACATACTATATAGAAAATAACACTCCCTAAAGGATGATGATATAAATATGACCAGCAATATTTACACTTTGCTTAAGCAGTGTGCATTCAATAAAATGTTTATTATCACACATGATAACTAGCATTTATCTCAGTCACGCTTGATTATTTTGTACATATAAGGGGCAGTGCTTAATGTGGTATTACAGATATCAGTGGGCTGCTGACATTTTTCGCAAAGTAAGTGATCTAAAGGCTGCAAAGATCTTAATTAATGTCTTACTAGTGCTCGACATTACCCCCCACCACCTCACACACACCCTGAAGTAGCCATGGTAAGATCTGCTGATAGGGAGGGAAAATAAGACATGCACAAACAGCATTATCTTGTGTGTGAGGATGTGTTTGGTAGTGGCCTTCAAAGGGTCTTAAGGCCAATAGATTGTCACTCTATACCTGACAGCCGCTGCTCTGTGGCTGCTGCACGGTCCTGTCACAGGATTTAAATAAGATCCATTTACAGCAGTGCTCAGGAGAGGACCTCAGGGAGTTTCCAAACTGCTGGCAACAGAACTACCTCCATCCTCAGCAGGAAACTAGGAGTCATTCACTGCTCCATTTACTTTAAAGTGGAATATCAAATATAACATGATGTGTCTGTGAAGCAAACAATAGGGGGACGGTGCCGTATCATCATCCCATTTCAGCACAGACCATTGCCCTCTAGGTTCATATACGTCGTGACAGCATCCACAAGTAATCCAGGTACATTCACCTTAATGGTGATTCCAGAAATGCTTGGAGACATTATGTAGTAAGTGGTGTGCGGAGCCTGAGGTAATGACAATTCCTGCCATCTGCGGACCAGTAAGTTTCAAAGCAGTGCAAAGGTGAGAGTTGGAGCCGACACTAAACTTGAAATAGGTGACCTGTGTTCTTGGGTTGTACAAGCACAGGCATGAATCAGAAATCAATTAACTTTAAATGCATGCAAATCTAAAAAAAAAATCAGTCAAGTGAAGTGGCACTCAGTCGTACAGCTCTGTCTGCCTAATGAGTGGTTGCCTCCCTTTAATCAATCACATTTCATACCACATAATCACAATGACATGCCCTCTATCAGAGGTCAGTCTGCTTGATCTGTGTTCAGTTTCTCCTCAATGCGCAGACTGGTACTGACGCTGTATCAGCACGGTTCACTAATGTTGTAGCTGCTTCTGTCTGAGAGATGAATAAGTACGAGACTGGACTGTTGAAGCTGTTGTGGTCTTTGCAAACTGATGAAACAGAGGCAATCACTCCTCTACAAGTCTTCATTCATTACTGACTTTTAAGGAATGGTCTTCAGTTCAAAGAGACTGCACATAATATTTGCACAGATTTTCATAAGTGTATTTTTTTCTTCTTCTAGTAAATTCACAGCAGACAGTGTTTATTAAGGCTCCCTGATTATCAAAGCATGTTAAGATGGCAACGAATATGACTGGAAGCTACAGTATATCTATGAGTGATGCGTGTGTGCGTGTGTGTGTGTGTGTGCGGGTGTGTGTGTATAAACTCACCAGCTTGCGTTGACACCAACCACAGACGCCACAAAGAGCCACCAGCCAAACAGCACACACTGTCACTGCTAGGGAGACCAAGAACACACTGAGGGACACTGAGCCTGTGAAAACAAACACAAGAAGAAAGAAAGAAAGAAAGAAAGAGAAGAACATGAGTGATGCTTTTTATTTTTGCATTTATGGATACATTTTCTTCATCATGTGTAAAATAACCACAGGAGCTGCTTGTGCACTACAGTAAATCATCTTGTCGAAAGGGGCAACCCAAACAAAACTGGGCCTTCTATCTCCCAAATTTAATGGAATATCCGGGCAGGGCTTCCATTTTTACATTCTGTCATAAGGAGCTGAGAAATACAATCTCATCACTGCCCCTTTCACGCCGGAGCATTTCAATACCTTTCCAATAAGGGGCTGCAGCCAGGCATCACTCAGTTGCACACACATCACTGTCATGGTGTCACAGCTTGTTAAGTGACAGGCTGAAAGTGAAGGGGGGGGGTAGAAGTAGAGGAGAGGGGAGGGGGAGGCTGAGCTGACAATACAAGAGAGCTCATGATTAATGGGTATCAGTAGATGCCCAGAGAGAGAGAGAAAGAGTCATAAAAAAAACACCACACTGCTGGCATGTGTCTCAGTATGTGTGTGTTTCTGTGTGTGTGAGAAACAGAAAAAAAAGGAGATGCATATTCACCTGTGTGTCTGCGTCTGTTTACATGCCGGCCGTGATACTGATAATAAGCGAATCCACTCTCGAGAGCACCTTTTGTTTTCCGATTGCAACGTTCTCCACATTTAAACAATTCAATGGCCTTTACTTAAGAGGAGAAGGAAGTAAAGCCTCATTGAGCTTTGATATTTGCACAACAGGGAAGATGCTTATGCATTTAAATTTGTGATTTCCTCCCAATGATTCTGATTCCTAAATATACAGTGATAAACGAGTGTCAGGATGCTTTTCGTGCCACTGAATGACAAACACTGACAAACACCCATGCTTTGCTTTCAATGACTGGGTTTGTCTTCTCCCCCACATTACTGTCTACTTCCCCTCCTATGCTTGTCACAACTGGCCTTTTCATCTCGCTCCTCCATCATTTTTTTTTTTTTTTTTTGCTTTATTCTCCACCTTGCTATGTCCTCTGGGAAAAAACGAGCTCGGAAAGGAGGAACAGTTGACGTGTAAACTTGTTTCATATGGAAACTCAGAACGGGATCAACATCGTACTCCACAGCCTTCCTTCAGCTTCAGCTTCTGTTTTGAAGTCAATGTGACACCTCAGGCTAGAAAAGAGCACACACACAGAACAGCTAAACCCGGATTTACCGTGTGGAATTTTGGGCTATCCCCAAAAGATGACGTGAAAACTTGAAAGAAACATGGCGATATCTTTTGTCGTGGCTCCAAAACTGTGCCACGACCAAATCTCAGTATGAGAGAGATTCAAAGATGGATGTTTTCACAATCTTGTGATCAAAGATAGCCTGGGGCAAAATTCTACCAGTGTCAGAAATTTAGGATAACCATCTTACAATGTCACTACTGGTATGAGCTACGTCTAGAAGCCAACTAACAGGAATGCAGCATGAAATGACAAAACAATTTTTCTATATATATTTTTTCATACACATAAATACAACTATTGCAAGGGCTCGATTCTTGCTTAGCTTCACTATTTAACAGTAAAGTATAACACTACACAGTTGGATGGCATACACTGATGACGTTTTCTTGTATATTGACTTGCATAGTACTGTAGTATATGAATCAGTAGTTGTGATCATCATACAGTCTATATACAGTACATCAAATTTGATGTCGTACCCAAGTTTATTAGTGCCATGTCATACAGTGTGACTTGCAAGATTGCTGTCTGTAGGTGCCAGTAAGACAGTAGACAGGTAGATAATGACGAGCCTTCTGGCGTTAAGATTATTCCTCTCTGTATAATGGATTAGAAATCTGCACATGCTGTCACATCTGTCCTGCCACAATAGGTCTGTCTTATTATTTTCATTATTTGTGTTTCCTGTTTTATTTTGGTCACTTACTTGTCTCATTTACAATTTGCAAATAAAAGTAACGCTGCAAACAAAAACAAACGCTGCTGCAAATAAAAGAAACGCTGCTGCATATAAAAGAAACGCTGCAAATAAAAAGACACACCGCAGCAAACAAAAAAACGCTGCAAATAAAAACAAACGCCGCTGCAAATAAAAGAAACACCGCAGCATATAATAAAAAAAAAAAGATGCAAATAAAAAAAGCCACAACGGAAGTGGATTACCGGGGACTGTTTTTGCCGAAACACCGGAAGAAGAAACAACAACAACAGGACTACGAATTGGAAAACGAACTTGTTGTATTGTTAGCTTCGGCTAACACGGGGAGACCACTAACGAGAGTGGAAACAACTGACGGCTACATAGTTCCGGCAGCTTATTACTGTCGTTGTTGTTGTTGCTTGTACGTGTAGGTCAGGAAAAGACGTAAAGGGGACCGTATGTTTGTTATTTGTGTTATTACGTTACGTGTTGGACTAAATACATGGACATATTGAGGAAAGTATTTCGATGTTATGGAAACGGATTTCATATTTCACAAGAATGGATACTTGGCGAGCTGTACAGAAAGTCCCGAGTCATAAGATGATCGTTGTGGATAAAGGGAAGACTTTGAAGGTATGTGGAGATTATAGCTGTTTTTACTTTAGCTGAGTATTAGCAATCGCTAATACTATTACGGCTGTGAGCAACCAATATAATTCGTGAGTGGTCTTGAATGAATCAGGGCAACCTATGCTTTCTAACAATGTACAGCATGAATAAATATGTTTAAGGGTTGGTGTTTAAAACATTCAGAAGGACTTGTGGCTACCTCCCAACCTCCGACCCGTCCCGTAGGCGGAACAGCGTGTTTTAAGTGTCTGCAGCCGAAGCTAACAATACACCGGCATTCTCCAGTTCAACTTCAAACCTGGGGCTACATCGCCTGACCAAATAACGCATTAAAAAGTACATGTAGCGACATTAAACACTACCATTTTCACTTACTTTCTAGTTCGTTTTCCAATTCGTAGTCCTGTTGTTGTTGTTTCTTCTTCCGGTGTTTCGGCAAAAACAGTCCCCGGTAATCCACTTCCGTGTGGCTTTTTTTATTTGCATCGTTTTTTTTTTATTATATGCTGCGGTGTTTTTTTGTTTTTTTTGTTTGCTGCGGTGTTTCTTTTATTTGTAGCGGCGTTTGTTTTTATTTGCAGCGTTTTTTTTTGTTTGCTGCGGTGTGTCTTTTTATCTGCAGCGTTTCTTTTATATGCAGCAGCGTTTCTTTTTATTTGCAGCAGCGTTTCTTTTTGTTTGCAGCGTTACTTTTATTTGCAGCTATGGCGGGTCTCGGCCACCGTACATTTCAGATCCACTTCCTGCCAAGTTTTCCGCCAGTGTGATTGTCTGCCTCGCCCTAATGTGTTGCACCTGTGTCTCATTGTCCTCCCTTTCCTAGTTTATTTAGTCTGTGTCTTCCCCTCCTTCTGTGCCAGATCTTTGTTACCTTTGTGAGAGTTCCAGTGTTTTGTATTGAGTTTCCAAGTGTGTGTCGACCTTTGCTTTTGCCATTACTTACCATTTTGCCTGTTTGGACTGATCATCTACATATGTACCGACCTGTTTCCGATTAAACCCTTGAACTCTTTATTGCATGACATCTGCTTTGTGGGTCCTTCACTAGTTTGTGCTTGATACATGCATCTACCATGTAAAAGATCAGAGTCATCTCACACTTCACACAACTTCAGTTTAACGGCCACAGACTGGAAAATACTCTCTCCTACTTTATTGTAAATATAATCAATATAACTGCACCACCATCACCCACCGCTGCCACCCATTATTTACCTACAGTCAAAGAGACTGCTAATGGCATAAGCACATCCATGCCCTCCTGAGTACGAGAGGGTCAGTAAAACACAGCTAGCCAGCTCTTGAATGATGAATATCTATGTTCAGAAATAGACACAGGCTATATACTCTGCTACTGTATATTCACAGAGAGGTCAATAAAGTTGAGTCCATTAGATATCACGACATCAGCACAGGAACCAATGGATCTTAAATAAGGAGAGCTGAAATGATCTCCAGCTATATTAGCTTTAGTGCTGAGTGGCTCGGTGATGAATGTTCAGATTTTTGAAGGGCTTGGAGAGTCAAGTGGATCAGTGAAAGCCAGCAGCCGATGCAGCGCCCTATGTCCTGTGTTAAGTCTGAAGGTCGAGGGGTGGGGTGGATGGTGGTATGGTTTATGATCTGTGTCAGTCATGAGAGCTCAGAGAATAAAAAAGCCTCCAAATAAAAAGCAGCATCTGAAGAGGCCACGTTACTGCACTCAGTAATGGACAGCCGGATCCTGCTTCCCACTTCAGGGAATATAACTTCCTTTCTAGAAGCTATGGGCGCACTGTGTAAAGGCAGTGCAAAGGCATAAAAAGAAGGAAATACAGTATGTGAAGGTACTAGAGAGATATGCAAATCTTCAGTATTGAGGCTGTGCAGAGAAAGAAGCATCATTAGAGAAGGGGAAGCCTGTGCTACACACACAGCTATCATAGCACAGAAAAATCAATTTATCTTTCCTCCTTTAACAAAACAAAACTTTGAAATAAGTTGGCAGCTGACGAATTAGTGAGGTGGAAGATAAGGCATTTTTCGTATGGTGAAAATGGAATAAGGAAATAATATCACCACATACTGAACAAGAACAGCAAATATATTTTAACCAGAAAGGAAAAATACTGGACGAATGGAGGGTGATGAATCACATCTAAAATGGCACCACTCAGTAATACTGACAAGTGAGCTGAACAAGCCATTGCACCCTTTGATCAGAAGCCTTTAGAAGTCAGAGCACTCTTGAACTTGAAAGTTGCTTGTTTGTTTTAGATTTCAGTGGCTATCTCTTTTATATGCACATAAAAAGAGAGAATGAATGGAGCTATGCACTGAGGTGAGTAGTGACAATGATGGCGTATATGAGCTTGCAATCAACCCTTCTCACTGAAGAGGACAACAAAGACCGAGTCGAGTAAGAGGTTAAATATGGGTGTTTAACTTGCATGAAACAGCAGTAGATGTAAAAGTAAAGTGCCTTCAGTGCACAACGCTCGGAGCGCAAAGCAGCATTGGATGCAACAAGCATTACCGTTGCTACGCACAGCGGTACTGTACATGTAGGTGATCTGGCCCACATGCAGTGAGCTAAGCCAAGCAGAAAGGGACCAGTCCTCAGGAGTAGAAGAAATTGCTAATTGGACAGGCGGAACTGGAGCAGTGTCCAGTCAGCAAAGCTGCCACAAAGCATGTTTATATGCTCAGACTGAGGTGGAGAAGGGCAGTGCCTCAGAAGCTCAGGGTGCAAAGCTCGTAGCCTAATCACCACTTCAAAGTGCCCTCTTCTCGTACAGGAGCCTGGGTTTTGGCTCCACTGAGCTGCTGTTAGGGTAATCCTCAGATGTCACTCGGATGTCTTTACAGTTTTGTCCCTTGTGCATCAGAATCAATGCGCAATAGCCAAATGTCATTTACATTCAGCTCAATACTATGCAGCAGTTTATGACTTTTGTTTTAGTTAATTCTCAAGACAGCAGACTAGACAAATAAACAGCATAAACATTTGAAACTGTTCAAACTAAATATTTCGGCTTTGCTCAGTTGCAGAAAATAATTGGCGTGGGAGGACTATGAAATTGATTCACAAGGGTATATGTGAATAAAATGAACAACAGCCATGGTTCTAGGTAAATAATGTCACTGTCAAATATACTGAAGAGGGAACATTGAGCAACACTGAGCACAGAGATGCTTGCAAACAGTGCTGTGGTATATTTAAAGGACTACCTGGTGTTTTGGCATGTTTTAGCCTTTTTACTAAAACCAGTAGCAACATCTTACCTGGTTTCATATCCCCAAGTTTAAATAGTTGTTCACAAGATTAGGGAGTTTTGAGAGACATTCATCATTTCTTAGCCTTATAGTTTTCTGATCCGTCCTAGTCTAAAATCTTTCTTGCTGGGTTCATTTGATTATCAGCAGTTGATTTGTACAGATGCTTTATCTAAAGATGTAAATTTTGCATTATTTCTGAGAGAGCTGACAGGAAATGAGAAGAGAGGAAGCGATGGGGAATGACATGCAATACAGGTCCCTGATTTGACTTGAACCAGGAATGTAGTGATTCAAGGTCAGCATTAAAAAAGCCTTCGATCAGCAGGACGCCCGGCTGTCACTGTTAAGTATAACATATAATCGTATGTAAAGTATGAAAATCAAGTTAACGAGATTTAATAAATTGCTTGAGTATGGTAGTTCATCACATTTAATCACCTTTATTCTTTGGTAAGTTTAATCATACCGAAGCTGAGAGCAATAAATGTTTTGTCTTTGGTGCTTTCAAGTGCTGGTGGAAAGCTCAGATATTCAGTACATGAACATTTATTTTCTCAATAAAAGGAGCAACGAAATTGAACCTTGAACACTTTCATATCTGCTTATTGTTTGCATGCCTGAGTTTGATTAGCTTGTGAATGTTTGGCACCAAACTCTCAATTCTTTAATGTCGCTCTTCCTCCCACCACCCAAGATGCCAACTGTGAAGTCTGGGAACTCATGTTTCCTGTTTTACTACCATGAAACAATATGGTAACTGTGAGAACAAATACAGACAAGTTAATGTTCACTGTGATGGATAACCTATCTCAAGCTACTTGGCAGCAAGCCTCAAAAGTAAATAAATCCCTAGAACCATCAACAAAGCCACGGTATGCTTTGGAAAATGGACAGTAATCTTAATTATGTGCAATTTTCAGGAAATGGGAGGAAAAAAAGGGCAGAAATGTGATATGGTCCTTTAACCACTTGGAAATCCCAGTCCAGCATGGACAGTAGAGCCCCATGTGCTGCAAATCACAGGGATGTGTAGAGCAACAGAAAAATTTTGACAGGTGGAGAGCACCTGTGGCGAGAGTGAGTGTCTGTGGCATCCCCTGTAGGCTACAGCGTGCTTTGCCGGTTCTCTGTCCCTATATGCTCCCTGTGGCTCAGCTGCAGCACTGCTGTGCTGACACAGAGGCTGTTTCACAGCGAGAGTAAGCCCTGCCACCCACGTGCTGTCTGCTCTCAAATGAGGGATAGGATCCATCTCAGCCCAGTGACAAGCTGGGATAGAGTTGGACCAGCAAGATGTCATGTGACACATGCCTGGTGTCACCTATAATGGCAGCATCATCTTATTAACACCTCTGACACTGAATGGGTGAATCACCCATAAAACCCAACCAGATCTAGATACTCGGGGTGTTAGGGAGCTGGGAACTGAAACTGTGATAATGTTGTAATATAGTTAAAAGGGAACATAATCAAGTCTGGTAGTGATTTATAGTATAAACACACAAAAACTACAGTTCATCATGTATATTTATGAGTCCTCAATATACCACAGACATATTCCTTTGCAAAGACCTTTTTTTACCAGCATGCAAAATAATTTCATTACTTAAGTGTCAACAAATATAATACCCACATAAATTCTAACGCTGTAGAAATATTTTGTTTTCTTATCGACTGCATACTGATGGTAAAAACTATGCCGGACAAACAACCAGCAGCCTGCTGACAGTAAGATACTCAGAGAAAAGAATGAATACCTTAACGTCTATGTAGCAAGTAATAATACTGCAATAAAAATAATGAATGTGGGATTACTGAATATTTTCCTTTTTACTATATTTAGGGAGTGCCTCAGGGGAATCAGAAAACCTTTTCTTCAGATTATCCTTCATTAGAGTCTTGCTGCCTTCATGAAAATGTGATATTAATATAAATCTTTGGAGAAAATGTGAGGAACTACTGTCAAGCAACTGAAATCATGCAGATTTTGAACTAATTTTCTTGTGATCTCAGTGGGAGGCAAATGAAGATGATCCACTTTTAATTCTGACTGAATGAGAGATAAAGATAACATTTTGGTAACATCTATTCCTCCTGATGTCTTTGATAAGGACTTTATCCAGTGTGCATGGTCTTGATCTATCACATAATCTGTCAGTGTCTCTGCCACAATTTTCTCCCCCAGCTCTGCCTCAGAAAGACTGAATTAACTGGTCAGATTGAAATGGATGACTTTCATATGGAAGCCACAAAAAGGACTCAACACATTTACCAAGGACACTTTCCCCTGCCTTCTAACAGGCTGACTTGTTTTCCAATTTGTAAGTGCCCCTGCCTCGCATCAAATCCACATTAATAATGGATTACAGTCATATATCACAGGATGATTCCAAAACACTACTTTAAAGGAGGCTAACTCATCTGTCTGTGTGGATATTATTCTAATTGGGTGCATTTAATGGTCCAGTTTACCAGTTAATTACATCAGTAGCTTTGATTGTCTGAAAACGATTTGTCAGGATTTGAGGAAATATTCAGAAAAATTATCTTTTATTCTCATAGAGCTTGCGTCTCTTGTCCTCATAACCCCTCAAAACATCTTCAGACTTTCACTCTTTTCTAAGTACGCTTCCCACTTTGCACCTCCTGAGTGTCACATGGGACAAATGACTGCTATATATGCTAGAAACTTGATCAAACTGGATGAGCTTCTCCTGTTTAGTGATCCCAGAGCTTTGGGGTGTTATGGCTGCTTCACACGGTTACAAACAGCCTATTACTCTCCAGTCCCACTGATGCCCTTGGCTTTATTGACTTAAGTCCGCATGGTGGCTGTTGATACTCTGGAGGTAGACCAGTGTCCATCTCAGTAATGAGCTTGTGAGCTGTAAACTAAGTCAACCATGACTAACATTACTGCAGGTTCAGGAGCATTAAATTCTTTGTATAGCCTCATTTATTTGTTATAAGCAGGGTTGGGGTTCACAATAAAGCAACCCCACTTAGTCACTGTTACACCAGTTGTAATTGGTGTTTTCATAAAGCATGTGTGTGCAGTTTAAAGTGATAACGGTGGTAGGTATAATATTTACAATTTGAATTAATGGGTGCTTAATTAACCCTTGCCCCATTCTTTCATTTGAAAGCTGTAAAAACACTACATACATATTTCTTTTAGCTGGACTTTTCTTTTCCTAATGTGACCTACAGTTTACAAAACTTGCAATAAAATGCATCTTTTTTTATTTTTGTGAAGCTGATAGACATTTTTTTATATATGCAAATGTAGAAATTACACCTTTAAAATTTTTTAAAAAAAGAATCCAAACATATTGTTGTCTTCTTCACATTTTATAAAATGTTCTCCTGGACCATAAAATAGTGATTGTGAATTCTCCATAAGATTAATCAAATGTATTAATGACTGATGGGGACTTTATGAATGTGAATTGGTGTGGAGACTAATTATGGGTCAGAATATGAACAGTATGTGAGCGTTAAAAAAAGACAGGTTGCTTGTTTCTTGTTGGAATGATGGCTAATGTAGTTATAGCTATCTTATTAAACAAACATTAGCTCCATGAGTTGATTGACAACACTGTGACTGATGATTCAGGATATCTAATTTTAAAAGGATAAATCTGTAAAAGAGATCTTGAATATTGGTGCTGTCGGGTGCAAACCTTACATGTTCAAAACCAATATATTTAAGGAAATGAAAAACTCCAATAGATCCAATGGAGTAACGAGATTTAGTCACATCAGCAGTTGATGATCCATACAGATGATTGTATTGTTGTGTAGAAGTAGTTAGCCCTAGTATTATAAATATAATGAGGAAATATGTCAGATTAGACTGTTGTTTCACTCTAATGTAACCCTGTTTGGTTGATTAGCTGACATGCTTGTTTTAGGGCTTTGACTCTCTCACACACTGGCCGTAAGACTCACGCAACTGCCACATTTCACACGATCTCACGCCACACGTCCATTTTCTCTCGCAGTGAAAAACAAATACATAAGTGAAATCACTGCAGCGTGAAAAGAGGACACTGACAGCGCACAGACAGACAAGACAGAGCAGCACAGCACAACAGCAGCTTATTCAGACAATCAGGGGGAAAGCCAGAAATATACACACATCTATTATATTGTAATTTATTCCCATGCATGCTGCTCAGAGTGATCTCAGCCAGCGACTTCCTCTTCACTCGCACCGTGCGCCTGCAGGCATAAGTGAGAGTGAGTTACTATGGTAACAGGGATGCTCTGTGTCTGCGCTGTGAAACTTTCTCACGATTCCCAATAATAGGATTTTACGTTAGTTGTGAGGCTGTTTCATTCATCCAAATTAGCTGCAATTGTTAGACTTTAAAGATGGTCTTGTTAGTGCTGAGAATATTGACCCTCAGGTTAACATTTTTTAACGAGGTTTAATTATCCAAATCATATTGTGATGTGCTGTAAGGCTATTTCATTTATATAAATTATTTGTCCTTTGTTCGACCTTGCAGATGGCGTATAGCCTGCAACCTACTCCTATTTTAGACTACATGTGTCACACAATGTTTATGTAAATATAATTTCAAATATTCTTACTAATGATAATTTCCAGTCCCGATCCACCCAGTCAAACTAATCTAGACTAGTGAAGGTGGCTGTTTCCTGACTTAATCCAAGAGGTTGTTTGGTGTAGAAATGCAGATAATTATGTTTTAAATAGCATCTTTCCAAGTTTGATCCGACCATTTTAAAACATACCAAAAATCCGAGGAGCACAGATTTTTATTTATCCTATGTTTTGAAGAAAAATATGTGTAACATCTGGAGTGTATTCCAGAAATGCTATCCAAAAAGCAAAAATTAGGGGGAAAAAAAAGAAAAAGTCTGTATTGGTTAATAAGGCCAGAGAGAGAGAGGGAAAGAGAGGGAGAGTGAGGCCAGTTGCCCCTACACCCCCTCTGTGGAACAAATCTCACTCCAAGCTGCAGTCAGAACTTGGCAGCCCTGTTATTTGTATTTTCAAACAGTATGTTTTCACAAATGTTACAAAGGAAAAAGGCTTTTAGGATGAGAACTAACTGACGTGTTTGGCAAACGCAATCCTATCTCATGTGACGATGGCTGTGGGTTGCTGGGCTGTAAACTTCCCCAAATCCAGTGAAAGGCACTACAGAGCTGATAACATTAAGCTAAACTGTAATAGCATCCAGGATGTGCCTGCTCAGGGAAGAGATACAGCACAGGGAATGTACTGGTTGTAAACTGTAACTCTACAATGTAATGTAACATTTTGATGTGCTCCTTAGCCTTGGAGGAATCAACCTGGTAGAGAGTTAGTTAATTCATGCATCCTAAAAATTGCAACTTACATGTGAGCAAGTGAACACATACACACACACTGTCTAATCCATTTCGTACACTGTTGCTTATGATTTCAGGTTTTTGGGAAGACTGATTCTTTAAATGCGGATATCTCTCTTACTGCAGCATCCCTTCAACATGGAGATATTCAAAGTTTCAAAGATATTCAAACAGACTTGCTTTGCCAAGCTACACTTGCTAAGCTATGATTGGACACTCTCTGTTTGGTGGGGAAGGAGATTAGTGAACAGTCAATTAGTAAAAAACACATTTGTTCCACTTTACATCTTTTTTTTTCCATTAGTCATCTTCATCAAGGCCAAGAATGGTAATAACGTCTTGTGTTGTGGCAAAGATTTTGTCTCCTCCGGCTTCCTACGTCCCCCTCACTTTCCATCACCGTCCTCTCCTCTGCAATTTACAGTACCTTCTAATTTATCTCTATTCTCCCCGTTTACCATCTGTGTTGAAAGTTGTGTTTTAGTTACTGCCTGTCTAAAAAAAACACATGCACGCACATTAATACACACATACTCTTCCACTTGACACAGCTTAAGCACAGTGACATGAGTGGGAACACATGCGCTTTAGGGATGTGAAGAAACTAAGAAAGTGGAGAGAGAACAGTGCCGGAAAAAGCAGAGTGGGAGTGAGGGAAGAGGGACTCAACTGTAATGCTATTGAGGAGCAATTTGTGAAGCTTTTGCATATGCATACAGGCCTACGGTCCCCATCTGCCCACATCATCAGCTCACTGCTGGTGACATCAACCAAGACAAAGAGGTCTCGGATGCTCCAGATGTATTATGTGGGTGGCATTATAAAATCTAATCCGAGTCAAAGTCAATTGTATTTGCCTAAGGATACAGGGCAGAGTTGCATGCATTCATGGTATGTCTGTTTGTGTACATGAGTTCACAAAAAACAGTGTTGTGAGGACATTTTGGCCAGTACTCAAAACTTCAAAGGGCAATCTGAGGGTTAAGACTTAGTTATGGTTATGGAATTGGGTTTAGGTTCAATTAGGGTAACGGTTGGATTGAGGCATTTAGTTGTGATGGTTAAGGTAAGGGACTTGGGAATGCATTACGTCAATGAGTGTCCTCACAATGATATAAAGACAAGTGTGTGTGTGTGTGTGTGTGTGTGTGTGTACGTGTGCATGTGTGTGAGTGCTTGCTCCTGCGCTTTCATATTTATGTCTAATCCAGTCCCCCCTCCTCACATAAAAATATTAGCCTATATATTCTTGTCTCTTCAAAAACGAGAAAACAATTATTGAGGGTGTAATTAAAGTATTGGCAGGACAAGTGCAACTTTAATTGAATGACAGCTAAATGACAGTCAAATGACAATGAAGCAGCCTAGTCTCAGCATCTCTGTTATGCTTTATAAAAAATCTCAACATCAAACACCACGCAACAACACAATGAGCTTAGTTTAAGACGTTTACATGATTACTCACAACCAAAACAGACACACGTCTATTGACTGGAGTTCATGTGAAAATGCCAGACAGACTCCATTTGTCATAAATGAATTAATTCAGATTAATGACTACCTGGAGGCTTCTACCTTTGCCTTCTTCATTCAATTAAAGACTGCTTGTAAAAAGCACTTTATTACCTGTCTGGACAGACCGGGCAGTAAAAACTCAGGATACAGCAGACCCTAGCCTCTAGCTAGAGGTTACAGTATTGACTCGGCCACAACCCGGCCAAAGTCTTCTTCCTTCAGACTCCATAAAACGCCACTAAAACACGTGACCTGATGCCTTCCCTGTGTGTGTGTGTGTGTGTGTGTTTGTGTGTGTGTGTGTGTGTGTATGTGTGTGTCTGTCTCATCATCTGTACATCTACCCATGTATAATATGTCTTCTTCCACTGACTAATTTGTACTCTGCCGTGGTGACTGATCACTCTGCTGCCTCACCTATGAGCACGACCTTCTCACATTTGGTGTCAGGAGCGCTGATGAGGGAAGGATGTACAAGTGAAAGCATGTGACAGCTAAGTGGAAGGTTACTTTAGAAGAAATAACAGGTCTGGTGGTGGTCTTTGAATGTGCAACAGGCTGCCGAACTGTAATTTACACAGCCACAGGAGTCATAGGAGTACAGACGGAGGACAGAGTAACTCCACAACAAGGTGCATTATATTTGTTCAGTGGCTGCTCCTCTCATGAGATGGAACAGCGAATCCCATCTCTCCAGTGACCCCCCTTTTCTCCCCAGGTGACCTTTCTCGTCAGTGGCTGTGCATTAACGGTAAAGCTCCACAATGGTCAAAGTGATCGTGTTCTCTTCAATTCTGTAGACTGAGTGGAGACCCCCGGGACGACATTACATTGGCTCTCTGTCAGGAGAAGATTTAAATACCCCTCTGCTTTTAGACTCCAGCTGGACAGACACCACAGAAAATAACTCTCATTAGCATCAGCCAATGTCAATGGAAGGACAAATTAAAGTAATGAAATATGTCCTATAACATCGGCTGCAGATTTCAGTGCATCTCCCCCTCCTCTGACTCAAAACTGAGCTTCTTCAAACAAACGCATGCACCCTTCAGAATGAAGTTTTACTTTCTGCAGACAGTCAGCTCTACATAAACATAATTTGCTCTTGATAAGCACAGGGTCATCTTGGACAGGTCTTCACCACCGCTGTCTGTTGCTTGACTGCTCATTGATGTGTTTGCTTGTATAACTGTCAACAATTTACAGCTGGGTAGTACCCAGCAGACTGAGACTTATTGACGATGCCATGCAGCTGCTTGCTCACAACAGGATACAGTCAAGAGCTCATGGGAAATATAGTTTCCACAACTACCAGTCCTCGCAGCCTTCACGTCTGCAGGGAGCGGCCAGTGATTTTCCTTCCACCTTAACTCAATTACACAGCACCTGAGGACATTTTAGCCTAGCTTCATACTGTAATAGCTTGTTTTAATTCTAACTCACAAGCATATTATTAGAAATTGTTGTGAAGATGTGAGTCTGACACTCAAGCAGCAGGGCTGTTGCTGCAGTCATTACCACCTCGGAGTACAGGAGTGGCCATAATACCTGCAGTACTCGGCGGGATGTCACTGTTTGTCACGTCAACTAATACAGTGAAGTATTCCATCTGGCTGGAAGGGCGGCAGAGAATAAATGGCAGGCTTGGCTGCTGCCATTAAGCAGAGTGACACACACAGAGCTCTCACACCAACTTGACATTATCACCCTAACATCATGACAAGGATGTCATTTGGCTAACTATTACAGGCGTAGCTAAAAGGGGAAATAATAGAGGGAGTGTGAGTTCAGGCTGAGGAGGAATTAAGAGTGAGAAAGAGAAGAGATTTAAGTTATTACTTGAAGATGTCTCATTGGCAGTGTAATAATGAGCAAAATTGTATTTCTACAACAAATATGATTACGTATGGAAAGTGGTAATGAATTGTATTTCATCTTTTTCTCATTTTACTTGCTGCCCTCTTGAGAGCTTGCTGTACTGACATGGACACATGCAAACTAAGTTGTCACAAACAATCTCGACGGCATTATGGACATAATTTATTGTGATTGGAATGAACAACAAAGAGGCCGAACTAACCTGATCCATGGTTGATTTATTAACTCTCTTCAAGAGAGCTATAACTCTCGTCATGTGTAATGGGCCAGATGGAGTAGGCGAAGAATAACGGATGCTGTTGAGGCAGCCTCTCAGCCCCGTGTGTCTATGAGGTCTGTTAAATTACTAAAAGGACAAACAGGGCGGTTGTGTGATTTGTATGCAACCTGACCTTTAAGCCGATTGAGGGGCTCTTGAGAACACAAAGCTATCCAGGAACAGTCTCCAAACAGAGGTTCCTGTTAGATCAGTATACGATACAGATTTGGTTGTGTTGAACAGAGGTTTCTCTGGATCCTTTTTTTCCCTGGCTCTTTTCTAAAAGAGAATTTACTGTTGCCACATTCAGCTTGGTTTAGTTTGATTTAGTTTAGTGAAGACAGTTTAATCACAGAGGACTTTTTTAGCCACACTAGCAGCATGGCTCTAGTCATCATGCTAATGTCAGTCTCTCTGTTGGTCTGCTAACAGAAAGATTGACATTAGTTGGTCCAGCTAATATTGGTTTTACAGATAGACCAGTTTGTCTAGACTAAAATATCTCTTCAAAGGATTACCCTGAATTTTGTACAGACATTTTTGAACTGTAGTGAAATATATATTGCAAATATTAGCATACTAAGCTAAAATGCTGAACATGGTATACATTATATCTGCTATAAAATCACCATGGTAGCATTGTCATTGAGAGTTGTGGTATGCTGACATTAGCATTTAGCTCAAAGCATTGCTGAACAGCCTCAAAGAGCTAATAACAGAGTTTTAGACTCTCACTCTATGGTCAAATAGGTTCAAAACAGTGGAAGTAAACAATTATATTGAAAGTCAAATCATGCAATTAAGTTTGAAAAATAAAATATTAGATGAAGCACTTAAATGATTAGTGGGCATTTGGTGACTAAACACACCACTTCTATTTGAAATTCAGCGGCCGTTCACAAGCTAATAGGATGGTTTTGCACAAATCCCTGGCAGTTATCTAATGGATATGTGTAAAGTGGCTAGCACTACCATTTCAAAACACTAATTGATGCACAGATGAAATGGAAGGTTCACAGGGGCAGTATGTGTGTGGGGGCATGTGTCTTTGCCTATTTGTGTAATTGTTAGAACGTGTGCTGTGCGTAGCCTGTGGATGCAGGGTGATTCACCAGGCTGTTCTGGAGGATTCCTGTGTGGGCTGACAGTTGTGGAAAATGAGACCTGAGACGAGGGAGAAGTGGGGGAAGAGGAACCGCAGGGAGAACCGCACACAGCATACCATGCGAAGATTAGTGCTTCCCTTCTGGACCCTGGTACCCATGTCTTCAACAACTGGTGAAATGACAAGTGTCACTTCTGCAGCGTTCCTGGGTGATGTATGCTTGAACGGATGAGTGGACATAAACAGCTGATGTAATAATATGTGCGGGGAGGGGTCTGAAGTGTCACTCCTTTCTGCATCTGGGCTAGGGAGATTGTGAAAACCTTTGCTCAAAAAGAGGCACCCAAAATAGGATTAGTCCAGGGCAAGTAAAAAATCAAACGCACAGGACTGCCATCATGCCCTACCTCCAGGCTGTTGCTAGTTGGGGGCTGACAGGCTGGAGGCTCGGGTGGGGGAGAGGAGAGCACGCATATGGCTGGCTGAAGCCATATAGCCAGGCTGCAGGAAGACACTGAGTGAGCATGGGCATGCAGGCCTACAGATGCTCAGGGCTTTTCACTAGCCTGCTTTCCACTGCAACGCCAAAAAGGACAAGGCAGGGCTTACTCATTACTCATATCACTAGTTTCCCCCTAAAACAATCTTTTTGTACTTCATTGCTTGCCAAGTGGGTCATAGGTCAACAGAAAACAAAAAATGTTCTTCTTTTACTCACATATTAGTATTATTATCATTATTGCCTTTCATGCATGCAATGGTTGTGACAAATCCTGCTTGGCGTTCGTGTTGAGGCTGGTGGCCCATGATCCTGCCAGAGACCAGCCCTTCCACATGTCCTATTCAGACCAACTGTATGTGTTTAGATTGAGCCAATAAACAAAATTCACATCAAATCGTGTCTAAAAGTGACTGCATCATTTCCTGGCTCACATTTTATTTTGCCTGGAACTGTACCCGCTGCTGAAGAAGAACAAAAACCACACAGAAACACACTTTAAAACATTGTCCAAGTTGTTTGGCACAAACAAACAAGTTGTCGTGCTACATGCGTGTTCAACAAAATTGACCCCCACGGCTCTTGCATGCATTCATGGAAGAAATTGTTTTCACACCACATTGAATATGTAGCCACATGCATCACTGGCCACCTTTGAGTGCAGCTTGAACAATTGGATCCCTGGAGATCCTTAAAGCTATTTGAGTGCAATTAAACCTGTATTTTGAACTGTTCACTGGTGATCGGATCACCCAACATGCATTTGGGCTCTAAATGCAAACACAGCCTAAGTGAAAGGGGTCAGTCATAACAAGGCACTCAAGGCACATTTCCATTAAAACCTGGGATTGAGAGTCCAGTATTTCTTGCCAAAATCTACTCCACATCAGCAGCGGCTAGATGTTTTTTTCTGTTTGCCTGGAAAGACAAGATGATTGCCGAGGGCGAAAACAACATTTAAATCCAATATTTTACAGGCTCTGCCAGGCACATGCTGCAGCTTGAGCGTCGGACTTAACGCTAGTTCCAACAAAGAAGAAAATCACAGCAGAGCAGTAAAGTCTGTGGAAGTAATGGAATTAAATGTGAGATTTGCCCGGAGCAAACCATTTATCACCGCAGGCAGAGAGCAGACATCAGTGAGATCTCAAAAATACCTTTTAGGAAGCAGAGCACTCACAGGCCAAATAATTATATATAAGATTTGCATATGGAACGATCAGTATCTAATCAGGCTACTCTTATGAAGGTATACACTTCTACTATTGTACGTGAAGATCAATGTTCGACTTTTATATTCTGTTTATATGTTAATTGTAGCTTCAAGTCCTGCTTTGTTGATTTTTTTAATAAGAACAAATTAAGTAGAGTTCAAACTAGGTGGCTCCATCACCCAAATCAGGGTACACAATAGCATTCAACAGGTGGAGTACTGAATGCTGATGATACGCAGCCCTGAGCAATGCAATGCTCCCAAACCTCAACCCCCCCCCCCCCCCCCCCACAAAAAACATAATGTCATAATGGCTGCATGCAAGAGATTATCATTTTCTACCACTGCACACAACAATAAGCCCACATCAACACAATGGTCCCATATAACCAGTCGGACATACTGATAAGGGGTTATTCTGAAAAACAGAGCACAGAAAATGGTTAGCCTTGTTTTTCAGAGGAATGGTTTAAAAACATAACATAAATGAAAGAAAAACATAAAAATAACCACAATTTTATGATTATCTGCACGTATGTATTTAAATTGAAGTTTTTTTTATTTTGCACAATAACAAGACAAAAAGCAAAAGATAAAGAAATAACAACAAAAGACATGTGCAAGGTAGTGGCTTAGACATATCCTCTACCTATATCAGAATTCACAAGTTAGATTAAAAACCAGTAACTATGAAATAGAAAAAAAATTAACATACAAATAAAGCAAAATATAATAATATTAAAAATGTTAAATAAAACAAAAGTGTAGATGTGTGTGCATGTGTATGTGCATGCTTGCACTTGCACATGCACCTGTGTATGAGTGTGTGCGCTAGTGACCTGAGCAATCAGAGCATCCCCTAAACTATTCTTGTATGTGTCAAGAGAGGAGAACTGTATGGAACTATTAAATTGATCATTCCAAAGTATTGTACCCCTGAATTTTAAGGACAATTGACCACGGGTAGGACCATACTGAGGAGGGTGACGTCTTGTCAATTGCCTACTATTGTACTTATGTAATTGTGAGTTGACTTGGAAATATTCACTGAAAGGTTTGGAAGGAATGGAATTTGGAATATACATGTACTTAAAGATATAAATGCATATTTGGTATATATTGATCTGAAAAATTGTCGATATCTTGAGGTTTTGGAAAAGGGGAGTGGAAGGAAATATAATAATTAGACTTTTTTATATTTACAGATAATTCATTAGATTGAAACCATCTTGAAATGTGTTCCATGCCACTCTTAGCATCGGAGATGAGGGAATTAAGATTTTTATTTGTCAAGATCACATGGGTGTCATCAGCAAAACGTATGGGAAGTAGGATGGAAATTCAATCACGTATGGCAAGAAATTGAGGGAAAAGAGTGATATATTCCTTGCAAGTAATCATTTTATAATCACGACAAAACCTTTAACCCTAATTTTCATCTTTCTGTGTCTTCACTCACCTCTCATTCCCACAGGCCATTCCTCCTCATTTCTCTGTTTTTTTCTTCACTAGTGTACCTAAACCTCACAGACTCGAGCGTGTGATCTCTTGGTCCATAGTACTCTAACAGGAGGTATTTTATGGTCCACATCCAGGTTGTCAAATCTGTTTGGGGCACATTACACAAAGTGGTACTGCAAACAGTGGGTAGTAAACGGAAAGCGATAGAGGGGAGTGTGCTGTGTTTAGAAGAAGAAGAAGGGGGGAAAGGAAAATGGAGCATCCGAAAGGACACGAGACGCTTTTTTTTTTCTCTTTTCAGTGAACTTCCCGGAGCGATTCCTCCGCTTACACCACACACCCCTCCCCACCTCTTCCTCCTCCTCCTCCTCCTTTCCTGACCGTCCTCTGCTCCTCCGTCATTCTCATTCTGTCCTGGTCCTGCAAGTTTTAAAAATTCAAAGGTGATCTAATGCAATACTGACCAGCTGTTTATGAGATGCAAATATGACACAGAATTAAATATTCTAATACAAATAGACTATTAGATCATATTAATATTTTAGAGGAGTAAATGGGAGGGGGGGGGGGGGTTGAAACATGGCTCCGGGATCTGGACTGAAGCAGAGGTGTGTGCAAAATCTATCTGCCCAGAATGATAATATGCCCACTGATACTAAAACAGGGGGTTGTTTTACACCTCACACACCAACATTTAATATAACACAAGGGACTGACTGTAAATACCAGACATACACCACACATACCACATGTGTTTAAAGTATAGGTACAAGCTCATACAGCACAAAGCGCTATAGATCAATGCATAAGCTCTGCCATATAACCTTGAGTGATTCATGTTTTATACATGACTCTTTCATGGTATGTCTCATGTCAATAGAGCCTGCATGAACGCTCTTTAATGAGGTTTGTCAGGCGCTTTAAGAAGGAGGAATATTGTTGGAAGAAGCTAGGAGCCATATGCCTGTCAATCCTCTGCCATGTCTGATGTGCAGTCATTGTGTGTTTGCCTCAGAGTCAGAGCTTATTCAGGGGGCACCACGGAGTGCAGCGGTCATCAAATATTAACAGCACTTTTTAAGCAATGCTACTTCTAAAACAATCCTAATTATCAACATAATATGTGCCCAACGGTTGTTTCTCACAGCTGCTTTCGTACGCTCATTTTTTTACCTCTTCTAGCTACGCATGCTTTAAGCCTCTTCCCTATTTCAGGCTTTTGCTTGTTTCTACCACTGTGTCCTCACCTCCTCCCTCTGTAGCTCTGTAATTAAGCTGTGTGTTTTAGAGGGCAATGGACTTAGGGACAGATATACCCCAGGGAAAGATGGTGTGAGAGGCAGATACTACGACATCCTATGTATGTATTATCAGATGGTGTATAATCACATGTAAGCCAACATAATTTAGCACAGTGAGTCTCATCTAGCGGCTCCCGAACATTACCACCCAGGAAGGGATATCACCACAGGCAGGATGCACTGTGGAGTCAGCACACTCAATGATAGCATGACAATTATCATATAGTGGTTTTTGGCATTCGGGCTTCTTGTTTTGATTATGTAATCAACATGCTTATTTTGGTGGCGAGTGAGCTGAGCTGAATCACAGTGCATTCTGGGAGCTCTCTGTTTGACCTGCATGTTTGTTTTTCCGGGCTGTGCAGCAGGATGCTCCGCGTGCCCAAATATCCCGAACGCATGGAACACACAACGGGACTGCAAAGTCAAGATTTCTCTGTGTACTTGTGCAAATGCATGTCTGAGGGCATTTGAGCGTGTGCCAACTCTGTGGGCAAATAGACTCCAAGAGCGTGTGACCAAATATTGAAATATCACCCAATGTCAAGACTATTGGAGTGCATAATTCTTCGCTTTTTATGACTCATTAGGGGTATCAGTGGCCCCTCCCAAGTCTGAGAGCCATAATCACCAAGAAGGGTCTCAGGGCAGTTGGCATTAATCAATGAATGTTGCGTACATGAAATATGATCTGTGGATGTAGAAAACGCTGCTGTTCATTAACATGAGAGTGAAGAGAGAAAAAAAAGAGAGAGAGAGAAGGAGAGAGAGAGAGATTTCTACAGCATGTCAGATGCGTGGACCAGTGGCACAAAAGGCATATTTCAGCTTTGTAGCCCAGACCAATCAGAAATGTACTGCTTGGACGAGCCAGCCCAATCTGGTGTGTCTCAGCTCTACTGAGTCTGAGGCTGAGCTTGCTCAGCTCACTCCCATGCATGCACAATTGCTTGCATCCAATTCATTGTGCTCTTCCAGCTGCACCAATTCACGCCGCTGCCAAGGCAAACATAGGATGATAAGCCGGCAACTGCAGAAGTTAGAGGACTGGTGGGGAATCAAGCAGGAGCGACGAAAACAGTAATCCAGATCATTTTTGGAGACGGAGTGGGAAGGAGAGAGAACAATAACAAGCGTCTCCCAGTTGTTGGTATCAGTAATTTGATCTCATGTGTTCATAAAAGGTACTCTGATACACTGCTAATGTGCTCAGCATTGCTTTTCTTGAGCCAAATATTTAATTGATGGGTCATATGCCTCCTGTTGTAGTTCCTTTAAGTGAGTCATGTGAATCCACATCTTGGTTTTAGAGTTGTGGGATTTTGTCTGTGTCAGGTTTTCCCTCATCATCTGTCCGTTCGGCCTGGGCTCATTACTCCCTGTTCTGCTCCTGCTCCTCCTCCTCTTCCCCCTTGCTCCCTCCATCCTATTCTCCACATAGAGGTCTAGTGGGGCATCAAAAGCACAAAAGATGCCAATTTAAAAAAAAAATGCTTTATTTAGTCCAAATGAATAGATACACCGCAAGCAGATGTGAAATATAATAATGGTGTAATCACGTTCACTAAAATGTTATCTTTATCAATTTACCAACTTGATTAGGACAATGAAGCAAAATGAGGACATATACTGACAGCTGTTGCTAAAAAACCTTTCTATTATCGTCACTACGGTTCTTATTAAAGCACGAGTGTACAAACAGAGAGACACACAATAACTCTGTTGAATCCTTTTCATGACCCAGCCGCCCTCTGCTCAGTCCTGCAGAACAATAGCTCTCTCTTCTTCCTCTTCTTCATCTACAGTATTTGTGTGTTTTCTAATTAGTCCTGATGCAGCCACGAAGTGAGGACTGCTCTAATGGAAGAGAGTAATGCAAGGACACACCGAGTGCTCGCTGCCATCTCTGGCATTTTAACCTCACGCTGTCACGAGCTACCTCCTTGGCTCAAGCACGGGGGAGACAGACTGGCCGGCTGATCCATCAGGTATTGTAGCTACAGTTATGGAACAGTGAGTGGACTTAATCCAAGGAGAGGAGGCCTACCTATACAGCCTGCTAGATAAGGCAAAAGAAGGAAAAATATCCCTTGCCTTGCTGGCCACAAGTGAAGCAGGGTAATAGGGAGATGAGACGAAGGAAGGAGAGAGGAATGAGGAACGAGGCAGAAATGCTCAGGCAGCCAAGCTGAGGAGATGGCACTCATACAGCCCAATCTGTCAGTCTGACTACCTTGCCAGATACGGGGTGGCTCACACAAAATCACACACTCTTTGCTAAATACCAAGAGAGAGAGTGCCGCAACACACACACACACACAAACAAACAAATTAATGCTCGAGCACACACAAGTTGTGGAACATGCTGTACTGAAACCAACAGCGTGATACATCATCTGTGTAAACATTACTTTTTCAGAAAAATACCTGGACTTATTTCTCCTCCATTTTAAGAAAGCTTGGGACTCACACTTCCTGTAAACCATTTTTAACAACTAAAACTTCTTTTTTAAATTGGCTAGCACTATCTGACTGCTCCTTTAAAGATTTATGGAAGTTTCCTTTCAATTAAAGTCGGGACATACTGGTGAAAGAGCGGTTCCAGTTCCAGCAGGGGGACCTTTGAAGTATGTCATATAGTCTCACTCCCCTCGTTTCCTGTCTGTCTCTACACCATCGATACGACAGTATAAAAGTTAAGGGTCATTTTTACGGTATCAAAACCTGCAGGTCATCTCCATAGTGTCTGTTTAAGATGAATAAAATTACAGTTTATCGCTGGCAAAATGCTTTAAACCCATTATTACAGAAGCTATTACTCTTCATCTAAAATCATAGTGTGGAAAGATTAATTACGCTTTGGAAGGGTAATGATGTCTGTCAACAGAATAATTTGCCAAGAATTTGCTGGGAGTCTTAAACTGAATGCGATTGTGTGACCACTGGAGGTTTAATGTGAGGATTAGTGGGGGGTAGGGTGGGATTGCGTTTTAGGATGACAGAGTAGGAAACGGGACATTTTTACTAAAAAGTCAAATAAAATTACATCAATAGACAGACTGGAAACAGCACATGGATACATTAAGATAGAAACTATTGAAAATAATAACAGTGAGAGCTAGGAGTGACCCCAGGGGGGCCCACTGACAAGGTGAACTTTTGACCTCCCGCAAACAAAGTCGTCATACGTTATCACTGCTCTGCACACCATTGCTCTGGAGAGATAATGTCACAGGGCGCCACCTCAGATCTTTCACATCAGCACCTTGGTGGGCCGAAACACTATGGCAACTGCTCACACACACACACACGTAATCTCTCCTGGGTGTGAGATGCAAACAGGCCTAATATGTTTGAAGAGACAGCAGTGATCACATTTCCAAGTGACTCCTTGCATCTTACTCAGGATAATCGAATGAAGAATGTTCTCTGCAAACCACAATCCCGCTTTCAAACCATTTGATCCTAAGATGACAAGCACCAGGCTATCCATTATGCAATAGTGTCTTTTTGCTCCATCACTAATAAAAACTAGAGCAGGTGCTTGGGACGGGATTACGGTTTACTCCTCGTGTCGCTTTGCTTTCAGGGAGGGAAAAAAGAGTCGATGGGACACACCTGCAGAGCTCCTGCGTTTAATTTTAAAAGCACGTGCTCTTCACGAAATGCATGGTGGCACCTAATGACAGGGGGAGCCGCAGCGAGACAGCAGAGGTCATCGAGTGGTGATGGGAGGAGAAAAGAAAAGAAGCAACAGACAAATGAGAGAAAGAGACTGCAAAGAGAACATAGATCAACTTGACTGGGCTAGATGGTTACACAACAGCATCCACTGAAAAATTCACTACAAACCTTCGCCATGATACGGTCTAATGTAAACATCGCAAATGAACCGGCGCCGCCTTTGAGTTTCAGTCAAAGTCAGTTCAAAGTTACACATTTATTAAGCCTTTCCTGTCGTAAAAAAAAAAAAAAACAGGATTGAAGAGAATATTAAGTAATAGGACTGTGTTGTGAATCCATATTACGAGCTCTTTTCATCTCTGGCTTTCTCTCTTCTCCTCCTCTGCTTCTCTTCTTCATCCCCCTCTCCCCGCCCCCCCCCCCCCCCCCCCCCCATAAAATCCCTCATCCCAGAGTAAACCAATCCGCTGTCATCAACCGTTCATTCTTTACTATGTAGGCCTCCCATCCCCACTGTTTTTCCCTTTACACACACACGCACGCATTCACACAGACATATACACACAGGGCCTCCTCTCCTCTGTGTGACCTTGACTGGCTAGCACTCCAGGGCTTGTTCTTTGCTTCTCCCTCTCCCTCCATGTCTCTTGCTCTCTCTCTCTCCATCTTTTCACGCTTGCTTCCACTCTATCGTCTGCCTCTCTACCTCTTGCTTTCTATCACTCTTCTCCCGGCCGGCTGATGTTAACTGGCGCGGCCCTTTTTCCCCTCCTCCCGGAGACACAGAGGAGAAAAAGGACAGAAGACAGCAAGAGAAAAGAAGAAGTGAAAGACCTCCCCCTCCTCTGCAATCCAGTCAGCTGAGAGAGTCCACCATAAAAATAACTCCAGCACTATGAACCTGTATCAACAAGTCTGCAATATGGATCCTGGTCTTATTTCTTATCTGTATAATACTAAAAAAAACCCACACAGGACCTCCATCTTTAATTAAATATGAGGTCAAATAAGTGTAATGGAACCAAAAATAATAATTGTGTTTTATTATCTATTAACCAATCTTCTACCATCCAATATTCCCTCATATTACATAAGACTAATTTCATGTTATGTAAGTATGATGTGTCACACAGGCTGCAGCTTAATTGATTATAAATAATTTCTTTACTTCTATTCTTTATAAATGCGATTTTATTTTCTCGCAGTGCAAATTGCTTGACGATTCCAGGAGTGATTAGACTTCGCCCTAATCAGCTGATGCGGCTTCCTGTTTCACCGGAGGGGAAGATGACGAGCTCTTTCGGTGGAACGGTGAAGCAGCAGGTCCAAATATGCGTTGCATTGCAGGTGTTCCTACAAAAGCATCTAATTGCCTCCATCGCAGCATTGTACCCTGTTCCTCTGACTCCAGTGATCCTTGAGATTTTACTCAATGGCTTAGCACACAACATCCATCTGTGTAATAATTGGAGACGTTAACCATTTTGACTATCCATTCAAAGCTGAATAAACTTAAGCTCAAGTGACGGAGAGATCTATTGAATGTCAAACAGGCTGATTAAGCTCTCTCTACAATTATGCTATTCCTGTGCCGACTTATGTACCTTACATACAGTTTCTAAAGGTCTCTGCAGCAATTGTGTTGGCAAATCTTACGCTCACAGACTAAACCTTGTGCATTTTGTTCAGGCTTTGCTGTAATATATGACATTTTCATAATCTCCACATCTGATATAAATACAGCAAACTGACAGGACAACAGCATAACTAACTACTGCTGCAGCTTTGTGCTTTAAACAATATTTGATGAGAATATAGAGGGCATCATGAATGAATACCTCCAGTAATCTTCCTTTAATGTTTAATCACAGATATGTAGACTTGTTGAGCGCAGCTGCAAAGCCTGTAGCGATACCTTTTCTTACCATCCAGCTCTTTTTTTTCTTTCTTTTTTAATTCATCTTGCTCTAAGAGGCATGGACATTACAAGACGGCCACAGCAATAACCCCAAAATAATTTCCCATTCCACATTAGTAAAACAGCCATGAAGTAGAGGGACATCATCAATTTCTACAGGGCAATAATAACAAAGAGGTTAGGAACTCACAGTCTTCTGCTGACACTTACACTTCACACCATGTTAAAGACTCCCCACAAACTCCCTCCATTTCCCATTTCATTTCTTTAGCAGTTAAATTCCTTTGATGCATGCCAAGAATTGTCATTCACCGCCAAGCCGGGTATACCAACAAAAAAAAAACCTGGGGCGTAATAAAGGCCTTTTCATTCAGAGTTAAGAGACTACAGTAAATCACACCTTTACATCCACTCTACAAAGCCTCTATAACCACAACATTTAAATTTTATATGACAGCATATGTAGGGTTGTCAGCTGTGAGATTGAGACAAATTCAGGGGTGGTACAACTGAAGATGTCAAAAAAGTCTGGTTGGATTTTTTAGTTTCAAAATGACTAATCTCTGTGAGGTTGTACTTGGGCACAGTGGTGCTTAGAGCCAAATGCTACAATGTTAACAGGCTGATGTTAAGCAGGTCACCATGTTTGGGTTGAATCAGGGGCAAGTGGACTTGGTTCATCAAAGGGGCTTTTCAGTTCTGACTGGTGGGGAGTCCCTGGTATTTAACCTCTGTGGAGTTGTTATCAAGGTCATAGATACCATTTGGTTAATTAGCGCTCTTAGGTGGTGTAACGATAGTCGTTGAGAGTCACAGAGAGAGGTATATAGTCATAAACTAAAGTACTGGACAAATTAAAGCTAAATGAAAAGTGAAGGGATCATTAAAAGGATTAGAATTTATCCAAAAGGGTGGCATGAATGTCTGTACCAACATTTGTGGAAACAATTTTTGAGACATTTCAGCAAAAAAACACAAAAGGAAAAGTCAGAGGATCACCTGAGTCAGTGGAATTCATTCTCTGTGAACCATAAATGTCGGTACATCTGCTATAAATTTAATAGAAATCCATTCAGCAGTTGTAGAGATATTACAGTCTGTACCAAGTCTTAGAAAAGGAGGCAGAAGAAAATGTCCATAAATTATCTTTTAAAAATTTATCTTTTTTAATATCCACTGTACTCATCCTCTTTCACTCACATGATCCCATAGACCTTTTTAATTTGCAGATTTATATGCCAAAGGCCTAAAAGATAAACCCTACCTGAGGAACTCTTTTAGTGCAGGATCCCCGTGCCAAACTTGAGTCATTTAGATTGGCTTGGACTCCAGCCCAAATCCAGGGCTAGCATCAACCTAAATCAATAATGAACTTAACGGTATTACTATATATCATATTCAAGTGGCAGAAAGCGTTGGGTGCCAGACAGAGTACAGGACCACCCATTAAATAAATTTGGGGAAATTTGTCCCTGATGCACAAACTCTATCTCCAGACTCAGCTCCACAAAGAGAGGGAACATAAAATATCGGAAAACAGAAGGAAAAGCTAAGCAAACAAGTGACGCTCTAAACTGATTTCTTCATATTAAGACAATATCATTAACTGTTTTATTCTGTACTAGACGGAGATGGACGGTGCAATAAAACGACAGGAAGAAATGTCCTGAGCTGACATTGCTCCACATTACCCGACCCACCCCTTCATCAGAGATCAGGGTGATTACATGCATAATACATGAAGTCAGTCAAACGCTGGTCCCTTCTCTGAACTTGTCTCTCCAATCCTAACCTGTACCTGACCCCCCCCTCCCCCCTCCCTCAGTGGAACCAATCAATAAAAGACATCAGCTACCGTCCAACACATCTATGACAGTCATTTCATCAAAACAGTCATCAATGGACGAAGCAGGAAACCTCTTCACTTACTGCTCACCTGCTGTGAGCCAAGCTGAAAACTGCACTGAGATTCAGTTGGAGGGAAAGAGAAAAAAAAAGCCTTTGGTGTCTGGCTTCAGCTGAAATGAAGTGGGAACAGAAGTGAATCTCCCCGTGCTGTATAACACAGACATTTCACAAGTGGGGATGGTCTTCTACTTGTGCATGCGGTGGTGATGATGCCGCCTGCCTGACAGATTTTTCACACTTGCAGGAGAAAAACACAAACCAGCAACATGTAAGCGACATAAAATATCAATCCACGGATATAAAATTAGACTTTTCATTCCACAAGAGAAAGAGTTTAGATCAAATTTTACACACAAACATACACATAGGGTAATTGTTAGGGTATGAGGTATTGATTAATCTGTTAATTATTTTCCCCAATAGTCAACATATCATTTTATCTATAAAATTACCATAAAATAGTAATTGGTTTTTCCCATAGCTGTGTCAAATTGCTTATTTTCTCCAACCAAGGCCAAACACATTCAGTGTGCTATCATTTAAGACAGAGAAATGCAGCAAATTCTCACATTTGAGAAGCTGGAACTGGACAATATTTAACATTTTAGCTTGACTTGAAAATTGATCTTGCCAGCTCTACAAAGTTTGGCTTATTTTGCTCCAGGAACTATTAGTATCACCAGTGTCAACTATTAGTATCATGAATGGTCTTTGGTTGTCATGTGGTCACTAGTTTAACATCTGCAAATGTCTGTGGACTTCCATATGCAGCCCAAACTTTGTGACTGTGCAGACTGTACACATAGCAATGTAATAGCAAAGCAAACAGTAAATGTATGTCTCATCTACTGTTTGTACTGAATTCTTGTTTTCATTAAGCTGCTGTTTGTCTTTTTTGGACTTTTCCTTGTTGTTTAGTTTAGTTTAGTTTAGTTTAGTTTAGTTTAGTTTATTAAGATCCCCATTAGCCATTGCAAAGGGCAACAGCTACTCTTCCTGGGGTCCAGATGTTCAGCAGCATACACAAACTCCTACGCTACATTCAGACTGGAAACAGTTGTGTAAAACAATACTAGGGGCTGTGTTGGTATACTGTAAGTGATGTTGACACAATGAAATACAATCCAGCAAGTCTGGTTGTAATAATAACAGATCATTGTCATTTAAAAGGCTGATCAGAAAAACAATGTACAGCAGTTTGTAATACATGCAGATTAGATTTAACAACTGTGAAAAGTTATCACGCTGCAACCCTGTTTACTGGCACACATGCCACATGGAACGTGTATGTATTTGTCTGTGGACCTCTGCTAGACCACAGCGGCCCATGGAAAGTAAGGCAGAAACCTTGGAATTGGCTTTGACTGCTAAATACTAAATATTCTGCCTATGCCCTAAAGTGTTCAGTCTCAAAAAAATAAACAAATGCCTCCTGTTACCAAAAGCAATGGCAAACTGATGAATACCACACCCATCACAAGCAGGAATATTGTTGTTGTTGTTTTCAGTTTTACAACAGCTTTTTTCAAAATCCAATTCTGCTGATTAGAGTACACTTCCCCATTATATAATTAAACATTTATGGATATTATTTTCATCAAATTATGAGAAGTGTATGTGGGCTGGCTGGTCTGAACATCTCCAAGCTGTATGTTAATGGCCTACAATCAAACCCTGCTGGAGCTCACACTGCTGCATTTTGAACATCAGTAAGTAGTCTAAATAGTTGCTGAATGTTTTCCAGTGGGTATAAATAATGAAACATTTAGCCGCCACACTGAAGAGACAATAACAGGGATGCCACATTATCCCCAGTATTTACCCATTTCTACTTTCTACAATTTACTTTTTTTAATTTGATTTAGTATTGATCAGAGCCCACATCTGGTCTGATTTTAGATGTTTATTTGACAGTGGCCAGCAGTTTCTGTGATTGTCAAGCTCACGTATGATCAACCTGTTTGTCCTCATCCCCCTTTAATCCTCTGAGGCCATAATCAATACGTCCCCAGTAGACCTTTCTCCCTCTATCTGCCACTCCACCTTGAGATGCGGTGTGAATTTAAAGGCCACGAGGGAAACACCCGCCAGTAAGGAACACCCACTCGCTTAAATCAATTAATGGCGTGCCAATCAAGTATTGAGTTCTTTACCTAAAAAAGGAGCCCCAACAAATTAGCAGTCTGTCTACTCATAACTTTACTACTTTAATTGCAGTCCATTCACGTCTTAATGTCTGGAGACTGCATTTTGTCTTTGCCTGAACCTAATAACCCCCAAGTCTAACAAGTAAACTCATTTCTTAACATCTTCGTCTTTTATAACTTGAGCACTTAGCACTGCCACCTAAAGTCCCACATACTACAGATTTTTTACACTTCTACCTCTTTGACCTTCAGCAACACCAACAGTCTGCAGCCATGCTAGCAGCTCTGTGAGTCTGTACTAAGGCACAGTAGTGCTTTGAGCTACAAGTTAAAGGCGAGATTAAATGAAAAATACCTTTTTAATCCTTTTAGATGACATCTCTGGTTATATTGTGCACATATACTGCATCAATTTCTTTTTATCCTTATATCAAATCATGTCTTCTTCCTGTAAAATAAAAATATGTGTGCTTATGTAGGCTTGGACCAAGCATTTTCAACCAATATCGTGAAATCCACCCATCAATCAATCTTCAACTTTTAGCATCACAGAGCTAAGATTCATTATGACAAGCTCAATTTTCAAATCCTCCAAAGTTCATCCCAACATAAATAGCTCACAAGACAGGAAGTTCATTACTTTAGAAATGCAGTTTCATCTCGACTTTAAAGTCAATGTTAACATGCATATATTTTGCAAGTATTGCTGACCGTGTGACCATCTTAACTTAGTGTGTCAATGCAGCACAAACTGATGTTGGCATCATGTTCCCTCTGGTTTTTGGTCATAAACTTTAAGTATTGGAATTGAAATGCAGACCCGACGATGGTGTCAGATGAAGATTTGTCAGATTTGGCTGCGTCAAATGTCACAGCAAACCATCCAACATCAAGACATTTCACTCACAACCAAAAATGAGCTTTGGATATCAAGAAACATTGGTATTCATCGTCTGGGGAAGGTAAATGTCAAACCCATATCTAATTTCATTCATCCAGCAGTCGAGGAACAAGTCAACCAAGCACCAAAGATATCCTGGCAGCTGCTGTGGCATAAAAATGTGTTAACAAAAATTCTGTTTTTAACTCGGCTGTAAATGAACTTGGCAACTAAAAACACAACCTGAGTCTGACACAGAAGTAGCAATACTTGGCTAACATCACCTAGCTAATCTTAAATTACTTGCAAGTTGCGTAATTTGATATAAGTTATAGGTGGTTTAAAATGCCTTTAACAAAATTTAAGTGCCTAATTTGGAAATATATAGTGTTGTGACTGAAAGTTAGTAACCTAGTTGCATATTTCTTAGGAACTTGCAACCATTGAGAGCATGTTACTAGGCAACCACAGCGGGAATAAAAAACCTCATTATGTTAAAACTGAATTAGGAGGGATTTTAAAGCTAGTCACATGGAGACTCATTCCCTGCTGTGGAGTTTATGGTGACATTACTGCCTTTCTTACTACATCGGACAAAAAAAACTCTCTTTTTTTTAATTCTTTATTTCTTCTGGATCTGGATGTTTGTCTCAAGCTAATATCATCTGGAGACTTGCATCATCATTCAGCCACTGTCCTCTCACTGAATGCTGCTGCTGCTGCATGCACACATCCCTGTACAGTATCATGTTGTTGTCCGTGTGTGTGTGTGTGTGTGTGTGTGTGTGTGTGTGTGGTGAGCTCACATTGTCTCACATCACAGGGAAATGAACAAAAATGTCTCCTCCCACTCCGCCTTTTTTGCTTTTTTCACACCCACCTCACCTCCTCTCTCTCTCTCTCTCTCTCCCCATCTCTCCCTCTCTCTCCACCCCTCTCTCTCTCTCTCCTCGGGTAGCAGCAGGTGTTATTCTCGTATAACCTGAAGATTTAGGTGGTAATTAGCATTACCTCTTAGCCCCCGGAGAGTTATTTATTCTTCGTGGCAACAGCAGGGGGACACGAGTCGAGTGTGTTTCTGGACGCCCGATGAGAGAAGAAATCACGCCTCAACAACACGTGGGAGAGATTACTCAAATATGCCTCCTTTGTACCCTCTTTACCCCTCTCGCAGCAGCACGGTTATCTCTCCCCCGTTAAGCAAGCCACATAGCTACATCCCATTTCCTTTGTGTTTTTATGTGTGTGTTTTTCTTTTTTCTTTTTTGTGTGTGTGCAGGGTGTCGGAAGCTGTAAAGCACAATAAATAACCTACTTGAGGTTTCATTGTAGCTATAGAGGCTTTGACCTTGTGTTATGTTGCCCCTTAAGTAGCCTAGGTATTATTAATTTCTAAAAACAATGACAACACAAGGCAGTGCACACCGGCCAAAATACACATATGATAAAGTGTCTCTGTCTACAACAGGTTCACAATTTAATCCTCCACGGTGCATTGAAATAAATGCAGGAATGGGCTCATGATAAGCATCCTCCTAGGAGGCAATTAACTGCACTGCTATTACATAATGACAGCCCACACTTTTCACCAACATCATGCCAAAAAAAGGATGAGGCTGTTTAAAAAATAAAATACGGTAACGATAGAGGAGGATGTGTGACAGTAATAAAAAAAAATACAATAAAAAAATCTTCCTTTTCATTTCATGACAAGCTCAAAGAGAAGCAGCGGGTCAGAAATGAAACACCTTGAAACTGTCAGGATGTTAGGATGCTGCTGCTGCTGCTGCTGCTGCTGCTCCTCGCAAGAAAAAAAAGAAGAGAAAAAAAGAGTGGCAATTCTTGACAGGATCTTACCTTTGCTGCTGTCCTCTTCCCTGTTCAGATACATGGCTGTTTAGTTCACTCCCGAGGCAAATGCGATGGCGTTTTGTCTTCAGTTATTGTGTGGATACTCCTCTGGCGTGTGTCGTGAACTCCGCTGGTGTGGTGAGTAGTAGTAGCTGTTTATTGTTTTGTTGCTTCTCAACAGCCTCTCCTCTCCTCCTAGTGGATAGGTGGGCTAACCAGTTTGAGACTCTCACTATCTCTCTCTCTCTCTCTCTCTCTCTCTCTCTCTCTCTCTCTCTCTCTCTCTCTCTAATAACCACCGGTTCTCAGTGGCTCAGAGGACAAAATGGGGAGAAGTGTGTTAACAAGTCTTTGCCGCCTGTTTGCTCTGCTGCCACTTGCGATTCTTGATGAATTAATTTCAATTTATCCATTAAGATAGTGGACCATCATCCCATACAGTAGGTATATATAAGGAGATAGGGAGTGCAATTTACAGCCCACCCATGGGATCCAGACAGGGCTTATGATGCTCTGTATAGTTCAGCACTCAGATATTTAAAGCAAGAGTAGTCTACTACCACATGTAAAAGTACAGCATTCAAAGTCACAGGATTAAAGAACATAAGTATGATCATCAAAATGCACTGATTGAGCACTTCATTAGGAACACCTGTGCAATGTAATATAATTCAATCCAACAGCTGTGCCATAAATCCTTCTTTTACAATGCACATCTATTTTCAGTTTTTGCTGACATTGTCTGAAAGGTTCAACTTGTTTATTATTGAGGCGGGAGTGGGTGTTGGTGGAGCACTGGAGTGCAATATATCCATTAACTATGGGGGCAACATATTAGGAGCAGTTTTCAATATGATTTTTGTAAAGTAACAGTATTCAGAAGACCCTCATTGTATACAGTGCATTATATTATTCCTTTATTATTATCACTGATGCATTAATGGGGTAAGTGTTGAGCTAATATTAGCTTCCTTACTTGGCATTAATCATCGATCGGGATTTGGTAATAGATTAATGGTCAGTTATCAAGTAAAATAGCAAAGACTCATTATATTCAGTATCTACAATATGAGGATTTGCAACTTTCTCTATTTTACATATCTGTAAATTGAATATCTTTGGGTTTAGGACAGTTGTTTGTATAAAACAAGATGAATAAAAGGGGAAAAGTGATGAATATGTGTCACATTTCAGTGGTAACTTATGAACCAATCGATTGATTAATTAATCAAAACTATTGAGAAATCAATCAATTATGAATCTGTAATCCAACTACAGCTATTAATTAAATTTAGGGGAGTCAAAAAGTTCATTTCTCTCTGAAATGCAGTGAATTATATAGCAACATATAATGTGCAAATTCTGCAAAACTGTCGACATGAGTAAATGTATTTGGATACTTTCCATCACTGGCTCTCTTAAACCTCTGTGACAGATTAGTTTTTAAAGCAGCAACAAACTGTGGGCTGAGTGACACATTTTAATTCATCAATTTGTAAAATCTTAATGAAAACTCGGCTTCGGAGTCAGTAAACACTGACATAAGGTGAGGAGAGGAGGAACCCATCTGGCCCTGTCACTTCAACCAGACCCCACCTGCTGCCCACACCCCTTCTTTATACAAACGGTGGTCTGATGGCCTTTTATTTGAGACAGTCTCCTGTGCAAGTTTATTGACTGCATTATTAGGCACAGGCCAGAGATTAAGAGCTCTCAGGGCGTAATTGGGTGCATCCTCTGCCAGTTTTTGATGCAAGGTGATGTGGTTGCTGTGCAGTTACTCCCTAAATTAGATGAAGAAATGAGATGTAGATTATTTTACCACTCTGTATTCAGACTGTCTTACATCACACATAGGCCCTGTAAGTGGAGAGGGAACAATTTGTCCGTGACCTTGACTTAGTCCTAGAAAAAGACAGTCGGAAGGCAATTTAAAACAATTTCTTCAATTATTTTTCTTCTTCTACGAGGAGCAAATTTCCAATTTGTGATGGAACGTCTTGTTATATGAAGCTGGTAGACTAAAGCGTGGGGTATTATAAAAATAAATGGGATAAGTCATGAGGGGGTCCATGACAGTTATTATAACTAAAGCACCAAGCCAGCATGTCCACACTGCTAGTTAGTAGAAATGGCCGGGATAGAAGTTGTGTAATTAATGTATTGTATTTAAATGTAAATCATCAGAGAGCCACCTGAATGACCTGAAATGTGTGCAGTACATCCATACAGTCTGTGAGGTTTGTATCACACTTCACAGCCATTCAGTGGCTCTCGATGTGCCGGAGTAATAAATATGCAGGTTCTCTTTTACAAGCCGGCAAAATAGAAGGCTAATATTCCATTCAATCATTTGCTTCTCTGATATTGCAGATTACAGTTCAATAGGATATGAGTAGAGCTGCACTGTAGATGCAAATGCTGTGAGCCTTTCGCAATACAGCAACTAACAGTTTGCCTGCGCTCTGTCAATAGAGCTGGGAAGGTCATTTGCTCAAAGCATCCTGCAGTGATTTCCATTTGATTATATTTTGTTTTGCACCGCGCTCCGTGCTATTTGCTCACTATCGAGAATCTTTTGCCATTTGTTATAAGAATTCTCTGCAGACTAATTTGACCAAAGTCTACTCCTAGATCTTCCCCCTCCTGTGTTCCCAGCATCATTGTGCCTGTCACTGATGCATCTGTCTCCACTGGTATCTATAAATACCCCCCCCTCTTCTCTCCCCTTCAAAAACCTGATTCCCATTGATTTAGTGACCTATATACACATCACCACTATCCTCTCCCTTCCTCCAGCTCTCTGCTCCTTTTATCGATGGTCCTTTACTGTCTCCACCTCTTGATTCCTCTTCCCTCTGTCAGTTTCTCCCTTTAAGCTCAACTTAGACTACCTTTCCACCACCTTCGCTGTTCCTCATGCTCGAAAGCATGAAAGGCTAATAATAGTTCACGTTGTGGAAGCTTAAGTCACGGCACATGAAAGGGATCTGAACGAGCATAAGAACAGTGGCTGGTGCTCAATTCTATATTTCAAAGTCATGTCGTTGTGGTAAACTGAGCCTTTAGCTAATCTCTTGTGTTTGTGGGCGTGTGTGTGTGTGTGCGTGTGTGCGGGCGTGTGTGTAAACACTGGAGTAGATAGTCTGATGAAAGGAGTCTCTCAAAGAGACACAAAATTCAATATGAAATCTGACTCTGGCTGGAATAAAAAAGTCTGGATAAAAAAGACACAAACATATAGAAAGATCACTCTGTGTGTGTGTGTGTGTGTGTGTGTGTGTGTGTGTGTGTGTGTGTGTGTGTGTGTGTGTGTGTGTGTGTGTGTGTGTGTGTGTGTGTGTGTGTGTGCAGGGTTATATGAAGGTGCTATGATGTAATTACACTGCAGGATGCTGCAAAATAGCACCCTGGAAAGGACTGCTCTGAACAGTAATGTTGAATTCATAGCAAACAGCTGAGGATTAATAATGAATAAACGTGTCCTGACATCAATCCTGCTGAAACATGCAGGAATCGACCTTTAACATTAGATGCAAATCCACAAGAAAACACATTTCCATATTCTTATCATGCAAGTTATAACATGCAGAAACACCTCAGTTATCGAGTGGAACCACAAATAACTCAGGCTGTAAAGGCATTTCTGTGTAAGCTGCATCACAGCTGGGAGAGATAGAAACTAGCATGACTGAGAATAAGATAGCTAGATAGAGAGTGAGATCGGAGCAGGTGATTTACTGCCACACCACCCAAGCTTAGCATCACCTGTAGTGTACAGCCCTGCTGACACACTCCTACTACAGCAGGGCTACAGCTCTCCTGCGACCCCACACTGACACCTGGTGGCTCCATGAAGGCAGAAAATCATCACATCGCAACAGCAACAGCCTCAGCTGTTCTTGTGCCCCGAGGAGCCACGATGTCATCCTCCCTCTCTTCAAAACATGGCCCTGCACTGTTTCGGTCTCGCAGCACTATTACAGATAAAAACGGTGGTGTCAGTGCTTTTGTTTTCTGTCAGATGACTACTGAACCAAAACGGGTACAGTGATGAGTGTAAAAAAAACAAAAGTGTAACCCCAGTGAGTTCAGGACAGTCAGTTTATTGAACAGCAAATTGTGACAGGGAACACAATATTTTATTAGTCTTTTTTTCATTGCATTGTAAATAATGTCTCGGACAACTGTGTTATTCACCGCACATTCACAGAGACATTATAGATGGACAGTGGGGTGGGGGTCATTGTTTTAAAGTGCTATAATGCACAGTTCCTCTTGGAGGAAGAGAACAGAGGCCGTGAAGAGAGCTCAGACCCCAGAAGGCCTCTAAAGTCCCCGGTTGCATTATTCATATATTGTCTGATATTGTGATTGACAGGTTGTGTTTTTTTCTAGTGTGTGGCTTCTACTTATTGCATATCAGTGAGCTGGTTCATGAATTTTTCAGTGAATGTGTGAAGCACAAATCTTTAGATTAAAATGTAATAAAGTCTTTACTATAATTATAATACATCTTATAATATCTAAGTTACATTCTTATATTTGATTCATTTATAATATGTAGACGATATACATTTTGTGGATCACTGCTGATAGTGGGTCTCTTATAATGACCTAACGTCTCAGCCCAATGAATCAAGTTTTACAGACATCCAAGTTTCCTGCACGACTAAAATTTCAATCAACATCTCCACTAAAATACATTTCAGACTTCAATCCACGTTTTTCAATGTCAAGATTCACATCCAAGGACTTTGTCTGAGCATAATCAACGTGGCCCATGTGATGTCTTGTGCCTAATAATCCTTTGTGCTTTCTTTGATTGTATACACTCTAACTCATACATTTGGTGTTTTAGAGCTCCTCTGCATTAACCTGCACCCCGGCGATGGTGGCGGGGGGGAGAGGATGGCAGAGGAGTGTGAGGGAAAGAAGGAAAGAGGGGAAGACAGCATGGGACTGACAATCGAAGAGAAAAATACCGCAGTGTCACGCTAACAACTCCACAACAACTACAGCACTAAAGAGTCAGACACACAAACGCATACAGAACCAAATGCACAAGGTCAGTGAAAATTCACAGCTGAGTAAAGCTAAACGAGTTGTACAACATTTTCAAGAATCAACCAAAAACAGGAAAAAAAAAAAACAATCTGAAAACAGGGAAGCAGTGGGGGGGAAAGGGGAGGGAGGAAGGTTTCAAAATTATAACAATAATCTCAACAACACAAAAATAGGCATCGTGATCACAACAACAGCATATGTGAGATGAACTGGCAATAGGAATGTCAATAAAACCACGACGGTAATTCATTTGGACGAGCTCACGCGAGTGGGCGGGTCTGTTGCCGTTCTCCTGTGGCTCAGCTGCTATCTGTCATCATGGCCGGAGGTGCCAGTCGATGTCTAGCAGCTCTGTCGTCCCTCCCTGACCTATGGCTTTCAGTTAAGACATTGATAATGCTGAGATGCGCTAGCACACGACTCAGTTAGTACAGCCTCGGTCATTAGTGCCGCCACTTTTACACTGGAGCTACCTCGTGAAAGAAGCACCGTTCAAAATGACAGATGTTAAATTTAGAGTCTGACGTCCGCAGGTCACTACTGGCCTTGTCCAGTGTTCAAACAATTTCCAGAACTGTTTAAGTAGTGCCAAGGATCATTAACTTAGAGCTAACTACATTTCTATCATCATTAAATGATGCTTCATTTGGTCCAGGTTGATAAAACAGTAGGAAACGGGACAATAGGCCGACCCACAGACTTCACCAGGAGCTCAGGAGAAATGGCACCTCCAAGCAACCATCTAGATCTACTCTAGTGTTCCCCTTTGCATACAGTAAAAAAAAAAAAAACCCTCATCAATATGCTGCATTTAAGTTCCAATGATGCTTGCTGCATTAAAACATGTTCCTTCAGTTGATATGTCCACATCATCATAACATAAAATCACCACAATATGGATTGAGGGGAGGGGAGCTGGAGAGGTAGGTGTGCAAATAAGCCATCATGTACAAAACGAACGATAAATCCTAAAACATAAAGTTCATATTATCTGCATATGTACAATATAGTTAAGGTGGACACTTTGACACAGAAAAAGAACACACACAAATACATAGTGCTATACTGCCTATTGAAAGGAATATAGATAAATAGTTCTCACTCCCACAAAATGATAATACATTTAAAAGTTGCATCGCATATCTACAGTGCAACAGTACAAGTGACGACCTGCTTCGAACAGTGGGAGCAAGGAAGGAATGTGATTGGATAATACACACAAAGTCACCTTGATCTCTGGCAAGATAAGCCAATGGCAGGGCTTCAGTGAGGTGATGCATAAAAAGATATCCAACAGTACTGCTTTTTCTTTTTCTTACGAGCAGCTTAAAGCAAATAGAACCTCAAAAGCAAACAAGCGAGAGATGTTTGGTTAAAAGAAAAAAAATCATAAAACACTGAAAATACATTGGTTTGATTTTCAGATAAAGACCTTTTTTTTTTCCATTAGCTCTTTGGGTCCTGCCGCTGAATTCAAGTTCAGACACATTTCATGAATTTAAATAGAGACTCAACTCTTCTGTAAACTATTATATGTGGATGTAAAGGGGAAATTAACTGTTTCAGCGAAGGTCTTACTGGCTCCACAATGGGCTGACTGTACGTTTGAGGCCTCAGGTTTATGTCTGACCATTTGACGACATAATTACTGAATATCTGCTAATAATCCGGCTTTCTTGTACATTACTTTCAAACCATACAGTGTTCAATGCTTTCAACTGAATCCACAATGAATTAGCAGGGGTAGAATTCATTGTGCTCCTGCTCTGCTCTCTGTGGACTGAAATTTTTAAAGCGTACTGTACTTCTGGCCACAATCAAATCAGTGATGTCACAGCAGGTGTTTTCCATTGTCCGTCAAAGCTGAAAACCCCCCCGCTGTCACATCACTGATTGGGGTGTGGTCAGAAAATACTACCTGCATGAGCTTTTTTATGATTGTGATTAGAGTTTTATGTTTATATGTAGTTTGGTACAAAAAGCCTGAATGTTTTACGCCGTCACTTGAGTCTTATGTGGAGCACAGCTAACTTTCGCACAGTCAAACCATTGTGGTAGCGCTAAATATCAGATGGAACCTGATCTACTTAAAAAGCCAAGGCAATCAAAGTCTGCTCGGAGCTGAATGGCTGAGTTCATTATAACTACTTACAGGAAGGGATGTGGGTTCCCAGGAAAGATCGTAAAGTGTGTGCTGGTCTCACATCAACACATTCCCTGCATCTTTGTCTGAAACAAGTGTGCTATCCTTTTAGACATAAGCTCTGGGGAAAATTGTAAATATAAGTTTTAGTGAATGTGTTTTAAGTTATCTTTTGTGGCTAAGTAAGGTATGTGCATTTAAAGTAGGTAGTTGCCGTTTATAATATTCAATGGACCACTATTGGTCCTTTCAGTCATTCAGAGGCTAATGCGATTTAAAATAATTAGGTACTGTAGCGCTTGCAGAACTGCAGCGACCTGCAGCGGCTGTGCGTCTACTTTGAAATTTCAACAATCATCTTCAAAAATGCAATAACATGTTGTTAAATCGTAAAGCAATATTCCTTCAAAACTTGAGCTGATATTTGTGGCTTAATATCCAGAGAGCTGAGCTGTGCCTGCCTACTGGAATTTGTGTGTGCCACCACAGGCAGCTTGGCAAAACAAAGGCTCCCTCCTAAACTACTTGAACATTCAACACAACAACAAATTTGAAAAACAAAAATGTACTGATTGGTCATGCCCTGACCCAAAATACGATCAAAAACTTCTTTTCAGAATGAGATGAGTCCTCACGTAGATGCGGTGATGCATTATGGGAGGGAAAGGCAGAAAAAGGAGGTGCTTTTTAGTTGTCTTTTTTAGGCAAGAAGCTGAGGATAAATTCACCCACACCCAGGAAGTAGACCACCTGGGCGATGCCGAACAGAGGCGCAATGACCAAGGCTCGACAGTAGGCTCCCTTCAGGAAGGCTGATGGACCCTCATTACGCAAGATTTTCCTGGAGAGCAAAAAAAAAAACAAGAACATCTCATTATATAAACTGAAACAGTAGATGGTGCCAGTAGATATTGTGGCAGACTACACACACTAGCAGTAACGACATAATGAGGTCACCTGATACAGTCAGTCACTCCGTTGTACGTGTCTTCTGTGCTCCCTCGATTCAGGGACTGCAGTCGAGTCTTTATCACTGCAACACACAGAGCTCAGGTGAATACATAACATCAGTGACTATCTGTGAGCTCATTGCAATGCTCACGCTGCCGCTGCTCACCATCGACAGGGTTGACAGCAACAGCCGCTGTGCTCCCTGCAAGGCAGCCTGATAGGAACGACACATAGAAAGGAGCGGGCCCATCTACACCTCGTTTACCCAGGTTATTCAGGTTGGCAAAAAGTGGGAAATAGATGATGGAGAACGGAACATCCCTGTGCAAAGAGAGAAATAAAACAAATGATCACAGCGAGGTTTATTTCAGTTATTTGCTAAAATTACCCACTTAACTATTTTCCAGATGTGTTTTACCTGAGCAACGTGGCACCGAGGCCTTTATATAGCCCAGCGATGCCCTTTTCTCTCAGCAATTCTCTGGTGAGCTGGATGGCTGTTGGAGACTTGGTCTCCACAGTGCCTGCCGCCACCGTCTCTGGCATCAGCTTCCTCTGAGCCGCTGTGGAGCAAAAGCAATATATAAACAGCCAAAATTAAAGCTACATGAAAACCGTAACAAGGATTAAACAATGCTAAGAAGAGTTACATGGGTAGACATTTTGAATTCATAACAGTAAGAAGAAAGCAGGATGAAGCTGTTGTAATCTCCAAAACGACCACATGAGGTCCTTATTTTACCAGTTTATCACCATACACTTCAATATGTGCTGAGCCACCATCTGCATTTTAATTCCTCTTACCAATGCGTCCAGCGTCTTGGAGCTGGATTTTCAACATCTCCATAGGAGTTGTGACAATAACCTACAAGAAAACACAGTACAGGAGTTCATTAGTATAGCCTGTTATATATGTTGACTTTTCCTCTCTGAATAAATGGAATTTGACAGTCAGAGATCAGGATTGATTAGAGTAGACATGAAGATTTGAGTGTGTCAGGCAGAAATGTGTGTCCAGTGTGAATCTACTGGCAGCCATTAGCTAAATGTCAACTCTTGTTTTCCTTTGTAATCCGAGCAGTAGTAACTAGTTAACTGGATTAAGGGTGAGATGGTCATGCTCTCAGCCGCAATCTTAATCCAAAGTCTGCTACACTTAATCTAATCACGTTCCTTGGGCTTGATGCCTTTGGCCTCATTGACAACAGGCATTTCCCTCTGACTCACTCACTCAGTGCACACCGGGAACTCTCACAACCTCTTATCTGATCGCTCAAATGTAGCTGCTGCTGTGTATCATCCGCTAACAGAACAACATTTAAGTCATTAGAAAACCATTCATGAAAATGGAACGGTGCAGGTCACGTTCAGATCACAGATAACAGGGACAAAGTGCCAGCATGTGTCTGCAACTACCAGCTCTCATTTAAATACGGTCGTGGCTAATTCTGGCTGCAAGCGGAGACAAATGAGACAGCGGCCGAGGCCCAGTGGTTCGTACGTGAGCTGACATAAATGATGCTAAAGGTAGCAGTTCCAGATGGAGAACAGGAGGATGCAATTAAGGCAGGACCACACTTACTCACCTGGCATGTACCTGCCCCGCACCCAGCCATCATCTCTTTGACCAAAGTGAGTTTTCTATAAAGGAAAAACAAAAAAAACATAAATAAATTATAACAAGATCAGATTAAAGTATGCAGACCTGCAGTGTGATAGGCAGACATCTTTATTTCTGCAGTCCTCGAAAAGAGTTGTCACCACCTGCCCTGGTGATGCTGATCTTTGTCTTTCATATCAACACGTCAGGCACAAGGGCAGATTAATAATTCACAAGTAGCTCGGCCAGACAAGTCAATCATTCATTCAGCCTGTGCATGTTTGTCACCATAGAGATCTGAGATAGATGCCCCGGAAACATTCTAGTTTATCTAAGCAGACAGCACTCACGGGGGACAGCGGACGCTGGCCTTCAGTAACACTCAGATGACGATTTCTAAAGTTTGACATGTGACATACCATAAGGTGCTAATTTTATTTTGTAACTTGATTGGACTTCTACTGATGAGCCTATAAGTAACTCTGTATCCTCCGGTCAGACAGTTAACAAACCACTGTGAAATACTTGGTGCCCTGGAGAAGATGACAGAACGGTGGAGGATTAACTGGAGCCTTGGTGAGAATGCAGGAGGCTAATGTGTCAGGTTACATGTTAGTAAACACGCCGGTTAATCACAGTGTGAATGAGGGGTGCTGTGTGTTCGTCATTCAGCCTGTCAGCAAATTCATGCCTCACCCATCCTTGGAGAAGTGATGCCTGAAGAAGTCGTTGGCAGCCAATTTGATGGCTTTCTCTGGCGTGACTAGCGTTAAGTTCACTGCCGCTCCTGGGTGGATAAAAAAAGGGACAAAGAGCAAGAAAGAGAGAGGCACAAAGGAGAAGAAGAAAAGGGGGGTGGGGGGTGGGGGGGTGGAGAGAAAGAATGAGGCAACTGTCCATGGAAGTTTTTTTCCAGATAACTGACCATACCAGTCAGACACAGATGCCTTTATTTGATATCTGTAGCTACAAGATGAAAAGTCAGAATCCTAACCTACTGAACAGCTTTGATGCCCTCATTATTATGCATACTTTTAAAGTTTAAAACTTACCTCTGTACATCCCAAAATATCCCTCTGACCGGATGGTCTTAATAAGGCAGTCGGACCTGAGAAACAAAAACAAAAGATGTAGTGTGTTAGTGAAAAGAGTCTGATGACAAGCTGGGCGATGCTACTGATTAGTCAATCATTAGGTTTCTGTGAGTTGGAGACTGTTCATGTGTGACAGTGAAGTACTCAGTTTACACATACATGCTGGTGTAAAGGCGAGATCCATTTTGCTGGTTTTGCAAGCGAGTCTTGGCCAAGTCAATGGGAAACACACAGGTCACTCCAATAAGGCCAGCGATCCCCCCATTGATCAATTTGGCAGGCAAACTGGACGAAGGTGATCATAAGAAAGAGAAAAAAAGAGACAAAACATATGACATAGAAATCTCAAAGTCCTGCTGTAGATGTAAAAAACCATTGTAGTCGGTCCACCTTCAGCCTTACCTGATCTGCTTGTCAGCCATTTATCTCAAGCCCTGGCCGGTCAAAGTGTCAATCTGTCGTTAGCTAGCACCTTGGATGATCCTTCTCTTTTGTTGTTTGTTACAGCAGTGTGTCGTAGTCCGAGTGGGATTATATGTTTTCTGATTATTATTCTTCAGCTCGACTCCTTGCACTTGTTGCGAGTTCAGGTTAGAGAATATCTGGAAGGAAAAAAGGAGAGGAACGTTCACATCAAACTCTTCAATGACAGCATTTCAAAAGTTATAATGAAGCAATGTTGCCTTCACAAATATTACAGCATGGACTTGCTTTAAAAAGATCAAAGGTGTTAAATCACCTGATATAGATTGCAAATACTGCAAACACGAGTTTTACCTCAGAAAAATCCATAATTAGTTTGTTAAAGCTGCATCGGTGAGTCTATAATTGCTTTATCCTCTCAATTATTCAATTAGTCCATAAAAGCCAGTCATAATTTACTGTCACCAAATGGCTTCTTGTAAATTGCATTCATTTAACAGATGCTTTCGCCCAAGGCAATTTTAAAATTAGTGCATTAAAAACCAAAAGCTTGATGTCATCAAAAGACTGAAGTGTGACACTCTCCAAAAAAACGTCTCAAACTGTGTTCAGGAGCCACATCATTTTAAAACAAGCACAAGCGTTTTCATTTTCAGGTTGTGATGAAAGATGAGTAGCGACTACAGTTCTGACTTCATCCCACTGTTGTGAAACCCACAAATGACAAACAAGAACTGACCCCTAAAGGACCCCGAATACACACAGACCTCAGATACAAGTGGGGTGACATCTTAATAGCATTAAGCCAAAATTATTATATTAAAAACTGCCAAGAAACAACAAAACAGATCAACTAGGAAAGCAGTTTGGGGAGATTTTGCAATTCACAACACTGCTTTATGCAAACTGTACAATTACAACTGAGGCCTGTTGAAACAACTCACAAAACACCACAGATGAACACAGAAGAGTGACCTCAACACAGCTTATAGAAACATCTTTAAAAGAGACTTTACTTCATATTATCAACCAACAATCCAAAACCCAAAGATATACAGTTTACTGTAACATGAGACTCAGAAAGGGAGTGGCTCGGGACATTTGGAAAGATAGTGAGAGATTTATCAAGATGCCTGAGACACAATTCAGAGACTGGGATAAAGTTATTTCTGTGTTTATAAGGAATACTCAAAGGTCAAAAGTTAAATTTGAAACATTACAGTTTGAGAAACAAAGAAGTGGTTTGTCATTGCCAAACTTTAGTGAATATTTCCACGAAGCATGGATTATACCAGGGATTTACTGGACTTTAAAGAGAAATGGAAAAGTCTTGAGCGAAATGTGAAAGATTGGGAAATTTAAAGCCTCATTGGAGACAGAGAGGAAGCAAAAGGATTTACTTGAACAGGTCCTGTCGATACTGTCACTCAATTTATGTTAGAACTGCGGTTTAATCGAAAATATAGATTAGAGAGAAAGCACTTAGACTACTTTGATGGAAAGCTCCTGATCAGAAGTTCAAACATTGGACTCCAAAATGGTAAAACAGTAATAAAAGGTAGGAATGTGGTGAGTTTCAAGGCGCAGAAACAAAACTACACATCAAATAATCAGGACAACTTCAGATTTTATCTGCTATTAAGGGACTTTTACAACAGAGGAATAAAACACAATGTGAGTTTAGATGAAGATGGAATAATTAGAACCATAATTGGAGTTTACAATTCAAAGAAATATAGAATATGTACTACTACTAGTAGTGGTGGTAGTAGTAGTAGTAATAGTAGTGGTAGTAGTAGTAATGGTAGTAGTGGTAACAGTAGTAGTAGTATTGGTAGTAGTGGTAACAGTAGCAGTAGCAGTAGTAGTGGTGGTAGTACTACTACTAGTAGTAGTGGTAGTAGTGGTAGTAGTAGTAGTAGTAGTAGTAGTGGTAACAGTAGCAGTCGCAGTAGTAGTGGTAGTAGTACTACTACTACTACTAGCTACTACTACTACTACCACTACTACTGCGACTGCTACTGTTACCACTACTAGTAGTAGTAGTGGTAACAGTAGCAGTAGCAGTGGTAGTGGTAGTGGTAATACTTTAACCTCCCTCTGTCATCTAAAAGATCCATCAGGTGTAAAACAGTGACACAGGAGATGTTGTGAACCTCTGTGTAGAATAATTAGTCAACATGACTGACAGCTTCCTCAGAATAGAGCCGTATCCGTCACTGCAGAGGGATTACAAGCAGTTAAAACAAATCTATCACAACTGGAACATCTGTGCGTCACGCGTGTCCTTGAACACTGATGTTTAATGCATAAGCTCTTTCACTGTGAGACTGGAGTCACATTGCGGACTCTCTAGCCTCTCTCTCTGTGTGCAGAAGCTACATAAAAATTCAAGCAAACAGTTGAAATAGATGCTCGCTATTTTTGGTACAGTGTGCCCTCAGTGTGAAAAAGATGCTTCCAATTTCCCCTTTTTACTCTCTCCACCCCCTCCATCCACCAATCGCAACCTGCCTCTGTGCATGTGTGCAGTCCGCCTCCTCCTCCTTCTCCTCTCTCCTCCTCACCGGCCCTCCCCCATCATTTCCCTCAGTCACGAGTCACGACTCACAAACACTGAAAAAAGCTTTTCCTCACTCAGATCTTTGCTGACTTGCAGGTTTCTTTGTGAAGTGCATGTGCGTTAAGATCTCTCTCCCCCCTGTTTAGCCGCTATAACTAATTCCTGAGATTCTGCACAGCGTGCGTGGGGTGTTTAGTTTTTCCCTGATAGCTGCAGCGCGGTGTGAGTGCAGCTGTGCTCTGCTATGTTTAGTTTGGATGGAGACTTGACTTGAGGCCTTGACTGGTTGCTCCAGAGGTGGAGGGAGGAGGGAGGAGGAGGAGGGAGGGGGGTTCAGAGCAGGTCAGCGAGCCGCCTCTGGTCTCTGCAGGCTCTCGACTCCCTGGAGCATCGCACAGCAAACTTCACCTCCTCCTAAAACACTCATCATTTTCTCACCAGCCCTTTCAGCTAACTGCAAGCCACTTTTGTTTCCCCATTTCCTCTCAGCGACTTCCCCTCGAACACAGACACACACGCTGTTAACTCCACGGTCAGCACTTATACTATAATTTACATTAAGTCTAAGAGGAAAATGTACAGGCTTTGTAAAGACCACTGCAGGCTTACATGAGTCACAGTGACATCTCTCCCTCCTTCTCTACGGCTGCCTGAGGCTTTGCTCGTCCACTCCCGGTTCGTCCACACCACACAGCTGTGTCTGCAGCGGGACGTTTATTTATTTGGACCTACGGGCCGTCATAGCCTGGCTGTGCTGTCCTGTCACCACAATTGAGAGTCTGTGTGTGTGGAAACAACTGGCCTCAGTGACAGCAGCACAGTGGCATCACTCACCCACCAAAAATCTCCAAGGAATTCATTTTTTTCTCATTCTTGTACAGTAACGTAATTATCAACACCATCATGCCTACATAGGGACTTAACGTATGGACGTGACCTTAATCATTCTTTTGACCTCAGTATTGCCACACATTAGCAGCTAAGAGGCTATTCATGTCACATTGGCTAAGCGAGTAGTTGCCTCCATTCCTCACTGTACACATTCTGAGTTATACAAGGTAAATAACTCTGTCCTGGCCCATAATGGCAGTCTGTGTGTAGCGCCCACTCTCCAATCCCAACCCCCCTACTCCCACGAAGTATTTATGTTATCATATTATCATTACATCAGTGGTATAAAATTATCTTTAAATGACAATAATATCATTTATCGCAATTATTACTTTTTTGTATAAGATTTATTTTGGGGCATTTCCTGTCTTTATTTGTAAGTGCAGTAGTAGCTTAGAGGCCAACAGGAAGCAGTGACAGAGAGGGATGACCTGCAGTAAAGGTCCCTTGCCGGATGTGAACCAGGAACACTGTGATTATGTAGCATGCACTTTAACCACATGACTACCCAAGCTCCCCATTGTGATTATTTCAGAGACAATATATAGTCCAATAAAAGTAGTTATAGTGGGATTGGTGTTTTATCTCTCCAGATCTTCACTTAATTTTATAACTAAAATTAATTAAATCATTATAACATTCATTAGGGCTGGGTATCGGTACTTGATACCTTTTAAGGTATCAACTGAAATAAATCAATGCTAAGTAGTATCAAAATGTCTACTGTCAAACGATACCTGCAATCAATCCTTTCTGCACCCAGAGCTAGAAAAAATGACTATTTGTATGGACTTGCTCACAGCCAATCAAAGCAAGCGTTCTTCGATTTAATGTGAAGCATTAATATCTGAACAAAAATTTCACGACAACCCATCAAGTAGTCGTTGAGATATTTCAGTCTGGACCTAAATGGTGACTTAACAAACCAACAGAGTTACGGTTGACTTGACGTGACAGTGAAGACAAAACCGTAGCAAAAAAAACTTCTTTAACAATCTAGCCGACTCCGAGTGATATTAAACATCTAACACACACACAGACACACAGAGGTCATATTTTGAGTTCGTACCTCTGGAGCAGATAAGCCACTGATGAGTAAACAATAGACGAGGTGATTGTGTAACTCACAGAACCTTGAACTAAGTAACAACTTAACCCAGCCTCCCCTTTAAATGAGCCGTTGTTGATTAAAGAGCTACTCAGACCGCCACAGATAACAGCTCAGCTCTGACCCTTGTCCATCAAGACGAAGAATAAAGGTGAAAAGAGCTGCTTCACTGATGAGATTTGTATGATCTCGTCAGTAAAGCAGTAAACAATCTTACAAGTGTTTCACGTTTCCTAAATTGCTGTTTTGTTTAACTTAACAACTAATTTATATTTATGAGTTTATGGAGAAATTTAAAGTGCAATACTGATATAAAACGTTTGTGTAATTCCACAAAGGAGCGGCAGAGGGTGTGTCAGCATGAAGATTTACCAACCATTTATGAATGACAGCATATCGTACATGCAGTGCAGTTACGAACCATAAAACACAAGGACAATAATCATAAATATAATACAAGATTAAGATAAGATTATTTCTGAGACTTCTCCTGAAAGACGAGTCAGTGGACTGTAGCTTCTGAGGTTAATCTATCGATAAATACAATAAATATAACATTTATAATAACTTGTTTTGAATTTGTTTCAATGGGATTAAATAAGATTAAACATCTGCTGTGTGTCTTTAGAAGAATTTACATTTAATATGTTTTCTGTGGAGAATTATTTTAGCATTTGTAGCTACAGTAGTGACGGTTTAAAAAATATGTAAAGGCCTCATGGATAGATTTTGTGGAGGTGTTTTTATAGACACGTATGTCTTTTAAATATTTATTTTATGTCATTTCTTCTTTTCTAACTTCTCCTGGATTTACCTTTCATGCTTTTTTTATTGCTCTCATGAAGTGCACACTTAATCTCTCCCTCTCCCAAACTGTATAAAGTTGATAAATCTGACTGTTTGTTAAATGCTTGCATTACAATCTGCAGTCCAAAAATAAAAACTATTTCAAAAAGGACATTTTAAAGTTTGTTATAAGTGTAGTTATAGATAGAGAAACACATTTTAAATAAGACAGAGTTAGTGCATGTTCTTGCAGAGGTTCACCTGATTAAAAAAGTATTTATATTTTTTTCTTTCTTATAATAGAAAAACGTTTGCATGTTAGAGAAGAATTGACATTACTGGATTAGAGCTGGTATGAAGAAGAGAGACAGAGAAGAGAGACAGAGAAGAAGAAGAAGAAGAAGAAGAAGTGATGTGGTGACTGATAGTCTATTGATCTGCTCTCACAGAAAAGATAAAGTGAGAGAGAGATAAACATAAACCTTGTTAGTAAAGCCTGAAAACCTGAAGACAATTCATCTCAGTGTATTAACTATGTAAAACTCAATGCAAATATCCCATTCATTCAAATCAACCAGAAGAAAATCTACCTCGGCTGCTGCTCTGCTTCCTCGAGTCAAACACAGTGAAGTCCTTGGTGATTTGATGACAGTCAGTTTAGTGAATGATTGGAGGAAGTGAGCAGCGAATGACAAAACACTGTGAGCACTGTGTCAGCAATCAGCTCACGTGACAGCGGCCGGGTAAAGACAAGTAAAAAAGAAATGAAAATCACACCCCTCTTTGTTGTCTTAGAGGAGTGGGCTCTGGTTACCAGTCCATTTGTCTCATATAAACTGGTTTGATTACCACACACTGATTACTCTGAGCCATCTGAGGACTTTTCCACACAAGCTCTCCCAATCCTCTGTCAGATGTCGAGTATTTTTCTCTGAGCTGTGAGAGCGCACAGGTCACATCTAATATACAACTCAATCTGTTCACTGTTACACTCCTTCTGGGGCCATTGTTTTTATAATTAAGTATGAATTATTTAAGTCTACTGCAAAGCTGATAGTACTGTATGACTTTACCTCAACAATTATTCGATTAATCGATTAGATGATTAACAGAAAATTGATTGGCACTGATTTTGCTGCTTTTTGAGCAAAAATGATTAAAATTATCTGCTTGCTTCCAGCTTCCCAAAAGTGAATATTTTATAGTTTTCTGAGTTTCAAACTATGGTCAGACAAAACAACAAATGTTTAATAGCTACAATTGGCTCTGGGAACTTAGAGTGGACATTATTTTACATCTTACTGACATTTTACAATCTTACACTAATCGATTAAGGAAAAAAATCACAATATAAATCAATAATGAAAATAATTGTTAGTTGCAGACCTACTGCCGGCAATTATACCTAAAGGTGTTGAGTTTTAACTCTCTCATCTCTGACTGCTGTACTTCACACTAAACTAGACAGCTGGTATAGTTATGATGTTTTTTTTTCAGTGGTTTATAAGACGCGGTCTATTTTTGGACGCACTGCGGAAACAAGGGATGAATTTTTTTTTGGTGTCACAGATAAATCTGATTACTATTCCCTCTTCCCCACAGCATCAGGATTATAAACCTAATACGTACTCGTGAAAGCCCTCTCGCAATCTTCATTTATAGCCGGTGGGGTGCGAGTTATGATCCGGCCACGGCAATGCACGTCTACTGCAGGTGCAAACAGATTTCATGTTGCGGCCATTAAACCTGCACACAGTTCTTCATTATGTGATCAATCTGCTCTAGATCAGAAACAAAACAAAGAGGGTTTCATGTTGAGTAAAATGTCCACCTCTGTGCTGAGAGGTGGTGTAGGATTTAGCCCCTCCTCTGCTCTGACACCACAGGTATCCCTGGTGGCCCGGTATTTTGAGTCAACTGGGGCTTTTCTCTTGTGGCTCATCTGTTTTGTCTCCCTCTCAGCTTTCCTACAGCATTGATGGGAGAATAATAACACCACTGTGAGCAGACTTCCATTAGAAAGACATTCAAATGCAGCAGTGAAGCATCTGGTTTCAGTTTGCAGATTACAGTGAGGTTTTGGATGGCTTTGAATGAATGTAACTTTCACACAGCTAACATCTTACCTCCAGCACTGCTACACGTCATTTCCATTCTCTGCACACATATACTGCTGACCTTTGGGATTATAGCACACTTTCAGGGAATGCTATAAGCTATATTACCGCATACACATCATGTGAATACTGAAATGAATATTCAACGCAGTATTGTTGTTTTCTACTGAATGAAAGTGAGGTAATGTTACAGGGTTACAGTCCAAAAAGGAGACAACATTTCCATTGGAAAGCGCTGGATGTCACCTCACACCCTACTGTACACTCGAGAATGGCTCACCTCATCAATTATTTCAAGGCTGCGGGAATGTTTTTTTTTATGGTGCCTGGACTCATCGTAATCTAACTGGTATACTGGTGACTGTGAAAAAAAAGTTGCTTCTTTGAAAAGAGTGCATTTTTTAAACGTTTGCGTGTTTGCTTAACATCTTACTTAGCACTTAAATGTTTCCTTTTATGTGTCTGTATGGAGCCAGCAGAGATGTGGGGAGGATAATATATAAAAAAATGGCCTCAAGCAGGCAACCCACACAAGAATTATGACATTTAATCTTACATATACATTAAAGGACGACTTCACAATTTTTCAAGTTGTTCTTAAAACAACAGTCAGGTGACCAAATGAAAATTGAAATAGGTTTTTTTCATACTGACCATTAGAAGATTAATTCGTAATGCATTTACAATGAGGCTAAAATCCACAAGTCTTCTTCTGCACAAAAATGTATTTAAAGGTTCATCTGAAGGTAATATGACACTTCAGCCTCCCAAATTAGTCATACAAAGTAAATCTTACAGTCATTTTAGTGCCAAACTCCCTCTTTCTTGTTGCTATGCATGCACTGAGGAAACACAAAGAGGGAATTTGATGCCAAAAAGACTGTAAATGTGGCAGATATCACCATGATATGATTAACTCAGACTGCTGAAGCCCCATATAGGCATCACATCAACTTTTAAATGCATTTTGGTCCCTCAACACTTTTATTGAAACCACGTTTGAAGGGGGTCTTTTAACATCCAGTATGAACAGGAGGAATGATTACAGTGAGGTAAACCTGATTTGGAAAAAAAAAGTGTGAACCTTCCTTTAAATCTTCCAATTACGCTTCTATGCAGGTGAGTGCCTCCACTTTTTTCCTCTGCCAATGAAACAGGAGGTGGGTACAGTTTAAATGGGTTTACCCTCCACCACCTCCATCCCTGCCCACACGATAATAATTACACCCTCCCTATATACTGAGCGGAAGCCGGCAGAAGGCGGCCGCTGTGCCCCCCCCTCTCAGCTCCGGGGAGGAAGAACATGGTTAGAAAGTCGTGACATTTAAATAATAATAAATCCATTTAAATAATCACACACGTTCTAATCTAACAGTATATAACCAACGTTACCTCCACCTGAGGTCGACTAGCTGGTTTATGTTATGAGCATTATATGACAAGGCACGTTAACGACATCAAGTATAACGGTTATTCAGTCGTGACTCGTAACGTTAAAACATTGGGAATTTAAAACGGTGAGCAGTACAAGGGCCTACCGTTAACCGTTATAAACCTTACATCTTTAGAACGCCCGTTTGATGGAAGAAGAAAAAAACGTCACATAACGGAAAAATATCTGCTGCCTAAAAAAAAAAAAACAAGCTAACGTTTCATGTCTCCATTTTTAGCATTTGTAACGCCGCTTTCACGTTAATTCCCCAGGTGTATTATTATTTTATTACTATTATAGCGGCTCCACGTATTATCTGAAGCCAGATTCACCACATCCCCGGTATAAATATAAATATTTACGTACCACAGAGAGAGCGGCTTCCGTTATCTCCTCCGGTGCGGCTGCAGTGTGAAATCAAAGCATGTATAGTGTCTCCGGCTGACAGACCGACAATAGCTAACCTACCGGTGTTACTAGCACTGAGGAGGTAGAGGAGGTGGGAGTGAAGGCAGGCAGGGAGGAAGGGGGGGGCAGCCTGACTGGTAGGAGTCAGATAAAAAAAAAGGGAAAAGAAGGATAAAAACAGGTCCCCTAGTGGTTTATAGTAGAAGTACTACGGGTAGATGTGTCATTGCAGCAGCAGCAGCAGCAGCGGAGCAGAAAGGTGTAGTGACGGTGGAGAGGTGGGGGAGGGTCTCCAGCGTCATCGTGACGACTCATCTCAACTCGATGACCTTGAACGCAACATGCTGTGCAGCTAGAGGCGAGTTAATGTGTTTGGGGTCCCATAACATAAACAGCATGGACAACTGGTGAAGGATTTATGCCACCAATATTATCATCATTGTATTTTTAAAAAAGGATAAGGATGTATATTTTAAAATTATATATAAAACATGTTCTTTCTTTTTGCTAAGTTTACAGCAAAAAGATAGATAGATCCTGTATATAAACAGTCACCTATTTTTTGACTGTGAAATATCCCCCAAATTTTGGACAGATTACTGTCTGAAGCTGCTGTCTCTACCTTTTAACCCTCATCCTACCAACAAATTTAACATACAAGTATTATCAACTGGGGAGAATAGAAGAATAAAGACTGCAAGTAACAATCATCATGGTAAAATGTATCAGTTATATAATTAATACCAATTACATAACTGGCTGTAGGGCTGCAACTTATGTATCAAAAAAAGGTTATTATTTTAGCAGTTAATTATTATTTTGCATATTGTATTAAATGAAACATAAAAAAACTCTTCTATAATAGCAAACTGCAAACTAATTGATAAAGTCATATAAAATAAAGGCTATCTATCTAAAATGGGAATGATAAAGATAAAGCACCTGTCGGATATGACAAAAAGTACACCTCTGTGGTCTGCAGGTACCAGTCGGATTAGAGTTGTAGAATTAATTTTTTTTAAATTATGCTAATACATATTTCCATCATTTAGATTTGATCTGTATGTGCTGCTTTTGTTTAACTGGATGTTTGTATTATCCTTTTGTTAATAAAAAAAAAAACTAAATAGAAAATAGAAAAGTAGCCACAAATAAAATATTGCGGATGAAGGGCGAGTATGCAGCAGAAAGGTAAAATAAATAGCTGATACACATTTCTTTATGTCACAGTTTTACTAAAAATAATAGAAATTCATACATTTAAAAAAAAGTCTTGTTTTCTATGTCACTGAAATTGTGCAGCAGCTGAACCAGTTGGCTTGGTGACCAAAAGGCACACAAGGTAGAAATTTAATCAAGCATAAAAACGGCCTCCTGTTGCACTTTCTGTACGTCATTCGGACATCTGAGACAAACCCACAGCTGGCACTGTTTGCTCTGCCTCTCGACTGTCCTGAACAGGTAACAGTGAAATATTTAGAACAAAGCCCATTTATAACAAAAAAAGGCACAATACATGGATAGTTACGAATGATGAAAATAAAGATAATTGTGCTACATATCAAAAATATGATATTGAGTCAATTATGAGTCACAGCATCAAAGATTTGACTTACTGATTCAAAATTATGAGCTACTTCTGATTTAGTATCTCACATTTACTTAGTAAGTCAAAATATTGACTCAGTATTTTGACTTAAATATCAACATTTTGACTTAGCATGTCAAAATTGCAACTTAGCTCCTTACATTTTTGACTTAAACTACCCTCTGTAGTGTCTGATTTTGATTTTCTTAGGGTTTGTTTAGAGAGTTTTTTTTGGTGGAAATGGGTTTCTATAGGATTACTTCCCATATGGAGACCGTTTTTTTTAAAGTGGAAAGTAGAGAAATAAATATAAAAAAGGCAGATGCCATTAGCCTCAAGTAGTTTGTTCATTTTACCCGTTCTTCTGCGGGTTCTGTGATAAGGTGCCACCAGCTGGTAACTGGTCATCATGATTGTGGAAAAAAAACAACACATTTTTGTACTCCAGGACACCGGACAGAGACAGCAGGAGGAGGTGATGGGGTACACTTTAAACAAACAGGTTACTCAAGTGTAAGTCAGCCATCTGCACCCAGCATGAGCTTATCTACTGCTGTGTATCACTGAGGGAGGGGCTCTCTGCTTCCAGTCCCACTCTTCTCAGTGACTCTGTGTACTTTCTCCTTCCTAAATTGACAATGTCCTCGATTTCTTCTGCCAGGTCTCTCCTGCCGCTCTCGACCATGGCGGCCATCAGCCTCGACACGGCTCCAGGACCTGCGTTCCTCTGTCCCTTGGCCCAGTGGAACAGCATGTCCAGCACCAGTGCTCCCAGATTGTCCCTGGTCACAGAAAAGACATTTTACATCATGTTACTGGCTGCACTGAGCCACCAAGTGCTGGTAAAATAACTGAGGTAGAGTATCAACATTCCTCACATCACCACAGGATTATATTCTCTTATTCATTTTCATTGCAATAAGCAGCTATGACCATCAGCAGGAGCATGTTTTTCTGTGACAGTCACACATTAGCAGCAACTTATGAAAAGTACTGTATGATTTAGCTCCACTGTAGAAACACACTGTAAAATATTCCACAACCATGTGGAGGATAAACCATGTATTGCATGTAGATCTTTTGTGTATGAAATCTCAGAAATTCAGTCTATTTATAACCTGTTTACACAGGCAAATATTTATTGAGGGCAATCCTACAATATACACATCATTATAAATGCATGCATGATGTGTACTTTGTGCATTCCTACATCACGATCTTCAGCACAAAACTGTCTACACAACATGCACGGGCTGTCCGCCCCCAGGATACGTCACGGGCGGTTTTCTGAACATGAGGAGCAGGGGGAAGGGCCAGATGAGCATCAGTCAGTGTGTAATCTCCTGCAGTATCCCAGATGGCTTAGCAATGGCTGACAGTGCAGATTAAAACAATCAAATTTCTCTTCTATTGGTCTCCCACTGTGGTCTTCGTTCAGTCACATTACATCTCACTCCATCTTGTCCCCTTAGAGGCTTCGACTGTGCTAACACATGTACGCACGCACTGATGACATCATTCGCCCACCAGAGAAGCTTTGAACTGAAAATTTACATTTTCATCTTCATCTTTTTAGCAGGATTATACATTTTATTCCATTTTGAACTAAAATCTGAATTAAGGCGGGCAGGTTTCGGTAGTGATGAGATTCTATATTAGGTTTATTTTTTATTGTTGCATCATTTTGAAGCTCTATTTTCCTATGAATGTATACTTAACCACTTAAACTCTTTTGACACATGTTTTGATCAAATGAACTGATCAAATATTAAACTTTATAAAGAAACTAAATATATCAGAAGTTACAAGGAAACATGTATTTTTTAATGATGCTTTTTTTTTTTACATTTATAGTATCAAACTTTGGCAGTGTTGGTGCCTTCTCTTGGCTTTAAAAACATGTGTACTGAATATAGATCATGAGCATGTTAAAAAAATATCACAACCTGTGTTATAATAGTATTATTGGATTCAGTTCAGACATGTTTGTCATACCTGTGCTTGTACTGAATGCGGTCCAACTCTGTGTAGCTCAAGCCAAGATTGATGCCAATGACGCGCCAGTCCTGTCCAATCTGCAGAGAGATGGACAGCATGTTGGCTTCGGTCAGGTAGCCGCTCTCAGGGTCACCCAGGTTCAGAGGAGGGTACTCCACCTCCTCCATGATGTAATTATTCTCTGAGTTTAGAGCCTATGTGAAAAGCAAGAGATGAGGTCACATATGTGGTGTTTCCAACAGATTTGGATGGTAATTTTAGCAGAGCACCAGGAAGTAGTGTGCACATAAAGTTGTTTATGTTAGTTAATAAGTATCTAGTAGTCTATTTCTATTTCCAACCAATATACAGGTATTCTAATATTATAACAATACCGTGCAATAGTTTATGACAAAACAGTTTCCTACTCATTCATAAATGATCCACAAATGTGTAAATATATATCTATATATAGACATGTATATGAGAAAACACAATATTTATCTTCAACGTCTCTTCAACTGACAGGAAGTCTCAGTGGTAAAGTTGCCAGCCACTGGTTGTCGTGTCCTTTCCTCTTTCTCGCCACTTCCTCTGGCAGATCGCTGGGAATCTCCCCTCTATAAAAAGATACCTGTAACAGAGGTGCAGAGCTTATTCTCAACAGGGATGAAACCACAAAAATACCAACTGCATTTTGAACTGGCACCTAGTAGGGCAGCCATGGTGAACAGGTAATTTTTATAATATACCATGAGGGATCACAAAGATAGAAACATTCATAGATTATACGATGCAATACAATAAATACTACTAAATAATAACTACCTTACATAAAATGTTCAGGATTGCTTTTTAGAAACAAACACTTTTAATTGTTTTAGACTGTGTTTTTTCTCCAAATGTATTACATATATGGACAAACTAAACAAAATGAGCACAAAACCCCCCCATGAAACCCAAGAACACAGTTGAAATTGACCATAGAGTCACTTTCAATTAGAAATTGGATGGTCTTTATTACAGGATTGGTTTGGAAAGCACTGGAATGTATAGTAATACTTTCTATAATGCCCATGCATTACAAACATACTTGTAAGGCATTATAATCTGCTTATAGTATATACTTATCTGCTTAATCTGCGTATAAATACACTCATAAATAATCATAATGACCTATAACAATAAGCATAACACAATAATGAATTATAAGATCAAGTATCATAATACTTCATAAATGCTGGTTGCTTGCTGCCATTTCTTTTTTCAAGGATCATAGTGTTATTATAATTCTCATACTTATAAAACATTACAATCATTTTAAATTCCTCTTGAATTCATACTTGAACATTTCATATATGTATAAGTAAGTATGGCAATAATGCAGTATAATCATGGGCAAGGGTGTAAACTGTACTGTATGTAGATAGCTGATATGTACACTCTGCTCAAATATTGTTTGTTAAAATATACTGTAGCTGAGGTCATGTTGCCCTTGCACCATATGTGCTGGTATGTACTGCAGAAATGTTAGATGCACAGTGTGTGGACAGACAAAATGGAAGAAGTAAACAATTTCAGCCTGTGTGCTTTGTCTGTTGATTATAACATCCTTACTTGTCCCCTCACAGGCCCCTTCTGTCCCTGAGCTGGTGAGATGTACACTTCCTTAAGATTTTTCAGGCTGGAGTAAAACTCAAACCGTAGCCTTCCTCCCACACAGTCTGGTCTGTCTGTAAAAAAAACAAAACAAGAAAATATCTCTTTTAGACTTGATACATAAAGCCATCTGTTGAATATATCTTCACATAAGGTGATTATTACACAACAGCACATCACAAGACCTTGGAAGGAAAAGGAGCAGGGAAAGAGTGTTTATTTAAGATAGAGCGTCGAAGAGGACTTCAGACCTGCGCTGATATCTAAGCCCCTCTCGAAGCCAGCGAAGAACTGCTCTCCTTCAAGCAGGTCACACACGTCTGAAGGCTGAGGTCCTTCGTATTGCTCTGCCAGAGACTGCACTCTGTCGTCCACCTGAGAGGGAACCATCACAATCACCATTTAGCTTTAATGAATGTTAGAAATGTCATTCATGACTTAAATCATTTTGACTCAAACAAGCCACGGACAGGAAAAGATAGCCGACATACACAGACTGTCTTTGGTTAGTGCACAGAGAGAAGAATTACAAACCTTGGTAGAGGGTAAACACTGTAGGAGGACTTGTGAAGGATCAGCTTTCCGCTGGAGGACGAAGAACTGGACTTTAAACTGTTTTAGCTTTTGATACACCTTTCTAACCACCCCACTAACACAGGTCTTAGTGGTGTACCACAGCCAGTACCTGTGACAGTGTGGAAAACACAAAGCTGTGATACTACAGTCAGTGTATAATACATATTATACATCATAAGAGTATATTATAGAAACTTACCAGGAGAAATGTGTGATGTAGAAAACAGCATACACATGAGTGAAATAGAGAGACACTTGGGATGTGATGTCAGTCCAGGTTTGGCCAGCAGGGTCTCCATGTAGCAGATGCAAACAGGACTTATCAACTGTGTGACCTAAATAAACACCAGACATGCTAATAAATGAGGGCAGCAACAGATAACGATTTTCATTATTAATTAATGTGCTGATTTGTTTCACTATTAATCAATCACTTGGTCTACAAGAAATTTCATCAAAAAATGTTAAACGTGCCCATTTCAATTTCCTCATCTAGTCTTGCCAAATCAGCAATTTGGCAAGACATTAAATTTAATGTTAAGACTGGTCAGTAAAAATCTCAAATTTAACAAACTAAAATCATCAAATGAGTGTTTGTTGTTTTTTTTACAAGATTTGTTTTGGGCTTTTTTGCCTTTATTTATACAGTAACTGGCAGAGAGGCCGACAGGAAATAAGGAGAGAGAGAGAAGAGAATGACCTGCAGCATAGGCCCCTGGCTGGATTCGAACCAGGGACGCTGCAATTAGATGTGCTCTAACCACTCAATGTTTGAGAAGAAGATCCAGTATCAGTCAAGCTCTAATAAAAATAGCTGCCAATTAATTTTCTATCAACCGATTAATCAACTAATAGTGGCAGCTCTATAATACCTGCTAATAAATTCTGTTATACACATGTGCATATTGTACCTGTGACTCCAGCTGGCAGAGGGACCTGAACTTTGATGGGCTGCAAGAACTGTAAGCTGGGAGTTTGGGAAAGGCAGAGGAGAGGGCTGACACTGGCCTGAGGATCCCCAACCAGTGCCTGCACTTCTGACGTAGACACCTGCAGCACCTACAGAGAGAGAGACATCCCACAGCCTTATGGACCACCGCTACTACATTGACAACACTAATATAACACACTGTGCCACATACTGTTGTGCCTACCTGTAAAGTTATAGCGCGGGTCTCAACGGTGGAGTCTGGAGGGAAGTGAAGCTTGATTCCAGGATCAGAGCTGGAAACCAACAAGGCTCCAGCTGGTGTAACGGAGCAAATGTCCTTCACTGGACGGGACACTGCCATAAACCAGGAGAACTGGTTCACTGAGCAGCAGGCCAGCTACAGGCACACCAAGGTGATTTTTTTTTTCAGCATACAACCAAATAAAAAAATAAAACATTTAACTACAACTGTAATCATATTCTTTTGAAGAGGAAGGTTTTATGCTTTACCCTGGCTGGACGTCCCCCAGGGTGACTGCTGTGATTTTCACTTCCTGTCCTCAGTACAGTGGACAGAGTGCTCCACGACTGTCCATCAAACTTCCGAACAACCACCTCTCTTCTTTTTGTCCGATGGTACGGCACACACACCTCCACTGGCTGCAAAACAATAATGATAATAAGACAATCATAAGATGGGACAAGAATAACCTATGATTAACAAAATATGCAACATTCATGACATTGTTTCTTTTAATTACAATTTTCACAATAATGATTTAAAAGAAATTAGGTGTTTATTTTAAACAGATGTTGTAAATAGGCAAATTACATTCAATGCACCTTCAGAAATGTAATCCCATGGGGACGCAGCTCCAGCGGACGACTCAGTAGGATATCATGCTCCTCGAGCCACACCCACTTCCTTTCTGGCCTTCTCTCAACCCACTCTAGCCTCGTCCTTCTCACCAGACACCCCGGAGGGAACAGTAGCTCAGCCCCCCCTGGGATAAACACATGACACCCAGCAGACGACACACAGAAACTAAGGAGAAGGAGAATGACATCTTTATTCTTAACTGAGTCAGAAATGCCATAAATGACAAAAGAATACTGCAAAGATTTTAAAAAAAAACATTCCCACAATGAGACTGATACTGTACCTGTGCTCAGTAAATCCCAGATGCAGCTCTGGAATATTTGTTTCTGTTTGATCTGGTAAGAAAATAGTTATGTGATTAGAGGGGATATGATAACAGCATGTAAATACTGCATCTGATGACAATACAGTCAAATGATTTCAGCACTAATCAATTTGAGGCCCCCTTTTTCCCTTGCTTACCAGATGGAGGAGGGAGAGGAGGAGGGGTTGGGGGTCGTCCCAAAGGATTGTCACGCACTTCTATTCTCAGCAGAGGCAGTTTGTTCAGACAATGTGGGATCATGCGTAGGTCATTGCTGTAGATGACAAGCTCCCTGAGTGAGAGAAGAGAGCCTGCAACAAAGAAGAAATATTTATACTTTTCAAAAAAATGTATTGCTGAATTCATGAATTCCTCTTAAATCTGACAAAGTGTGGACATACTTCACAGGCACACCCACTCACCCTTATACCCTTACCCATGGTCTCTGGTAGCTGCTTCAGCTTGTTGTGGGACAGTTCCAGCTTAACGAGCTCTCCCAGATCACCAATTTCATCAGGTAGTTCCTGGAGATGGTTATATGAAACATCCAGTGTCTGTAGTGCTTTCAGCTGACCCAGGTTCGGGGGAAGTGAGACCAGCTGGTTCCCCAGTAGGGAGAGGTAGGTGAGGGTGGACAGCTGGTCTATATCAGAGGGCAAAGCTGAGAGGTGGTTGTGGCAGAGGAGCAAGGAGGACAGAGCAGGCAGTCTGAGGAGGCAGGGTGGCAGACAGGACAGCTGGTTGAAAGAGAGATCCAGGTGCACCAAAAGAGAAAGGGATGAAACGGATGCGGGCAAAGTGGTGAGGAGGCCAGGCAGGGGGTCACCTTGCGAATCGTAAAAACAGTGTCCTTAAAATGAAAAAAAAAAGACACAGTTAGGAGCAGAAATGGAGGCGTAAAAGAACAGAGACAACAAAGAGTAACACTTAGATAATAATGTATTAACACAGTATTTTCTGTCTTTTGTACACTAACGTTTTGTCGTGATTAAGAACAAAAAGAAAAAGTGAACTAAGCCTTTGACTAATATGCAGCTGATACCACATTAAATAGCACAGAAAAGTGTCAAAAACACTAAACAGGTATATGGGCAGTACCTCTAATAGCCACTGAGCTCAGCTGTGTCATATGGGGTAGGACATCCAGTGCAGCATCCAGCGCCGGTTTATCCTCAGAGCCCAGTCTCAGGTACTGGAGGGCCTTCAGCTGGTCTGGGACGGACCTCCAGAGCAGAGGCAGTGCAGCTGCTCCCCCCGGGTACACATCCAGGGTCAGCCTGGTGTCAGTCAACACAGCTGAGAGCTCCACAGAAGGAGGCAGGGGTGGAGTCAGAGACAAGGAGGAGGAAGACGAGGATGATGAAAAATTGGCATGATGGTGGGTGGAGGAGTATGAAGAGGAGAGGCTTGATATGGAAGGAGCACAGGTGTCCATGAAGCTGAATGGAGACACAGAAGGAGCATCTCTCTCCGGCTCCACCACCTCCCCTCCGCCTCTTGATATATGTGGTCCAGTCTTTCTCTCTGACTCCTCCTGGTCCTGGTGCATAAGTCCTTTCCAGAGCCTAAGAGCCAAAACGTCAATAGAAAGGTCTGGTCCTCCATCTCTGGATACGGTTTCTAATGGGTTACATGCAGGTGTCACTTCCACCCCTTCATCCTCCGACCCGCCTGCCTGGTCTCTATCCTCTTCATCAGCAGCTGCCCCTTCCTCGCTGCTTCTCTCCATCCTAACCACAGTTTAGACAGCAACCAGGAGGTTTTTCCTTCTGCATGATGTGTACGTACGCAGAACACGTTTGGACATGTTCACAGAGATAAAAAACTGTCACGAGAAGCGATGAAGAACATGTTGTTAGTCATGTTTACTTTGCATGTTTGTAGTTGGTGTAACGAAGAAGCTAACTTAGTGGCTAAACAGCGTCACCATCTTCACGTTAATGTTAGCTAAAATTACACATCTGATGACCCTTACAGCGACGTTAGTGACCTTTAATCGTCCGTTACTAATGTTACTTCACGAGCTAAAGAAACGTTAATATCTAAATAGTGTGTAAAGTTAACTTGTTTCTCCAGTCTGCTCTGTCTTCTTCTCGCTTCCCTTCCTTACTTCCTCAAATCGTGATAGTTTTGAAAGAAAATGCTTTGCGTCACAGTGTCTCGTTCGTTTGGTTGCACAGCGGCTACCGGCAGAGAGCGGGTGGAGTCTAAACGTCTTCTTCGTCTCAGAAGAAGAGAGCCCCGCCTCTTCGGTTGTTACTGTGAACCAAACCGTGCGCCCCCAGTGCAGGCGGCGCCAAAGTTTCAACTGAGGGCGGTCTGTTGTGTCAACGTGCGCGCTCTCGATGTGAGGACGTACTCGGCCACCGGGCGGCGCTGTAAAGCGTAAAGCTCGCTTTTCTTTCTTTCTTTCTTTCTTTCTTTCTTTCTTTCTTTCTTTCTTTCTTTCTTTCTTTCTTTCTAAATAAATAAATAAATAAATAAATAAATAAATAGGAATAACAAAAATGAAATAAATTATTTAAAAATACATAAATAATTTGTGCAGTAATTAAAGTAATTCAAATCACATAGCTAAAAGAACATGTCAACAGTGTAATCCAATTTTTTAAATTACTTTTTCAATATAATAAAAATCTGTCTTTTTATTTATGTATGTATTTATTAGTAAGAATGACAAAAAGTTTTCTTAATGCATTGTAAATAAACACAGTAAAAGTCTACATTTATCCTGACAACACACCTCAGGATCAATAAAAGGATAAAAGCATGTTTTTATATGTAACACTCTAGTTATGGAGGTCATAATTAGAAAAATGTATTCAAGTGAGTTTAAACTGATTCATCACAAGTCTTCTCCTGTAGAATAACAATATGAAATCATCACGATTGGTCCTTTTTTTAAATCTCATAACTTGTGAGTGGTGGCATGTAAGTAAAAGTACTACAGTACATTTTTGAGATAGGCTACATTTACATTACTGGAGTATTTTGAATTGACATATTTTGTACTATGTTCTACCAAACAGTTTTTTAGAGGGAAATTGTACTTTTTAAATCTACATTTCTTTGCTAGTCACTAGTTACTTTACAGATATTTTACACACAAAACGTGCAGAACATCTTTATGACCCAACACTTTCATCTCAGCCAGTAATATCTGTAATAATCATCCTATGACATATTATAATCCACTGACTCTGAATGAGCCCTTTTACTTTTGACCCTTTAAATACATTTTTCCTCTACATGTACTTTTATGCAAGATACTTGTAAATATAAAATTTTGTAAAAAATAAATAAATAATTAGTAGTTTCACATGAGAAAAATATCATATCAGTTCTCCCAGAAATGCCCAATTGTGACCATCAGTGAAAAACGCATTCCATATTGGTGAAAAGTTTGTGTCAAAAGTTCATCTCTGCTGTGGAAACTGTTCAATCATGGAAAAAGGAATTAGTGTGATTCAGTTTGTGGGAAGATTTAGTCTTTTGGAGGCCCCAGGGAAACTCTGTTTTGCTTTATTTTCACCCTTTCTCTAACTAAATGTTGATATTGGCAGTGGTAAAATAAGTATTGACACTTTTAAGTAAAACTTATAATTTTGCACAATAATAATTCTGTAATAATTCTGGGGCCTGCATTCATTTTTTTAAAAATTGGGGACATCTTTAATTTTTATATAATAGATAGTTTAATCAATAACAATGCCTCACAATTTATTTGTTACTTTGTGAGTTTTTAAATAAAATCTGAATCATAATGCAACATAACTAGTGACATTGATCTGTCAGGTAAATGTAGTCATACAACGTTTTGCATATGATTCAGATTAACTGTGCCAAAGGCCAACTGTTGTTTAATAACATATTTGGGAATAACAAATACCTCCTCAGAAAAACCTCCCAGTGCAACTGTCATCTCCTGGTCAGACACATTTCATATTTTTGAGTCACTGTCTTGAAGTTCAGCCAGAATACCATCACTTTTTCTGAATCCAAGTCAGTCTTTGTACACAAACACAACTTCTTCTTTTTTTAAAAACACATTTTCTTTGATAAAAAAATAGTTCTTATAATAACACATGTTCATTTTAACATAGCATTTAAAATGTATAATTCTTTAAGTCTATGAGTAATTTAACCTAAACTATTTTTATTGTTAATTGTAGCAGCATGGCAGTGTGGGGGGGGGGGGGGGGGGGGCCCTATGCAAAAATGTGCTGCTTGGCACCTATTGACCCCCTGACCCCTACCGTCCACCTGCCTGCTCTGTGCACCATATATGTACACACTTGTCTTTAGGTACATGTTAAGAACAGAGCAGACAACACATGCACAGCCTACTTCAATTATTGCCCAAACACCCAAAACCAAACAATTCTCAGCTCAATTGACATTACCTAACAGGTTTTCTATTTGTCCTAGATATTAATAAATCACCAAAACCAATTGCCACACAGTGAACTCGGGACATTTAGAGCCTGCTCTGGGTCATGGTTGCCTTGCTGATCCTGCTTTGACTGACAATAATCAACACTTGACAGAGCAGAGATGCTTTTTTAAGACTATGTACCCGAGCTGAAGATGCTTTCACAACAGGATATCCTCTCTGAGGAATAATGTTCTGAACAGATCCTGGACTCGTGCCTACAAAATGCAACTATTTGTGGCCTAATTCAGCGAATACTTTTTTGAGGAAATGTTCCACAAAAACATCTCAGTGCTGTTACTGAATGTGCTTCAAATGCAACAGATTTGTAATTTCTTGTGAAATGTGCTACTCTACAAATGATTGTAAGCAGCACGTTGCAAGCTAAGATTTGTACATCCTGTGTTGACTGTATCTGTGCTCCTGAACACATGCATGGTGCTAAGGGCTTTTTGAGCATTGGTAGTGTTTTTGTTTCTATTTTGAAAACTACCTGGACCACAAATAAACAAGAGAGTAACGATAACTGGGCCCATTATTGCACACTATAACAAGTTTGCTTTAATCATTTTGTAAGCAACATCTTAATCTAGCAAATATTGCATATATCACCAATACACCTTCTTTCTACTGATAACAGAAAAAAAGACAGTCCTACTGAGCAGTCTCATTATGGTCTATACCAGTTGAAACAGATAAAATAGATTTGAGCTAATAAAAAGAACAAAGTAAAAACACACAAATGTACAGCTTTGAAAGTCAAATCATTATTTCAGCCTGAATGTTTGCACTCTTTCAACTAAGTAATTACCCTTGCACTTATTAATAGATTACTAGATTTAGCACAGTTCATATTCCAAATTGATTCAATCGTATAGATAGAGACAGAGTTCAGAGTTCCTTTTTTTCTTCTTGGGGAATTTATCTTTCTTGGTGGTTTGTGGCTGCAGAAAACTATCAAAACAAGTGCACATGTATACATTTTATGGCTTGCTATATTATTCATATTATTTATGCTTGTGTATACTATCTGTCTGCTTTGTCTTGCAGCCTCCACTTGGAAAATGAAATTAAAAATTGGTCACACAAAAAAATGTGAAAACAAAGCTGCTAAATTTAGAAAAACACAGAACAAAACGCAAAGCAACATCTGTAAAAACACGTGAGAGTCTGTTCAAAGATACACGGGTGTTACAGCGCTGCGGCTTCTGATTGGTCAGAGCACCAACCGCGTCGACTGTGATTGGTCAGCTCTCCTTCCGGTGTGGCTTGTGATTGGACAGAGCGGTCCTCCTCACTCTGCGCCCTCCTCGAAGCAGGAGTAAAATAACAACAACTCCCCCCGTGGTGCACCGAGCACCTCCGGCTATTTAAGAGGGGCTGTTTTTGATACGAGCAGGTTTAGTTTCAGCACATGTGAATTGACGTGTGTTTAAGTAAGTGTATGTGAGTTTAGCGACGAACAAAATAGGAGTTGTTAAGTTAGAAAGCTAAAAACTTAAACTACTCTATTACCGTAAAGTTGGCATCTAAACAGGCATCAGTAGGACTAATGAAAAGGCTCCAGCTCTGACAGTGTTTATTTTTTTATCTTCAATTTTGTTTTTAGGCGCTTATATCAGCGAGTGAACCTTGTCTTATCGTCAGCGACCTTAGACCCACTTGACGGTCTCCGGTATGTTCCCGTTAGACGCACCATGGAACATCTCGTTTGCAGGTTGCGGCTTCCTGGGCATCTACCACGTCGGTGTGGCTAGCTGTCTGATGGAGCAGGCGCCCTTCCTGGTGCTCAACGCCAGACATGTGTACGGGGCATCCGCCGGAGCTCTCACTGCCTCGGCTCTGGTGACTGGAGCGTGTCTCGGTGCGTATCATTTCAAGTGTTTATTTACAGGGACATTTATCATCCTGAAGTATTGGATTGCATTTAAGTAGCATGTATGCAAGTGTAACCTCTGTGTATAGTTTTACCAGGGATGGAGGAAATAGTACTACACAGTAAAAAAAAATACTTACAAGTGAAAGTCATGCATTCAAAACCTAAAGGTTCACAGAGTAGCCTATTATCAGGAAATTGTCATTGAAGTACAAAAGTAAAAATAGCTTGTACTCATTGTGCAGATTTGGCTAATGTTATAACTATAACATCATACAGTATATTGTAGCTTTTGTAACATTGGATGAAGCTGGTGGAGTTGGCACTAATAACTAGTTTATACACAGCTGGGTTGTGTTTTTTAACTTTATCTGTATTATATTTCTAAACTGATTTTATGGATTGTTGTTGAGTAGAAGTACAAAGTGGCATTAAATGGTTCCTCCTAATTAAATTACACTATTTGGGTAAATGTACTTTACTTAGTTACTTACCACAATGGGTTGTCGCTCAAAGAATCAATATGACATTATGGCAATTTTAAAGTGAATATATCCTGCAAGCCTTTTCCAATTCGGTTGAGATCTTTTAAACGTTAACCATCTTTCTCTCTTATGAAATTACTCTTAAAGGTTTTTTTTAAGTAAACATAAGTTAAATCTTCTCCTTATTGATATACAGTTCACTATAAGATATTCTGTAATTTGTGCTTCACCAAATATAGTTGAGTATAATACCTAATCAAATATGTACTTAACTGAAGGTTGAATTACGTATTTTAGATGGTATGATTGTATGAACCAGGTGACCTTTACATCAGCAACAAGAGTATTTTTAATTACAGAGTTTTGCCCTTGACTTCATAACTTCTTCATCTTTTCCTCACAGGTGAGACTGGTGCAAATGTCATCGATGTTGCCAAAGAGGCAAGGAAGCGATTCCTGGGACCCATGCATCCCTCCTTTAATCTGATGAAGATTGTGCGTATCATGATGATGCAAACTCTGCCAGCTGACTGCCACGAGCGGGCCAGTGGACGCTTAGGAATCTCTCTGACCAGAGTGACAGATGGAGAAAATGTCCTGGTGTCTCAGTTTAACAACAAGGAGGAGCTAGTGCAGGTGTGAACTGAGTATATTTGACTTTGCCGCAGAGTTGGGTGATATTAATGAACTCAATGCACTCGATTTAATACTTCAGCGCTGATGCTTAAAATTCAATTTACACACAATAGGTTAAGAAATAATCACTAGTAATATGGATATACTGTAAGCAGAACTGAAAATGTATGTTTGGATAATGAATTCCAGTATTTTAACTAAAGATCTTAGGACAAAACAGATATTTGAAAATGTCACCTTGGACTCTGGGAAGTTATAATCATAATTCAGTCATTTAACTATTTTCTGACATCTTATAGACTACATTTATTATTGTTATTGATTTGATTGGTATTGATTAGGACAAAACAGATATTTGAAAATGTCACCTTGGACTCTGGGAAGTTATAATCATAATTCAGTCATTTAACTATTTTCTGACATCTTATAGACTACATTTATTATTGTTATTGATTTGATTGGTATTGATTAGCTGCAACAATGTATTAAGAGCATAAAGTGTAGGTTGTCCATTAAGAACAGAAAGTAACAGCATTTAAGGTGCATCATGCCACTGTCATTAATAGCACCAATAAAATATACTGTATAGTTTTACACTGTAATTCCACTATAATGTTACTACTGTAGATCACCTAACATTAATGATTTTCAGGGGGGTGGGGTTCCCATAATGGTGATTTTGGGTAACAGTTTGTCCAGAAAAATATCTTTCTAATCTTTCCCTTTTCTTTACCAGGCGTGTCTATGCAGTGCCTACATCCCAGTGTATTGTGGCCTTATTCCTCCTACCCTGCAAGGAGTGGTGAGTAGTATCAAGCATTTTTCAGCATGTGTGCACTTTCCTTCTTTAGCCAATATCCCCTATTAGCATAAAGAGGAAAGTAATAACCTTCACGGATTTAAAATGAATAACTACACATACCAGAGGTGTTATTGTTGGAGATCTGTAAGAGCCAGTCTACCACGCTGCTTTCCATAAATAATGTGCTCTATTTCCTTTCATTGTGTTGTTGTTGTTTCTTTGGGCACCTTCTTTTCTGTGCCCTGTCAGAGCTCTCCCATCCCAAAGAATGTGTTTTCTCTGAAACGGCACGTGTTTGGAAACAATGTGATTATAAATTCCTCAGGAGTCGGTTTGTCCGAGATCTCACACTAAAGAGGAAAGTAGGGAAACTTGTATTTTTTCAGCTGGACATGTCTCCAGAGCAAAGGTTTTCTGGGAAACATCATTGAGCAATGCCAGCGTTCCCAAACTCCCCCCCGTGGCCTTTGTGTTAGATTTTAATAGCTTACCATGTGCTTGTGTGTATGCAGGGCTTGTGACTAAAATGTGAGAGTGGCAGAGCCAGATGTTGGCAGGGGGCTTTAAGGTTGTTCTGTCCTGTCCTGCCCTCAGTGGCTCACATTCAAAAAGCGGATGTCACTCTGGGCTTATCTGTTGACACACACTGCCTGCCTCCCAGCTCTAAGTTTAAAAGTTCAATAAAAACAAACATTACCAATTCATAGAGCATGATGTCACTATTTTCAGATTTGCCAAATATCCTTCAATTCCTTCAAAAGCTTATCAGTAAATATTTTGAAGATATGCTGCGATTGTTGATCTATTCCTGTTTAACCGGACACTACTATTTATCTGTTATCTTTCAGCGATATGTTGATGGAGGGATCTCAGACAACCTGCCTCAGTACGAGCTGAAAAATACCATCACCGTGTCTCCATTCTCCGGAGAGAGCGACATCTGCCCCCGCGACACTTCGACCAACATACACGAGCTGCGCTTCACCAACACGAGTATTCAGTTCACTCTCACCAACCTCTACAGAGTCTCCAGAGCACTTTTTCCCCCAGACCCATTGGTAGGTCACGATTATACCCTTCCTCTGCTCCACACTCACACACACACACACACGAACACACACGAACACACCTACAGATTGACTCAGGTGAACTGCAGTGAACTCAGTGGACTTCATTGACTCATGAAATGTATGTTTGTTTTGCGTGCAGGTTTTGAAGTCCATGTGTAAGCAGGGATATAAAGACGCTCTGCGCTTTTTGAAGAAAAATGGTAAGAGTCAGCATTTTAAGCTCTTTTCTGACCTTCTCTGAACCTTCTGTGTGTTTAACCCCTTCACACATAGTGGTCACTATAGTACACAGCTATTCAGAAGTTGTTGTCTTATATATGCCTGGATTTTAATGGCATAGTTACACTTCAGCCACCACAGTGGACACTAATGCATCATCCCTTACACTACTACTTCATCTGCAGTAACTTTTTTGGTTGTAAATCAGTTGATTTATGTTATTCTAATGTAATGGGATGTAATTTGAAAAAATAAGTTCAATTTTATTTCATGCCTAAAGAGAAATAAAAACACTGACTGAGGTTAGGGTCATAATTCATGGATGAAAGGGTTAAAAAAAAAACCTGGTCAGTACTTACAAGGATAATTGATTTTTTCTGCGCTAGGCAGAACATATTGGTATGTACACACAGTTTATCATCCTGATAGGCTATCAGAACGTGTGCTTCCTGTGAACATGTCACCAAATCAATAGATTTCTTTTGCTTGTGACGAGGCTCATGTTGCTGCCTCTTTGTTTATTTATTTAATAGCAACTTCACATCATCAACGTGGTATTTCAAAATCAACTTTTACTAGTGTGTGTATAAATATCAGAAATGACCTCACCCTTCATCCAAAAAAAACAACAACATTGCTTTCGTATTTGCTTTTGTATTCAGGGTTGCTTAATTTCAACGGACCTGGCAGAGACAGACCGCTGCTGGCTAATGGAGCAGAAAATGTGGATTTGGATGAGGACGATGATAACAAAAATGATGAAGAGGAGGAAAAGCTAAGAGTGGAAGAGGAAGCGTTGATGGTTCAGTCCTGTGCCACAATAGAGGAACACATCATCGAACACCTTCCACCCAACCTGAACAAAGGTAACATCACTGAAGGACTGATGCACCATTAGATTCACTTAACATTACAGTACTAGTAGTAGTAATAATAATACATTTAAAAGGGCAGATTGTTTTTGAAAACTTGGCACAGCATTGCAATGTGAAGATGATATTAGCAACAGTATTTACAGATATATACATGGTCTGAAAATCACGCTAGCACAAGCGTGACACTCGAAAACAAACCACCCTGCTCCTCCCTGCACTCCCTGCCCTGTTGTGCTCCACCCAGCCTTTCACCCTTCATCCTAGTAAGTGTAGCCAATGAGTAAACCATGGCAATGTCTTTTTCTAATAGCTATTACGAGCCATTACGTGAGGAGCAGTAAGCCAAGAATGTATTCATGTACTGATCGACAGCTATGACCTTCCAACCCTAAATTTGGCCACTTGTGATTGGTTAGTGCGTCACAGTAACTTGAGAAGGGAAAATCTGTTGACTTCTGCCAAGCTGTTCAATGAGTTTGGGGTCACAAGGGGCTGTTGACAACACCTCTCCATATAAAGATACACTTTGGGCAATTTTTCAACTGACAAAAAATAAGAGAAAACCTACATACTGAAGCTTTAACTCAAACATTGTTGGGTTGAACCTACTGCATGAATCCTTTTAAATGAATAATGGAACATGTTTAACATCAATTGTTAAAAAAAAAAGTTGAGTCTACTAGATGCAAGAGTCAAGAATGTATTACATGAATATAAATTTCACCATTGTACTACCTGGATGAATAAGATTAATCTACACACACTAACTCATAAAATATTCAAGTCTCTCCAAACTGACTTTCATACCAAACCATGCCCAGTGGCTGCCTATGGCAGGACAGATAAATTAAGATGTAGATAAATCTAATGCAGTCAGTTATATAATGTAAAGTGTGCTCCTTTGAAGTAATGCATACAAATAAGTTGGTATAGAAACAACACTATCATTCCTATTATGGGTAGTTTTTGACCCACTTCTAGTATATCAGTGAGAGAGAAATACTGTATTTGCACACAAAAAACATTGCTATCATGAATACTGTTCCATAAAGCAGTTTTTGTTATGTGTCTAGCTTTGGGTAACCGTTGTGGTCCTCTTTGCCTCCCTCTGCAGCTCTAGTTGAGGCCTGCACGGAGAGGAGGAGCCTGGCGCAGTCGCTTAGCAACCTGCTTCCTGTCAGGATGGCCTCAGCCATGATGCTCCCCTACACTTTCCCTCTGGAGTCTGCTATGTCCTTGACTGTCAGGTATTGTAGGACTAAATCACTTCCTGTCCAATTTCCTCCTTATTGTACATGCACTCAGACACAGTAGCATGTCTGCTCAGGTATTTGATGTGTAGTTAAGTAAAGTGGGTCATTCTTCTGCTTTAAATTGATTTTTTTAAATGTTTGTATTGATTTGTGAAACTCATTATCCTGAAACAGTCATGATACAGCAGACACTACTGGACTAGCAATATATCAATATAACTAAACAAATCTACAAATCTCCTATGCCTATTGACTAATAATTGTCTCATATGTAGACTTTTGGAGTGGATGCCAGACGTGAAGGAAGACGTGGGGTGGATGCGAGAGCAGGCTTTGAAAGTTGCGCAGCATGTTGTACGCCAGACCTCCAAAAGCATTTCCCAGCATGTGTCGGCCAGGTATGTGACAGTGCAGTTACACATACACTTACATTTTTAACTAAACACCTATCCCGTATATTTACAACACTTGTCTGTTCAAGGTACCTCTTCACATTTAGTCATGCCAGGATATTTTACATATCCAGTCTGTTCGCTGCATAATTTGATCTCACTGCTGTTGCTGATGAGGCAGACCGCAGTATTTGGCTCACAATGTGTTCAAACATCAAAGTATTATAAACAGCATGTGGTCACAGTCCAGACACTAAACTGTCTGCACCACTAAAGGCAAAACAAATTTGAATGCACCAGGTGTTGTGTGACCACAGATTAAAGGATAAGTTCACAAATGTACAAGTCTGTCTTGAAACAATGATCGGGTGCCCAAATAAACATGGAAATAGGTTTTTCATGCCAGAATTATTCCTCCTGTTTTGAAATGAACAGATGTCTTCTAAGTGTGCTTACAATGTACAAATTAGTGGCTATCTTTTAAAGTTGCTGTCTTTTTAGTGCTAAATACCCTCTTCTTGTTATTATCTCTTCACCACAGCTCAACTGAGGAATATCCTTACTAAAAAGAGTAAATGTGGCGGAAATCCACTTAATTTTACTAACTCAAACTGCTGAAGTCTCATTTCATTGGAAAGGTGTGAAGAAAGGGGGTTTCAGACCCTGTTTGGTGATCCAACAAGCACTTTGTTTGAAGCATACTGACTCATTAAAAATACCTTTGGTTTTCTTCATTACTTATAAAAACATTAACTTCACGCTACGTGTTGGTTGTGGATGGACATGCAGTATGTGAACATGGCTGGGTTTTAACCTGCTTCATCACAGATAAGTGTGGCATTTGTCTCCCCCCTCACACATCTGCATGCCTGTAATACTCACTCTAGGCTTTCCTGTCAGCTGGAGCTGCACCACAGCCAGTCCCTCCCTTCCCAGCTCAGCTCCACCAAACTATTTCCCACCTGGATGAACGGGGGAAGCTCTTCAGTCCTGGATGTCTTCATGCGTCTGGACCAGTATAAGAGGCAACTGCTGTGCATCAACATGGACCTGCAAGGATCCTTCAAAACTGGACTGTCACAAGACAAGAGGCTTCCCTCGATCCCCGATGATGAAGGCCTCATAATGCACAATATTCCACCTGTTGCCGACTCTGGAGACGCCATCAGCAGCCTATGAGGGCTGCTGTCAGGTTTCTGTTGCAGCACTGAGGGGCAGAGGTACTTCATGTAAATCCAGGAGCATTTTTAAATAATTCAAATCAGTTTTTAATATTTGTTTACACCATGACATCTAGATGTTTTTAAGATGTCAGGAAGATATTTGTTTCCTAATCAGGCCATAGTGTTTGTAAATGTTAATAATTCACCATATTTACACTTATTGTGTATTAAATGTTTTTGCCTAATTCATGACATTAAAATAAGTCTTAAGTTATAGTATAATCAGGCAAACCCATAGACACAGTATGTCTGTAGGTCTACAGAAAAAAAGACTTCAACTCAGCACATGCACCCAAACAGTCATGTACAAACTTGAATTACAAGATGTTACAAACAAAAATGCGCACTTGAAGCGGCATGGTTTAAATAACGAGTGTTTATGTTTTTTGTGGAATGTAGTCAGACCAGTAGTTAAGCAGAGTGTTCCTGCTGCGTCCAGTAATGAGCTCCGTTAGTCACTTCTGCTACACAGGTAGTGAAGGACTGGAGACGGGAAAACAGTGGATCCACCACTCTGCCTTACGCAGGTAGTTACTCCATTTATTTGATGCAAGTGTCAATGCAGTATTATGAAAAAAAACACTGTCTTTATGTTTATAGAATGTGAATGTCTTATGTCTTTACAATTATTTATATGAAGCATACAAAACTGCTTTGCTCTGTTTTACCAATCATATAAACTTGTTTCTATCATGTTGATTAATTTACAATGAATTTTAAATCTACTAGGATTTAATTTCAGCTTAAAACTTGGTTGACTAGTGATTAAAATCTATATATCACTCATTTGTAATGTTTAAGCATATACAGTAAATCAAAAAAATAGATTTGTGGTTAGAAAATCGCTATAATCTGAAACACACTTTCTCATTCTGTGTCATTGTATGACATTTTCTTTAGTTGGTAATCTATGTTTTAAAAGACTACAAGAAGTTCTAACTGTATGATTGAGCCCAAAGTTGTGCCTTAAACTACAATTAAATAATTGCAAAGTTAATTTAACGTATTGTGGAAATGTTGCAGGGAATAATATTTATGTGGTCATGAAATAAAGTGATCTTGTTTAACATGAACTGCAGATAAAGTGTGTTTTCTCGTTGATGTGAGTACTCAGAATACAGTTCAACATCAGTGATCTCTACAATACCCAGAAATGCTGTGACTTACAATCGAAAGTGTTTACAGAAACTAGAACAGTACACATGTAGCAGTAACCAAACAGCATGGACTGAAGTGGTTCTTGGGAGGCTTCCAGATTATCCCAGACAAATGACAAATATCCACTGCTGAGTCCTGACAAGAGTGTACAACACAGAAATCATGTAGCTCTTTCATGTATTAAGGGATTTAGTGACTGTAACAATAACTTAGTTCTTACTGGTACAAATGGCTATTATACACACCAGAATTAAGTTAAGTTTTTCATGAACTTCTCTTTAGAAAAATTAGAGGGAGTGATGATAAAAGCAGCAACCTCTTTAATAATTGCTGCTTGGTCTTTTAGCTTTGTGAATATACTGTAGTAGCTAATAGATCTTATAAATATATTTTCATATCTGAACCTATATAACCTCTTAACATATATTTGGATTTCAACACTTGATATTTGGAATTCATATCTTTAATAACTATCCATGGTGTAGAGGTGGATCTACCTTTAAAGCCCATTTAAGACTTTAAAAAACGTGCCTGCAAGATTAACTATATATAACCAAAGTCTACAAAATCTATAAACAAAGACTTTAACAGTGTGTCTCTTAAAAAGCACATTTAATGCACTTTTGTTCCTCTTTTCCATTCCCTTAAACTGTGTCAGTGTGGTTCATTTAAGTTTTGGACTAACAAATAGTTATATTAACTTCATAAATCTAAATAAATAAGAAGGAAACAAGAAGGGTTATTATAACAAAAAGGATTTACCGTACCGTAATGTAAACACAAGAGGCGCATCTTGGAATTCCCCTTAGCAGCTACAGTCGTCCTCATCACAAATCGAAACAAAACACATCACACATGTTTATCAGCTGTGGTCTCTTGTGTGAGCTGTTTTGTTCCTTATAAACGCCCGAATTCTGACTTCATACAAGTTAGCTACAAACATGCAATATTTGTTAAAGTGGGTTTTTAGATTAAAAAGTGCGACATTGTCCTGTTTTGTTGCGTATTTACGGTAAATTCTTCAAGTGCTGTCGGGAAAATGGGGACTTCGCTTTAAAAAAAAATAGAGAGAGAGAGAGAGAGAGAGAGAGAGAGAGAGAGAGAGAGAGAGAGATTGCTTTGTGAGGTCAAATAGTATTTTCTTCATACTTTAATCAGCCAGCCTCTGAAGTTTTGTGGTAGAGAGCAGGAAGTTGTGTGTAGCAGACGATTGTAAAAGATGTGTATTCATGTTATAGTGACGTTTGTGTTAGTAGGACATTTGTGTTTTTTCCCCTGCCATTTTATAGATCAAATGATTCAACAGATCAATCCAAAATCTATATAATCATTAGTTTTCACTATGTATGTCAAACTTATCTGAACCAATTTCCAATACAACTTGTTTTGAAGTATAACACTCATTCTGAAAATACGTTAGTTTATATGTGAAACAGGTGAATGTCTAATTTCACTCCTTTAGTTGATGTGGATTTTTAAAGGCTAAAGTAGCTGGATATTAAACTGCTTGACTCATATTCTCAATCAGGCACACTCAAGTCAGTCGTGAATTGGTATCAATGAAGAATTTGTTTTAAATCATCACCTACTAAATAAAATAGGTGTTGCCTGTAAAGCAACCTGCCTTTCGTAAGTGTATCTTCTAAGTAATATGTATTAAAATGAAATATATCACAAAGTATTCAGCGGAAAATAACTTTTATTGGTTAAATAATCTAAAATCTCAGGTTATTTGTCTTCACATCAGTTTAAAGTTTAAAGCCCAGACACTGAGATAACCCTGATGACACCATGATGTCATCCAGGTTTTTTCAAACTTTGGACGGCTCCCTCCTGAGCCATAAAAGACTTGACAACTGTTTTCAAGGCCTGAGTCGTACTCTTTAGTGACAAGTAAACTTAACTCCATGTCTAAAATCAGTCCTTTCAAATAATCATTGTCTTGTTAATCAGACTGTACAGGTAAGTATAGTCTATGAGTACAAAAAGAGGATATTTGTGTTTCCCTGTTGATCTGTGGTGAAGACATAATAACAAAAAGAGGATATTTGGCTCTAAAAACAGCAACTTTAAAGGATAGCCACTAATTTGTACATTGTAAGCTCATTTGGATCTGTTAATGACACTTTTGTAGACTGTTAACTTTAATTAAAGCATTAAAGCATAGGTTCACAATTTTTTAAGTCTGTCATATGATCACTGGAAGAGGTTTATTTCACCGTAATCATTACTCCTGTTCATAGTGGCAATTAAAAGATCTCCTTCAAATGTGCTTTCAATGTAAGTGATGAGGGTCAAAATCCACAGTGTGTCCACGCAGTCATTTAGGGGAAAATGTATTTAAGTTTATCTGAAGGTTAGAGTCTTTGGCATGCTGAAATAAACACAATTCAGTAGATATCTGTCTCATTTACAGTATTTTTAGCATCAAATTCCCTCTTTGTGTTTCCCTGTTGAGCTGTGGTGGAAGTACAGTAACAAAAAAGAGACTTTGGCATTAAAAAGACTGTAACATTGAAAAATATCGACTTGATTTGACTCATTTGGACATTTGAAGCTTCATATTAGTTTCCCCTAAACTTTTGAAATATGTTTTGGCACAGAAGGAGGCTTGTACATTTTGTCCCCCCATCACTTACATTGTACATATATTATGAAGGAAACTTTTAATAACCAGTGCGAACAGAAGAAGTGATTACATCAGTCGTGAACAGGGTTATTATAGTTTTGAAATTTCCATTAGTTTTTATTTTTATTTAGCTTTTCAGTTTGCTTTTTTATTTCAGTTTAGTTTTAGTTAGTTTAACAAGTGATTAAGGTTTTTTTTTTGTTTCTTTTTACAAAACTCTCTTTTTTTACATTTCAGTTGACTAAATTATCATTATTATTATTTTTGTTTTAGTCTTAGTTAGTTAACTATAATAACCAAGGCCAATTCTAGGATCAGACCTTTAGGGGGGCTCAGCTCCTAATGAGAATTTGACATACAATGCCCTGCAAGTGTTCAAACCCCCTGCTAAACTACTAATTTCACTGGATAACGTAAATTACAATACATAGTAGAGTGGTCTACTATAGTGTATGATAATAATGGTTCAGAATAAACAATCAGATTTCTACAGAGAGGACTCTGAGATAATTAACAAACCCTGAGAGAAAAATTATTTTGCGAGCTGTCTGATAGAGATGGGACAAACACTTATGCTACAGGTTCAATGGTTCAACATGTTTAATGCACTTTTGATTGTTTTGTCATTATTATTTAATCTAAGTTGTATAAAATGTTGCTTTTATCTTTCTATTGTGTACTTCATCTCTTTATTGTGCTTTTATTGTGTTATCTATTTATTGTGTTTTATCTTGTTGTGCAGCACTTTGGAAAACCATGTGTTTGTTAAAATCGTGCTATATAAATAAAGTGGATTGGATTGACAATAATTTTTAGGGGGAAAAATACAATAATAAATCTCTTATTTTTAGGGGTGCTTAGATCAAATTTAGGGGTGCTTGAGCATCCCTAAAAGGGTCTAAAATCGCCACTGAACTCAGCAACCCTGTTCGTAAAACCCCTCCTTTAAATTCATCAGTGACTCCCCTCTCTTTGAGTTAGTAATTCCCGATGCGCACTTGAACGCACCGCAGCACTGCCACCCGGTCAGTAGTAGAGTCACTTCTCTCTGCTGCACTGGCCGCTTCTCACCAGCAGGGGTCGCAGCCCGGCGGAGCCTCCAACACCAAACCCTCCGCTGCTCCTCGAACCATCAGCTGAATCTGTCCGGGACAGACCAGGGAAGATGGCGGCCACTGACCATTCCCGGTCCGAAGCTGCCAAACAGCGACGGCAGGATCAGCTGCAGCGATGGCTTGGCTCGGAGACGGATCAGACAGGATCGGAGGCCCGGGAAACGTCGAGCGGATCCGGGACGAGGCGGGCCAAGGTCCGGTTCGCCCAAGGAGCTGTGTTTATGGCCGCCTGCTCCGCCGGAGACCGGGAGGAGGTGGCGGCTCTGCTTCGCCAGGGAGCTGACATCAACCACGCTAATGTAGACGGACTGACAGCACTTCATCAGGTGGGAAGTTTGACTTTAACTCTCTACGACTAGTAACTTTATTTATTTATTTAAATTTATGAGAAGCGGCGATGAAACGAAACGACCGTCAGTCCGTGAATGAGTCTCCCAGCAACGAGGCTTTTAACGTGAACTCATCACGGAGTTAGAGGTTAAATTGTTGAGTTAATCTAAACATTTTTCGTTTCGTTTCTATCTTAAAAGCTACAACTAGGAGCTCAGCACTTTATCATCTCTGTATTTGGACTTCAGCAGCAGTGTTAATAGACATATGGCCTCTGTAAGTCAGCCACAGTTACTTTCTTACAGCCTTGGTGGTAATTTTTAAGGTTGGGGCATCTGCACTGCTGTGTTTTAGTAAGTTGTGGGTTTTTTTTACTAGCCTACCAGCAGATAGAGGATAGCAGTGACCAAGCAGGCTGTAAAACCTCTGTCACTGCAGAGCCCGTGGGATCATTTTAAGAGCCTCTGAAACAGTGACTGACAGGCTGCTGACTGTAAAGCAGCAGGTCACTGAATTTAGGGACCTTTTTCATCACCTCATCTTTTCATCAACTAGTCTGCTGTAGTGTTAAACCCCTGCTGATGAACCCCCCCCCCCCTCAAAAAATCATTAAACTCTTATCTTTGGAGTTTTTTCTATCAGTTTTGAGCACTGTTATGCTTCTGAATACATACATGTCCCAAATAGGCTTCACTTCTTCTGAGCATGTCCCAATGTTAATGCAGCTCAGCCTGAAGGTTTCCCCTCCTCCTCCTCCTCCTCCTCCTCCTCTTCCCCCTCCTCCCCCCTTCACCTCAGTCATAACAGAGGAGCAGTCTGGACAGCCTCACTGTCACACAGGCCCTCTGTGATACAGTATTTCCTCTGCTTTTATGATACCGCGTGTCATAAACACATTGCTGTCTCTTCACACAGTCGAAGAAGTCGTACAGTTGGATGGATTTATTTATTTTAATTTTTTTAAAGTATATCCGAGTGCACTTGTCAAAATTAAAGTGGTTTGTGCTTTTTTTTATTAAATGTTCCTGCCCCGCTGGAGCTGAATGGTGAAAGTAGCTGGCTAGTGTGTATGCAGTGATGTCATGCTCGGAGATGAATGGTTGGTGTTTTCCTCCAATTTAAGCCAATTGTGCGTGTGTGTGTCTCTTTGTGTGCGTGTGTCTTTGTGTGTGTGTGATGAAGCTGTCCAGTTCAGATGAGTGAGTGAACATGCTCATGCCCTCTTTTGGTCGAATCACATGTCGGACCGTCACCCAGTGTGGTCCCTCTCCTGCCCTCCATCCCTCTCTCCCCTGTTGCTCACCGGTTGCCCGGCAACCAGAATTAAATATAGGCCCACACTCTCCAAACTTTCCATCCTCTCCATCCAAACCCTTTCTGTCCTCTCTACGACTCTTTCTCTCTCTCTCTCTCTCTCCTTTGCCCTCCTCCTTCTCCCTCCTTCTCCTCCTCCTCCTCTCTCTCGCTGTCTCTCTGTCTCTTTCTCCTTCCTTTTGCCAATTCCCCACGGTGGGGACTTTAGGGATTTCGGATGAAGAAATGGAAAACATTCCTCAAACAGCACAAGCTGCTGTTGTCAAAGGCGATTTTTACAATGAGTCACTTGATGGCCCTGTGAAGGAGTCCGCTGGGTGCCTGTGTGCGCACCCTCGTAACGCTCAGGGTCCAAGAAGTAGCCTCTGTTCATTCATTCGGCCCGGAGCACCCACTTGTTTCAGGGGGCTCCTCCTTTTTGCCGTTGACGCTACCTCATGGGCTGCTTGCCTCGTCTCAGGGCCCAGACCCTGTTTTTGTTTAATCCACCAAACTACCAGACTAATTATCTCACATTATGAAGGAGGAGGAGGGGGGCTTACTAACAGCTTTGTGATTAGTTGATTTAGCCCAAAAGTAAAGCCTCTTAGGTGGCTTAAGGCTGCCTGTTGATGAGATTGTGTGTGTGGCTGCTGTGACATCCTGCACTCTTAACGCTGTGATGATAATGTGTCACTGGGAATACTGGGAACACTGGGAATACTGGGAATACTGGGAATACTTTAATGTAGTCTAGCTCTGAGCAGGTGTCCTCTCATCAGCTGAGAGAGATCAAATCAGACGCGGGAACATGTTTCCCAGTTTTTTTTTTTCATATCAAATATTTTTAAACACATGAAACAAAGAGGCTGCAGTGGTGCCAGCAGTCTGTAGCTTGGCACCGCACAGCTTTAAGATAAGAGCTAATGTTTAGCAGGTATGCCGATTACCGTTTTCACCATTTAAGCGATAACACACTCATATTTGCTGATTAGCACTAAATACAAAGTGCAGCTCAGGCAGAGTGAAAATGACTTTTTAGTTTCACAGAAGTGACATTTTTTAAGATGGTGCAAGATGAAATGTTAGAGAAAAGTTTAATGACCAAAGTTTAATTACAGTTCATCCCGAGGGGGTGGGGGGGCCGTAAACAAATGGGCGGACATTTTCTGCCTGTCCATCCAATAGTTGTTGAGATATTTCAATGTAGGACCGACTTACCAGAGCTGACGTCCATAAAGATTCATAACTAAACAAAAAAAAAAAAAAAAAGAGTATAAACAAATTGTCTTGATAAAAAAGTACTAGTTAAGTTTCTGGTTCCTTCCATCAGTGCAGATAAGATGTTCTATCAGTGGACAATCAGCTTGTCATATGTGAGGATTTGCTTTGTTTCATGTCTTTGTACATTAAACATCTTTTGAATTTTTAACATTTCTTTTGGCACATAATAAGTTATTCATCAACTCAAGCTCTGGAAAATTGAAAGATAATTTTTTTTTTCTCTTTTGGGGGGTTTCCATTTTATAGAGCAAAGGATCAACAGGTTAATCCATCATGATTTTAACCCTTTATTAACCACAAACCTGACGCCCCAGATGGTTTGTTACACAGAAACATCATCCATCGAGAAATCGTCTATGGAAACTGTTCAGAAAAGGGCGAAGACGTTCAAAAATACTTGGCAGGTGATTGGATGAACCATCTATCAGCTGTCTCACCTTACAAGGAAGCTGTATGGATCCATATATGGACTGTTAGTTAGTCATGTAGCTGGATTAGCAGCACGGGTCCGAACCGCCACCAAGGGAGATTCGGACACAATTTGAGACCTGACGAGATGGGTCCTCTCATGATCTCACAAATCCAGCTGCCTTACGGGTTAAACGCTGCGTTCAAGATCAGATTATTTCAACCAAAGTCAAATGCAGATCAACTCATTTCAAGATTTCAGCACTTATTCTGTCCAACTTTTTTAAGATTATACATCTTAAAAGAGGGAGGACTCTTAAGATTTTTGGCAGACTGTTGAATAAAGGTCAAACAATGATCCTACATATAATAATATAATACCATGAGGGTCTCATGGGATTCATCTCGGGACTTGTTTTGGATCACATTGAGAACTTAGCTAGACCTCGCCTCAGGAGAAGCAGTTAAATAGAGTCGCTGTTTCTCTCCTGCCACAAAATGACTGTTTTGGAAAGTACTTGAGGGCTTCTAGCAGCCCACTTAGCAGAAAGTCATTACAACAAGTAGACACAGTAGTCATTGTCTTAACCCCGGCGCTTTAGCTGAATTTAACAGATTTTATAACAACAAAACAAAATAAAGTGGGTCAAAAACCTTCTCTACTGTATTGAAATTGGATTTTGAGCGACGTTCAGGGTCTGGTTTCTGTTTCTTTAAAGTGTGCACTGGGGATTCTCATAATAAACGACAAACAATAAGCACTTGTGCAAGCAATCCATCATGTGGCTACGTGTCCTCTGACAGGCCTGCATCGACGAAAATGCTGAGATGGTGCAGTTCCTCGTGGAGAACGGGAGCAACGTCAACAGGGGCGACAACGAGGGCTGGACTCCTCTGCACGCTGCGGCCTCCTGCGGCTTCATCCAGATCGTTAAGTGAGTGTTTTTTCCGTCAAGGTAACTCGCCGATGGGATTAAAAGAGTCCTGAGTGTTTAGAAAGTCAGTGTTAGAGGGAGGGGATACACATGAAGAGGTAATAGTGAAGTGATGCCTGTTTATATTTAACTGATAAACCAAACGTTATGACACAGCTGCACTGCATAGTACAATTAAGCAATTAACATCCAGTCGTGCTCTGTGGCATGTAGAAAAATGCTGAGCAGGCCCAGTTTATTCTTATATTGTGTCAAGATGGCAAGCGGAAGAGGTTTAAGTGACTCTGAAAGAGGGTTTAAAATAGATCAGATCAAGAGACTGCTCAACTCACTGCTGTTTCAGTAGGAACGACGACTGAAGTGACGTCTGCATTTAGATCTGTGGGAAAAGCTTCAGTAAATAGGGTTGTAAATTGCGGTCGACAGCGCACATTTGATGACTGTGATTAGCACGATATGTGAGATTGACTCTTCCTCAGGTGACTGAGAATGTCAACGCAGGACGCGATCTGACTGTCAGCAAGAGCAGCCGGCCGACAATTACATAGAGAGGGATTTTATAACAGGGTTGTGCAGCGAGTAAACCCTTCATTACAAAGGTGAATGCACATTTAAGAGTTCAGTGTTGGAGAGACTGTAAGCGCTGGTCTGCAGAGATGTGGAAAAACACAAAGTAGACGAGGGCACCGAGAGGACTGCACAGGTCTGAATGTTTTTGTCCCCTACAGTGAGGGGATCCAGTGGGTCTATTATGCTATGGGGGCATTTTGCTGGCACAGTTAGGGTCCACTTGTCCACTTTTAGAGAGAAGGGTCACTTAAAATCAAGGTTGTTTTATCCTATGATGAAACATTTCTATCCTGATGGGAGTGGTCTCTCTCAGGATGACGATGCCCCCATCCAGAGGACACGAGGGTTCACTGAAAGGTGATGTGAAGTCATCAGATCCCAACCCAGATAAACACCTATGAGAGATTTTAGACGGACACGTTAGACAGCGCTCTGCCCCGCCATCATCAAAACTCCAAATGAGGGAATATCTTTTGGAAGAATGATCTTCACCCCCCCCACCCCCCCTCCCCCATGTAGAGTTCAGAGACTGTTTAGCACCTGATCTTACTATGACTCTTTATGTAGGTTTTTTCTTTAATTTCTCATCAGTCAGAATATAACACTGTTCAGGTTTTACTGTCACACTCTAAACTCTACATTTTGTTAAGTGTATGAGTGTTTGTGTTCTCGTAGGTACCTGATAGAGCACAGCGCTCACGTCGGGGCGGTGAACAGTGAAGGAGAGCTTCCTCTGGATGTGGCCACAGAAGATGCAATGGAGCGACTTCTCAAGGGGGAAATAAAAAAACAAGGTGAGGAAATGATAGCATTCACTCTTCAAAGTCCCTCACTGTAAAGTCCCTTAATATTCTCACTCGTAGGCTCGTTGAAGTGTGACTGTGCATGAGGTCTTTGATGTTAACCCGAGTGCAGCGCGTGAAATATGATAATCATCAGCGGAGGTGTAATGTGAGGACAGGAAGTAATGTCACTTATTAGTCGAGGCTGCATGATCATGATTAGAGTAATGAGTTTACTTTAAACTAATCAGAGTTATTATTACTGACAGGAAATTAATCGACAATGACAAACTCCAAATACCAAATATTTATGTGAGGATTTTATTCTTGTCTCAGTTTTATGTTTTTGTCACATGATTTTTTTTTTTTTTTTAAATTTGACCAAAATAAGAACTTCACCTCAGGTTCTAGGACTTATGAAGAATATTTTACACTGTTTTCTGACATTTTATAGACTAAATTAGTTATAAAATAGTAATTGAACAATCTAATCCCAAAATGAAAAGAAACATTTGTTGCTATTGAAAAACTAAAAGGCCAAAAATAGTACTTTTCTTTAACAACTGATTAACGATCAAAGGAAAAGTTAATCACTTATTAATTAATAAGTGATTCATAGAACAATGATTTTACTGTGTTCAGGCTTTTCAAACTAACATCTTGACCTCTTTCAGAAATATTACAAATAATATGTAGTAATGTTGCCAATATTTAAGCTCTCTCATTATTGAACCAAAAGACTCTTTATGTGGAATAATGAGGCTAAACTCGTTATATTAAGTGCAATTAAAGCTCTGAGTAAAAAGCTAAGTAGAGTCATTTATCAATCTGATCCGTCCAAAAAATGGACAGACTCCAAATTATGAAAAATATTTGCTGTGTAAAGAATGATTTGTGACATAAAAAATAAATGATAGAACATAATATGACACAACAGGCATTTTTATATCGCCACACACATATACATGTTGTCATATTGCACAGATCTATTAGGCATGTATATTATTTTTTATGAGTGGCACCAATTAGTAAACCAAACAGAGCTCTTGTGAGGACTGGAGCTGAACATCTCTGCAATCCTACAGCCCTTAAACGCTGCTCTTTTTATTGCACTTTCGTCCTTTTTTTCCAAGCGGTCACATTCAAAGTATACGTCCGGCTCAGAGTGGACAGAAAATAGTCCAAAGAATCAGGACAAAGTCAATGTGCTCCAAAAAAAATTGACCTCGATTACTGTACTGACCCTCCAGGCCTAAACGTTTATCACTGTCAAATACACACTTTGTAGCAACTGAAACCACAAATTACATATATAAGATGAATACATATAAAATGGACTATTATTGTGTGCGTCACAGGAATAGACGTGGACAAGGCTCGAAAGGAAGAGGAGAGGGTCATGCTTCAGGACGCCATGTCGGTGCTGGCAGGAAGTGGCACTCTCACACCTCACCCAAACACCAAGGCAACAGCTCTGCACGTTGCCGCTGCCAAGGGCTACATTGAAGTCCTGAAGTGAGCATCAGACCACACACGAGAGCAATGATAGCATTTTGTCGTGTTTTGAGTGTCACATCAAATCAAACAGCTTGTATTCATAACCTTGTCCTCTCCTCCTGGATATTTCCCCTCCTCTCTCTCTCTCTCTTGTTTGTTCCCTCCCTCCCTCCCTCCCTCCCTGCTCTCTCCTCTCTCTCTCTCGCCTCTCGCTCAGGGTGCTCCTAAAATGTGGAGTTGACGTAGACAGCAGGGACAGCGATGGGTGGACGCCCCTGCACGCAGCAGCTCACTGGGGGCAAGAGGAGGTGTGCACCCTGCTCGCTGACAGCATGTGCGACATGGGTGCCATCAACATTGTGGTGAGCTGGAGACAAACAGTCTTTCAGTACCATAAACTGTGTGATTGTCTAGAAGCCTTTTTGTTCACGCCACCACTGATCCCGCACTATGAATGTCCTTGTAGGGCCAGACACCTTTAGATGTTGCAGATGAGAACCTCGTGGACACTCTGGAGGAGCTACAGAAGAAACAGAATGCTGTGAGTCGGCCCGATCACGCAGACTACACCGACTATCTCACTCTGTTAGATAAACCTGATATGATTGATAGTCTCACAGCGGCAAATGTTCTCTGTGTTTATATGTGTTTATATTCCTCTTCAGTTACGCACCGAGAAGGAGAAACAGACTCCTGTTATTGAGACCAGCCCGCAAATCTCCATGGTACCGGTCCGCACACGCAGGTCAGTGCCAGTTTGTCAGTGTGTTGGCATGTGTGTGTTTGTTGTGTGCGGGCACATGCTAAATTGTTCCTCAGCTGAATCCCGAGTAATCCCCATTCCAGCAGTTTGCATGCAGGTATGATGTTAACAGTCCCGGCATTCCTTTGAACCATGTTGCGTCTCTCCTCCTGACATTGACCTGGATACATGTAGTAGTCACTCTCCCCATTTTACACAACCTGCTCATGGCATTAATATTATTCCACCTCATTGTTCTATATAAAAAAATACAAACACAGAATGGGGTAGGAGGGCATTGTTGTTCCGTTTTTAAGTGGACCTGGCAGTGGAGGTAGTCACACTGCTGGATCAACGTCTGTGTAAAAGGGATAGGCGGTGGCATGGCGGGACCACACACACTAGATACCGCCACTGTTGTGTTATACGTCACACTTCTGATTTGGGAACGCCGATCCACATCTACAATCCCACACAGGAGGCGGGATTATGCCGGCTTTGTTTAGTTCAGTGTAGAAAAAAAAAGCAAAGCCGGCACAATGAGCGGTCTTTTTTACGGTAATTTAGCAGGATCTCTGTATTAAATGTCTGACTGACATCCTGTGTCCCAGCTACATACTAAATACTGAAGGTTATTGTTTTTACTTTGCAGTATGTTTACTTTGGATACCTGAGAAAATATAGCACACTTTAAAATGCCAACACGCACGATTAACTTAAGTGGTTCAGTGATGTGTTTAAGGACACACACTGCAGTGCGAAATGGAAAGTGAGGAAAAAAAAAAGCTTTTAAGAAAATCTCTGCCAACTTAAATGTGGACAAAAGAAATAAAAGAAAAAGTAAATGTTAAGATAAATAACTTGATTTTGGAAGAATATTTATTACCAGGCAAATTAAATATCTGACAGATCAAGATACTTTTACACATATCGCCATGAAGCAGTCCTGATAACGTATCTGCAACATTACGCACAGTAGTCTAAAACACCCAGAGTCCTTAAAGTCATAGTTTCAAATGTACCTAATGGTTGAAAAATGCATATTGTATTACAGTATATGTTGTCATATTATCCAACCACACTACCGCTTGGTTAAGTGTTCGAACTGGTGGTAGTTCAGAAGTTAAAGCACCATGTAACATAAGTTAAAGGTGCCCTGCTAGTGGTCCAAATCTTCCCAGGTTAACTTTAATATCTTGCATGCTCACATTCAAAGGGCACCATGCAGGTCAGTACAAGGCATTATAGTAGATAATGTGTGGTTGGGACACACATTGTTTTGTCATTCATGTTAATGCTCTGTAGGTTACTGTAAAGTTTATTATTATTATTATTATCATTATTACTACACGCCGAGAAAAGGTTACATGAAGTGTGAAAAAGTTGGGATTAAGTCAAAAGCAGCTGACTGAAGTTACATACAGCTTAAACGGTGATCTCGTGATAAGATAACAGTTATACACACACTGCATCACAGGAAAAGCCCCACTGTTCCACCCACTGATGTGTTGATTAGCGCATGCTCCCTCTAATTGGCTGCACATGGAATGATCGCCCTCACTGATCAGCTCCCTGCATGCCACCTTTTGTTCCACCCCACCTTGGCCCCGCCCCTGCAGGACATCTATTTCTCGTATGAGCAGTAAGGAGAAAATCTGCCTCCACGAGCGGGAGAAGCATCCACCTCCTGCCCTGCAGAGCAGCCCGGCTGAGGACGAGGAGGAGGACGGCCAGACGGCGCAGAGCCAGTCACAGAGCCAGGCGAAAGCCTCCAGCAGCTCCAGCTCCGAGGAGGAGAGCGAATCTGAGAGTGACGCTGAGTCTGGTGAGGGAAGCTGCTGGTGTGGTTGTTGATGAGCAGTATTTTGAAAAAAGTATTTTGCACACATGACATGAGTTTTTTCTTTTTTTTTTTAAAGTTCTAGTCATTGTTTGATAAAAGAAGTCGTTAAGTATTTGCATGTTTTATCAGATGAGTTTTATGACTTTTTTTATGGTTTTACTAGTGGATTATTAATTTCTGACCTCTGCACGTTTACAGAGAAAGCAAAAAACCGAGAGATCATAAACAACTTGAACAACAAACGCAACACCACCAGCCTCCTTCCTACCTCCATGTCAACGAGTACTGCTACAAGCCAAGTTAAAAAGGTGATATTTAGAGATATACAGCTCATCAAAAGTCTGTCTTAGCTGCATGACAACAATGCTAACCAACAAAGATGGTGTCTTTTTTACTGGCCGTGCAGCAAGAAACAAGCAAGCCCCCAGCGACCGAGGCCCCAGGGTCCTGGAGAACGTCTCTGAGGAAGGCAGGCAGCTCAGTGACTCTGGGCTCAGCTGGACTGACTGACCCCAGCCAGGACTCCAGCAGACCACCGGAGTCGGGCCTGGGGATGACCCGCTCTGCCTCCAGCCCCCGCCTCAGCTCCGAGGCCGACACCAAGGTACACAATGCAGGCTCTCACTCACATGATTCAAGGATTTGCACACCCATGAAAGCACAGCTATTATTCTTTAAGTATAACGTGACAGGCCAAATAAAGGCTTCTTTTTACAGCTTCCGTTCACTGAGTCACATAAATAACTGATGAACTGATCCTCACTCTTAGGAGCCGAGACTCGCTCGGGTGCCGCCTATTCCAACGCGGAAGCTCTTCAGTATCCCAGACAGCAGCCCTGACAACTCCAACAGGTGGGACCGTGCTCTCATGTGTTTTTGTGCTTCTGAAACCAGAATCTGTTTTTCTGAGTCACTGCATATGTGCCCTTGTCACCCTGTCTCTCTTTCTCAGTTGGCTAAGCCGTAGCTCCTCTTACACCCGGCGCCTTCATAGTCAGTCAGGGAATGATCTCACTAGTTCCAACCCATATTTGCCTCACAGGTCAGTTATGCTGCTCACTGCCCACATTTGTTGCTTATGTGTGTGTTTTGATTGTGTTTGCTGTGTCACAGCTTTTACATCCCCCCCCCCCCCCCCCTCTCCCTCCCTCCCTCCAGAAGTGGAAACTAATTGTGTATGTGTGTGGCTGTGAAAGATGGGCCAATGTTTCCAACTGATTTTATCTTATTTTAAGCTCATCTTATGGAAAGAGACTGGATGACCCCACCGTGACCTCAGCTAGCACAGGAACGAGCTCTACTGGACTCAGCCGCCTTAATAGTGTCTTGGGCCAGAGGTATTTTGGGTTTTTTTATTTTTTTAACTTCATTCATTTTGTCAGAAACATTTCCCTAACTCATCTGAAAGATCTGATAACCACCTCTTATCTTCCTCCTTAAGACTTCCTCAGGAACAGACAGAGAAGAAGGACCAGCCTGCCGTCACCACCTCCAACTCTCAGAATACGACAGCAGGCGAACAGGAGACCAAGCAGAGGCGCAAGTGAGTCCACATCGCTGCCTGGGTTATCGAGGGGGCTGATGTTTTTTAAATCTGCGTTGTACTTATGAGTCTTGATTTATCACACGTAGGTCCTATCTGACACCTGTGCGAGATGAGGAGGCAGAGGCACAAAGAAAGGCTCGCTCCCGACACGCGCGGCAGTCTCGTCGCTCCACTCAGGTACAAAAACCACCCGATCAGATGTTCACTGCGAGTCCGCTCTCCATCTGGTATTTAAGACAGTGTTATCTCTCTTTCATATCAAGGGGGTGACACTAACAGATCTTCAGGAGGCGGAGAAGACCATAAATACTATGAAGATGGACAACAAAGGGAGAGAAAAGGAGGAGGAAGAGAAGGAAAAAGAGAAGGAAGCAAAGCCTAAGAAGGGAGAGGAAGGGGTGAGAGCTATATTTAAGAGTTATAGGCCTGTGTTGGCTCCTGCTCTTATATAATGTAATTTGACATCACATAGCGGGGAATACTTTTGTTTACAGGAAGTGAGCTGGAGGTCTCGAATTGCCAGTCTGCAGAAGTCAGACCTGCTAGGCCTCACGCAGCCGGCTGGGACTCCGCGGCCTCAGACTTCTGACAGGAAAGGTACGTATCACTTCTTCTTTTTTTTTTAACACCCCCGTATTTTAAGAGATAGTGCTCAACAGCACGGTGTTTGGTGAAATACTTGATTTAGTCTTAAATGACTGCTCATCTGGCTTCGTTCCAGATGTTGAGGCCAGCACGGGGGAGAGCGAGACGGAGCGATGGGCCCGGGAGCGCAGAGAGAGGAGACAAGCTCGGGCCAGAAGAAAGGCACAGAGGACCGGAGAGGTGAAGCATGGATAAAACACCATGATCATTTAGATGGAATACAATAAAATATAAACAATAATAATAAAGTTTAAAAAAACTGAGTTAATGAAGAAAAAAAAACAATCTTGTAGCAACTTGACTTCAGAGTTTTATAGGAACCTTCTTTGTTGTCTGTCGTTTGCAGAGTGATGACAATGATCCCAGCGAGGAAGAATTCTCAGGCAACAGGCTGGATCTGCAGGTGTGTGTGTGTGTGTGTGTGTGTGTGTGTGTGTGTGTGTGTGTGTGTGTGTGTGTGTGTGTGTGTGTGTGTGTGTGTGTGTGTGTGTGTGTGTGTGTGTGTGTGTGTGTGTGTGTATTTATTTATGGTTTTAATGGACTGTAACCTAAGACACCAACCACAACTTGTTTGCTTGTCTTTTTGTTTACAGACAGACCAGCACTTGAGGTCCAGGTATGAATCAGGCCTTTGAACTGTTTGATCTTCCACTCTTTCCTCATCATATCTGTACAGTCACTATGATAGCAGTATCTCTGACCTCCGCTCTCCTCGTCCACTCAGGTCGGATCTGTCCTGTAATGACCGTACCGGAGGAGGCTCCGAGAGCAAGGACTTTAAGAAGGTCAGCAGACAGAATTGATACTGAGGTTGCACCGGTTTTTTGACCAAGATATTTACTGTTTGTGTGTGTGTGTGTGTGTGTGTGTGTCTGTGTCTGTGTCTGTGTCCGTGTGTGTGTGTGTGTCTGTGTCCGTGTGTGTGTGTCAGTTGTTCGAGGAGGTGTCCAGAGAAAACAGCCAACTCCAGTCTCAGCTGCAGGACACTCAGAGGATTGTCAGTCAGACCAGGTTGGACCTGGAAAAGGCCACACAGGTGATAACACACACACACACAAGCTGAAGGTGATACATGGTTATTGTAATCTTTTGTGCATAAAGTCAAAAGGAAACATTTATAGTATACAGTTGTAAAAGACAAATTCTGTTACTCGTGGCGAGTACTGAAATCTTTCTCCTTGGACTTCCTGTTGATGTTCTTGTTTCAGTTCTGGGCAGCTATCACGCGTCATGATGATAAACCAGTCTTTATTCTGTTTATCTAAAACAAATTTGTTTTAGCTGATACAAACAAAATATTCCTTTGAGGGTTTTCCTTAGAAAAATGAAGCACATATAAAAACCCCTAATGGACAGGATCCAACTAAAATAAATATTGCTTTGCATTAAACTAAGACTGTGTAACTTTGGAAAGGATTCTTCTTCCTCTCGAATTCATTCAGTTGAATTCATTAAGTAATAAAACCACTGCATGGTCTGGTATGACCATTAGGTCACGGTGGCTAAAGTTAGTGAATGTTAGCTAACTTTAGGAAGCAGTGACATTTCTGCATCAGTTCACTTACTTAGTGACTCTTCTCTACCTCTACCAAAATAATTCACTCGTCATTTTTCACTGTTCATCGTAATGTTTATTTATACCTTACTTATAATATATAAAAGAAATGGCCCGAGTAGTGTCCGACTCTAGGAAAGGCATTATCGGTTCAAAACTTAAGTTTGTAAACTATTATTGACCTGACTCAATAATGTCATTGAACAGCCTTAATTATCTATTTAAAGGCGACATATTAAACATATTTCAAGGTCAATATTTACATTTTGGAGCTCTACTGGAATATTTTTGAATGATTTCCAGTTTAATTTATTGTGAACCCGCCCTTTACAAAGCCCCTCAGTTCAGCCTCTGTCTGAAACAGGCTGTTTTAGCTCCTGTCCCTCTAAGGACCCCCTCTCGATGACTCTGTTCTGATTGGTCAGTTCCCAGGAGCTGCATGACATAACTTGTGGCCACTTGGGAGGCCACATCAACAAACTATGAAACAAACGCTGTTTCACTACTTGGTCTTATTCTTCACTTAAAATGTCAACTTCTCAAATACACCCGTTCATGTTCAACCAGAATCTGATCAGAAATATGAGAGTGGACAAAACATGAACAACACATGGGAAAAACCTTAGCAACAACCTTAGCAACCAAGGCTACAGAGCGGACGGCCGTTAATGGGCATGTTGACATCAGATGGACGGCAAGGTGGAAAAAAACATAGCAGACGAACATTCAGAGCAGGTTGAAGTCTGACCTTTTGACTTCTATATTTTTACTTTCTGCTTATGTCCACTTCAGGTTTTATGACTTTATGACCATGTTTAACATAGATAACACACGTCATTACAGTATATAAATAACATATTTCCTCTTTAAAGCATCTGCCTTAAGAGACTCCAGGGAAATGAAGGGAATTCATCTCAAAAAGTAACATAACATGACTTTAATTGGAGATACCAAGCTCCCAAAGAGATGTTCATATGAAGACTTATTGCAGGTTAAAGCTTTGATATTCATCTTGTCTTTTGCACACAGGCCTCGTAGTGGCCATGGAAACCTGTTGCCGTGGTGACGATTTTAAGATTATTGTTTTTGTTTATCCGACAGAGACAGGAGCGCTTCACTGACTGTTCAGCCCTGCTGGACCTGGAGAGAAAGGTAATGCATCCCCGCTAATGACTATACCTGTTGTAGCTTCATCTGCATCACGACTGCCACCCCTGCTCTCTGTTGACACTCTCTTCTCTCTCCTCCCCACATGAACCACTTTCTCACCTGTTTTCACTCAACTTTTTTTTTTTTTTTGGTCCTTCTTCTTCCATAAATCACTTCCCTCTTTACCCCCCCCCCCCCCCCCCCCCCCCCCCCTCCACCCACACATTCATCCTGGCATCAGGACCGGAGGATGTTGGAGCGGCGTATGGCGGAGCTGGAGGAAGAGCTGAAGGTGAGGTCACATTCAGAGAGCCACTGACACTTTGCATGCTCCTGCAAAGCTAGCTTCGCTTTAGCTTGTGCGGTTTAGCAGCATTGTGGAAGTTCACTCTCTAAGCCTGTGTGATAATGTTGGTCTTTTTTTTTTTTTTTTTTTTACACTTCATAGTTTGATTCAGTTCATTTATCATTCGATGTTTGTTTATCTACTGAGCAAATATCTGAAACAGGACATGTGATCTCTGTGCACTCATAATTTTGGACATGAAATTACACTGCAAGAAATAGTGTGGCACATAAACATAAAAAACATATTAACATTTAAAATAAAGTGTTCAGAGGTGCTAGTAGGCAGATTTCCCAGTGATTCCAGTCTTTAAGTCTAAGTTAACCTAACCGGCTACTCATTTACTCATCACTGCTCTGATTTCAGGATAAAGTAGAGAACTATATTTGGATTGATAAAGATTAATAAGTGTCTTTGTTGTTATTTCTAGTTTCTAAGCCTTTTTGTCAGCTCTTCTTTTCAGGCTTTTTAAACATAAGTGTGTCCCATGGAAGATTAACTAATGACATTTTCCATTAAACTACACTTTTGTTATTTGCAGCACACATTTTTTGGTAAATAAGTGCTGACAGGATCTGATCATTTTCTTCTTGCTCCTGCTAAAAGCTAGATATCCTCATTCCTGTGGCTCTGTAAGAACTAGCAGGATGGGAACAGAGTTGATAATTCTGGGGCTTTGTTTGGTTAAAATGTGAACAACAACTCTCAGCAGAATAATGGTTCCAGCAGCATGTCACGACCAAAGTTATGAGCAGCTAAAGATCACTGTCAAAAACTTGCCAAATGAAAATTGACCCAACTGTCTTTCACATGACATGAATTCAGTGTCCTACTTTCTCTTTTATGCTGTTAACCCAAAACAGCTTGAATACATTTTTATTAATAAATCACTTTTTGAATAAGTGGTCTAGTTTAAACCTGTTTACTCGCCAGTCTTTGGTGGATGATTAATGGTCTTTGGATGATTTTTTTTCTTCCAGGGCTGACATTTTGACAAAAGCACAGGTGTCATTAATAACATTGAAGTGTTGCTACGTTTACATTCAGGTGTGGCAGTCGCAGGTTCCTGTATTGTGCATGCTGGCTCACTGTCACAGTTCACTGAGAGACTTAAATGTTACTGATTACACCTGTGCAGCAAGTGAAAATGTCAGTCAGGCCATATATATACTCAACATCCAGTTTCTTTTATAATCCAGTAACCTAAATAATAATATCACACAATGAATCTCAATCTGATTTTATGTATTATGATTTGTTTTAATGTGAGTTTGATATTTTCACCACCAGGTTCTGGTTGACCTGAGAGCAGACAACCAGCGCCTTAAAGATGAAAATGGAGCACTGATCCGTGTCATCAGCAAACTCTCCAAATAGACGGAGTGAGAGAGTGAGAGAGAGAGAGCACGCGAGAGACACGAAAAGCAGGGAACCCCCCCTCCCCTCCAACCCTCCCCCGTCCTTCCATCCATCCCTCCCTCCCTCCCTCCCTCCCTCCCTCCTTCCCTCCCTCCCTCCCTCCCGCCTTCCACACATTCCTCCCAGTGCCAAAGAGTGACAGAGAGAGAGAGAGCGAGAGAGAGAGAGAGGGAGAGAAGCAGCAGAATGTCCTACGTACATGAACACCACAGCTTGACTTTGGATTGTGATGCCTCTCTATAGTCCTGAACAGCTGGAGTGGCTTTTGTGTGCTTTTTTTTTTTTTTTTTCCAATTCCCGTTTGTCACAGGAAGACCTACGGCATGAAGGCCTGTGGTTATGGTCCGAGGCTCCCACAGTAGTGATATGAAACTTGACAACAGCCAAAATGCCCACGGCTGGTGCAACACAGAAAAAACACGACATCTACTACTACTACTACTACTACTGTGCATCAGGGGAACACTTAACGTGCACACACATTCCTATGCGTGCATCACATACTTCCTCGATGCACATTCCACGAGCGCATAAGGCCGTTTAGGTCCTTAAAGCTCCCACTTAGTATTTAATTTTTTTGTGAACACATTTTTTACGTCACACATTCACGAGTTTACCCCCACTCACTGTCCGCGTCCAAATCTAAAGTTGTCAAGCAGGTTTCGGCTCTGAGAACACATTTTCAGGCTGCCTTTTAAACTCCGCAACTACATCCCGACGACAGGGGGAAGTCCGTGAAGCTCTGTCGGATTGTTTTGTTTCCACATGCAAGTCTTTGAACCCACCTACCTCTCCACCTATGCACTTCCCCACATACTTTTTTTTTTATTTTTGTGACCACAGACACACTCCATGCTCTTAAAAAAAAAAAAAAAATGACCGCAGAACCAGGTCCGACGACAGCAGCACTTTACTCTCTGCAAAGCAATAAAATATCTGCGAGGCTTTGCCCGTCCTCCAGACAGACAACCTCAGTTCAGAGAGGCACCTTCTCAAGACTACTTGTCTTTTTTTTAAAAAAGCAAGCAGGGTGAAGAAGTTACCCCCATAACTGAAGGTCAAAGGTCATTGCACAATTATAGAAATTGCTGTTCTGTCAAAGCCTATTATGCTATGAATGGTTTTAATTATTACCATTGATAAAGATATTATTTTCATAGTTTTTCATTGTCAATTCCTCTCTTGCAAGGGAGCATGGTTATGTATATTACATGTGTATAAATACTAGTCTTTAATAATATCCTCATGAAGTAAAATGCCATGTAGCCTTTCTTCACATGTTGGTTTTCTAATATATTAAATGGATGTTTGCACCCTAAATAAAAAAAAGTGTGTTTGTAGCGACTGTCTGGTTTATTATGTATACAATACTGTTGTTCACAGTTTTTAATATTGGTAAGGAAAATAATTTAATACTTTAATACTACACATACTAAACACTTTCACAAAGATGCTTTTTAGCTTTGTACCCAATCTCAACATTTAAGTCTTGCTTGGATTCCTGACTTCTTAGTAACATGCTGTCTTCAAAGTCTTTACATTTGTAATTTTGTGGTCCGCTGATTGTTTGCTTATTGCTGCTTCACCCACACTACACTGTATCATCTCTGCATACAGTGTCAGTGGTTCTTTTCTCTGGTAGCCAGATGTCCTGCATCACTGGGGAGAGGGAGAGAGAGAGAGAAGGAGATAGAGAGAGGGAAAAAAAGAACAGCTGCAACACTAGTGTTCACACACACTAAGCCTAACAGAGGAAACAGGGCAACACAGATGAATTTACAGTATGTTTGGACTGTTATATTGAAACTCCCAGGTGGACGGTATATCATGAGCGTCATTACATATGCTGGGTGAGCGTTCAGTAGACATGTAGGTAAAACTGTGGGAGTCAACCCTGTGTCTTTGGAGCTTCAATCCATTTGCATTCAAGTGCAGTTGACACCAGTCATCCATCTGTTTGTCTCATCTGAGAGCAGAGAGATGGACCACTGTCCTGCAGGGTAGAAGTACTGACAACAAGCTGAGCTCCTAATAAGGAAGGGCAGGCTGGCCGAGGCACTCTCTCTGTAAATATCCCTTAGGTCTGAGAAAGACAGAGGAAGGGAGCTGGGGAGGAAGAGGGAAGCGGATGGATTGCAGCCTTATATGGACAAAGCACTGCTTTTCCCAGGGTTTGTGGCTCTGACCCCCGGCATGATGCCAGATGCTGCACAAACAGCTCCTCAGCACCACCAAGAGGCGAGGCTTGTGTAATGCTTCAGTACAGCTGGGGGAGCTGATGTTGTCATTTGCTGGGTTTTTTGTTTTTTTTTAACTTTTTTTTCCAGAAACATGAACATGAAGTAAAATGCACCAAAAATCAATTTCTAACAATAAGAGATTCATATCAATCAGGTGAAGAAGCCTCAGCCTAACCCCTAACCCAGTGTGATCATTTCTTTGTTTGTCCTTTTTTGCAAATATGCGTCACTGTAGCTCAATAAAAAATGAACTGGTGATATCCTTAGGGTGGCTTTTGCTTTTTTACCTCATGTTTTGGCCCTGTCTTGAAGAGGCTTGTGCCAAATTTTGGTTTCAATATCTCAGTTTATATTATGTTTACATGGTGCATATTCTTTAAGCTATTTTGAGATATGGATTCTTTTACCCACAAGAGGTTGGTAGTATGAGTCAAGCTTAAAAACCGCTCATAAACAACAAGATACTTATGATCATATTTATTTGTAGAGAACTTTTACAAATGGGTTCACGCCAGATATTATATTAAAAACCAAACAGTAATTCAAGCAATGCAAAACTTACAGGTGAATAAAATGAGATGAATTGGATCAGAGTAAAATGGGTGATCCAGACAAATAACGTAAAAGGGGGGAAAGAAACAGTCAAATCAAGCACAAAACTCAAGATTAAGCACCTTTCAGGAAGCTATTTAAAAACAGAATACAGATTCAGCCTCTGGACCTTCACTGCAGATGTGTTGATTACAGAGTAAACTAAATAAATAAAAGCCAATAGCAAAAAAGGTGAGGGGGGATTTTTTTTGGAGCAGCCAGCAAATGGAGAGATGACATGATTAAGTTTTGGAGAATGTGACGTGCTTCTTCTTGGAAAAGATAGCATGAAAATGTAAACACTCTCACTGTGACCTGCAGAGTATTTTTACAGTCTCGGCCAAGTGGTTCCTGTGTTTTAGTAGTAAATATGTAAGCATACGATGGCAGCCATTACAGCCTGTAACAAGACTGTTCACACTAACAATAATAACAGTCTATCATTATATATTTATTATATTTATTTATAATTTCTTTCTTGAAGCTGCAATTTGACACCATACATAGTGTGATTAGACCACCTGACCTTTAAAATCTAATGAGCATGTTCAGTGTACTGTGTGGTTTACATTAAGGGCCCATAGACTTTACATTGTGGTGATGCCACAGATTTTTAACCCTTACATACTGCTCAGGGTCAAATTGACCCATTTTTACATGTGAGAGCTGTAAAACTACCCTATACTTTTCATTTGAGATACAATACATCTTTTTTTTATTTTGTGCAGCTGATACACATTTTTATATATGCAAACATGTAAATTTGACCTGCATTTCACCTGTTCTCCTGCACCATATAAAGTGATTGTGAATGTTTTTACGTACATAAATAAAATACACTGTTTGCTCTCTGACAGCTCTGTTAAGGACTAATCAAACATTTTTTAATGACTGATGGGGAATTTGTGTATTTGAATTGGTGGAGAGGATTTATTAGTCAGAATATGAACAATATGTGAGGCTTAAATCACTTTTCTTGGCTCAAGCAAAGTTTTATAACTATAAAACCTTCATTCACCAAAAATTCATAATTTAAAGAGTCATAATTGATCTTGATTACAGTCAGAGGTGTCCTGACAGCAGTTTTACAGATGTCTCTTTTACAGTGGTAGTCTGCGGGGGAAATGCTTTTTGGGCTGCTGGGGGATTTTTTGCTGCACTACTGCAAGTGATCACTAAGTAGACATTGAAAGCAGAACTGAGCAGTAGCACCAGTTCTAATAATACATCCTGTGCAATACAGCTCAGATTTAAAGAACTAGTGTGCAGAGTTTAGTGGCATCTTGTGGAATGGACTTAGAAGAAATGGTGTATAATATTCATAAGTATGTTTTTTAATTCATGTATCACCTGAAAATAAGAATAGTTGTATCTTCCACATTCATTCATTTACATAGGGAGCACGTCCTCTTCCATCGAGGCCTCCATGTTACACCGCCATGTTTCTATAGTGGCCCAGAACAAACAAACCAAACACTGGCTCTAAAGAGGACCTTTCACATTATTCATCAACCCACGAAGGTTCTCCTACATGCTTGGAAGGGGACGGTGAGGCGAGGTATATTCATTTGGCTGCAAATTGCAACCTCAATGCTAGATACGGCTAAATCCTACAAACTAGTCCTTTAACTGAGATTTGAGGCGTATGTATACAAGAATGACAACAATAATGTCAAATCATAAACATGGGCTGTGCTTTGGTCACCGATCTGTCTGCCTGTTCACCTCACAGGTGCTTGTGCTGGCTCGGTCATATCAGCTGCATGCAGGAAGGCCAGTTCTCCAAACACATAATGTATGGTGAGACTGTCACTGGTACCAGACCTGCAGGACGGCCTGTTCTTCACCACAAGGACATTTATAAAGGAGACCTGAAGGAATGCAATATCAACACAGCAGGCTGGGAAGCTGTAGCTGCAGACCAAAACAGATGGAGGCTTGCCATCAAGGCAGACATCCAGAAGAGTGAGAAAAGGAGAGAGGAACTGTGGGAAGTGAGGAGAGAAGACAGGCGACAAAAGGCAGAATCAGCACTCACAGAGACAGGCACTGCAACTTAACCACAGACTGATTCCCGGTGCAGACTTAATTGTCTTGTGAGACAAAAGGAAGCCAACAATATGAAGCTCCAGCAGTCTCAGATAGTCATATCAAGTGGATATCTGCCACATGTACAGTCTTGTTAGCATCAGATTCCCTCTTTGTGTTTTCCTGTTGAGCTGAGGTGAAAGTATAGCAACAAAAAGAGGGATTTAGGCAATAAAAAGATTGAACATTGAAAGATATCTACTTGATTTGACTGATTTGGATGGCTTTATTTTAGCTTCAGATAAACTTTTAAATACATTTTTCACAGGAGGTCTGTGGATTTTGGTCCCCATCAATTACATTTTAAGTGCATATGAAGGGATCTTCAAATATCAGTAAGAACAGGAGGGATGATTACAGCAAGATAATATATTTCAGTGTTCATTTGGGCGCCTGAATGTTGTTATAAGACAGACTTGTAAAATTGTGAACCTGCTTTTTAAGGCCAACTCAAAGTTTCTGCATCCACTTTACCCTCCTCTGTAAATCCATGCCATGTTTTTCAGCAAGCCTGGAACAAAGTCCAGGTTTTCTGTGCAGCATACAAAGCGGCCAGCCTCCTCCTACAGTTGTGAAGTCGAAACTACAAAACAAAACTTGGATCCAACTTCTTACTTCTTTGCTTTGACCAGATATGAACTCTACAAGAAATTAGGGCAAATAAGGTGTTTTTGATAGATTAAACTGTGAGAGCAAACTGCTTGGGAGCCACTGCAAGTTTTGCCAACCCTTTGGTTTTTTCTTCTTTCCTTTTTTTCAGCATTCCTCTTTTTTTTTCTTTTTCTTTTTTTTTTGCAGAAACAGATGCTTCTTCCTCTTCACGTGAGGGTGTAACATTACCACTGTAATAGTGTGTTTACAGCAGTTATGCTGAATGTGTATGAAGACTGTTAACTGCAACAATGCAAGCTGATTTAGATTGATCAATGAGATTGTTTATTTTCTGTCTTCAGATTAATGAATATTTCAGACATCTCGCTTAACTCATGTGCAAAAGATACTTGTCTTGTAAATTTGAACTATTTCTGTATTTTATTTTGTTTGGATTTCAGTTCAGCCTTTTGCTGTCAGTGAGGTGTCAAAGTACACAATCTAGAAATAGCTCTTACTGCCAGAAAACTGGGAAAAGGGTGTGTGTGGTTTTGGCAGTAAAACATTAACATGATCCCTTACCCATGCAATATTCACATATTTTTATGTCCAGAAATATTGCACAAATACATCTACTTGACACAATTCACAAAGAAAAGAAAAAGTAATAAAGACGAATGTAAAAATATATTTGCTCTCAGACTTTGTGATGAGTACATTAATTGTTCATTCAGCTGACGACTTCCTCATCAACATCTGACTGAGTGGAAACCAGACTTCTCGGTTTAATTCAACGTTTCCACGGATCACCTCCTCACCATGGCCGGTGACTCAGACCCTTACATCTTCTCCAGTGACACTCTACCCAGTGACATCCGCTTCCTCCCTCCGCTGGCCAATGGTCTTCTGGGCTGGAGGGTGTACAACAATACCATGCACATGGGTGGCGTGTATAACGGAGAGGGAGGCCAGTGCCACCGTGCAGATATTCCCTGTCCTCTAGCTGTGAAGGTGGAGACAGCGGAAGCTGCCAAACACTGTTACAGCCTGGACACGAACACAGGTAGTGTCTCCAGTGTTTGATTTTGGTTGATGTCTCATTTTATACTGGGAAGACTTGTCACTCTTAATTATCTGATCTTGTCAAACAGGTGTTTTTACCCACACTCTGAGCTTGGCCAATGTAACAGTCTCACAGTCTTTGTATTCACACCGGTACTACCCCAACATGATGGTGATGGAGATTATGATGGTGCGTCAAGTGGCGTCAGAAGAACCCATCACTGTTAATCTGGTCAGTTCGTTCAAACCTCAGAGCAAAGACATTGTTTTTGAGCCTGGTCCTGATTATAAAGGAGGGAGGTGAGACTGACAAAACAAAACACACATGTTTTTTTCTATATGTTGCAAGTATGAACTCTTTACAGTTTACATTCCCTTCTTCCTCAGTCACATCCTGGGTCAGGTGACCACCGCTGAGTTCCCGGGTGGCCCCTGTCCAGCAGTGCACCTTATCTGGTCCTATGTACCCTCCACTCTGACAATGGCCCCAGAACAGAGTGAGGGTCGCTGGGGCTACCTCCTAGTTTTGGGCAACACTTTAGAGAGTGCTGAGGCCAGTTTTGATGAGGGGCTGAGTCTGATGGCAACCGGGAACCTGCGTCCGTCTCACGAGAAGGCCTGGAAAGAGCTGTGGCTTCACAGCAGGGTGGAAGTGACAGGGTCAGAAAGCCTGAGCAAGGCTCTGATTGGCTGCATGTTCTATCTCCTCAGTGCTTTCCCCTCCATACATGACACCTCCAAAAGTTTTGGTGGAGTCAGTCCAGGCGGTCTGTCTAATGGTGGGGACGGTCAGGACTACTGGGGACATGTTTTCTGGGACCAGGTAAGGCTACTGGCAGCTGATGCTTAGCTGTTTTAGTTGTGATTGTATGTTGAATCATGTAATGACACTAATATCTTACAACAGGACATTTGGATGTATCCGAGCATAGCGCTTTTCTACCCCAAGCTAGCCCGATCTGTGCTGGAGTACAGGGTGCGGACCATTGATGGCGCAAAAGACAACGCCCAAAAGCAGGGCTTCAAGGTATGATGATCAGTGGGATACTCAGGTGCCACCATTACAGCGCTTCTTCATTTCTGACATGTTAAAGACAGAATTTGACAGAATTTTAAGATTTTTCACTGGAAGTAATTTTGAGACTGTGACAATAAAAAGTGGGACACAATAAACAAGAGTTAGACCAAAGGTGTAAAGTTCTAATCAGTGGTGGAAATTAACTCTGTACATATAGAGTGATGATAAAATGAGCCTTAAAACAGCATGTAATGATATTGCACGTACTGCTGGCTAAACTGAAAATGAAGAGATGGCTCAGTGGGAATGTTTTCTGATAATCAGCGGGTAAGAAAAGTCTTATCCGCTGACTATCAGAAAACAGCTGAACTGAGGCATGTAACAACAGGACATTGAACTGACTATAACTGACATGGCAGAATAACAGCAGAGTATTGTAGAGCTGATACTTTCAGTCTTTGTGTGCTGTTGATTCTTTTAACAATGATGAAATTGTGTCTGAGTCTTCTGAAGACATGATTCTGTCTGTCCAGGGACTGAAGTTCCCGTGGGAGAGTGCTGTGTCAGGGAGGGAGGTGTGTCCAGAAGACATTTACGGACAACAAGAGATTCACATCAATGGAGACGTCACACTGGCCTTCCAACATTATCTCTACCTCACTGAGGTACGCTCCTTTTATCCCCACTTATGATTATGTCTTACCCTGGAGGATGATGTTATAACTGAGCTCTTTTTGCTCCAGGATGTGTCCATGTTCTCAGAGGGCCAGGGCTGTCAGGTGATCTGGGGTGTGGCTGACTACTGGGTCTCCAGAGTAAACTGGGACCCTGAGTCCCAGCAGTATCACCTCTTAGGTAAAGACCATTATTTAAGAAAGACATTAAAGGATAGGTTTTCAGTTTTTCAAGTCTGTCATAAAACACTGACACATGTTTTTATTGCTGTCATGGTTCATCCTCCTCAGACTGGTCATAAAGCACTTCCAACTTCCAAAATCCACAGTCCTTCTTCTGTGCAAAATATATTTGAATGTTTTTTTTGAAGATAGTGTGAGGTGTCTGCTACCCAAATGATACAAATCAAGTCAGTATTGTTCAAAGTTAGAGTCTTTTTAGTGCCAAATTCCTTATTTTTATGATCCTTCCACTGCAGCTGAACAGGAAAACACTGTCCGTCGAGACCCAAATAGACTGAATGTGGAAAATATCCACTTTATCTGACTGACGCCTCATATTATCTTCAGATAAACATTTAAATATATTTTTGCTCAAAATGAGGACTGTGGAATTTGGCTTCCATCTCTTAAATTGAAAATCCATTATGAACAGGTCTGAACAGGAGGAATGATTTGCAGAGAGCAAAACATGTGTCAATGAAAATTTGGGCACCTGATTATTGTTTAAGATAGATTTTAAAAATTGCAACCTCATCCTTTAATTATACCCATAGATGAGGCCAGGTAATTTATTTAACATGACACAGTAATCTGGATAATTCTTCAATGAATGCATAAGTCAAAAATACTCATCTACCACTGGAAACAAAAGCTCCAGGCATGTTTAGAGTAAAATAAAAAATCTGCTTTGAAGAATAATTTATGTTGATATGCTTTTTCCACTTGAGTTTCTCCATCAAAAAGTATTATAATGACATCTACTCTTTATGTACATTGAAAAATAAAGAATCTATGAATTGTCTTATATATTGTGAGAAAACATTAAGTGTGAAATATAATTAAAATAATATGAAACATTTATCTGTTGTGCTCTTTAGGTGTCATGCCACCAGATGAGTATTACTACAGTGTCAACAACTCTGTGTACACAAACACAGTGGCCAAATTCAGGTACTAGTGTTTACATATTTTTCTAACAGTATATTACTTGTACTTACACAAGTAACACAAAAAAATGTCTTATTTGTCAGTCTCCAGTTTGCTGGAGAACTAGCTGATATCCTCAAACACCCTGCACCAAAGGAATGGAAAACAGTGGCCGAACACATCAAAATACCTTTTGACGAAGGATCGCAGTACCATCCTGAGTTTGATGGTTATATCAAAGGTTAATTTTTAATTTTTTTTTACACTGATCTACATAAAACAATCAAGTATCTATAACATGTTGTTAGAATGACCTTTGCACCTCCGGCAGGTCATCCAGTGAAGCAGGCGGACACAGTGATGTTGGGCTATCCTCTTGGTTTGCCAATGACCCCTGAGATCAGGAGGAATGACCTTGAAGCGTATGAGCCAGTGACTGACCCTCATGGACCAGCCATGACATGGGTAAAACACAGTTAACGGTGTATAGTTGGCACAAAATGAATGCTGTTGTTAACTCTGTTGCTCTTCTCTTCTTGTAAGGGGATGTTTGCAATCGGCTGGCTGGAGCTGGGGGAGGCTGAGAAAGCGCAACGTTTACTCGAGAAGTGTTTCAAAAACATCCAGGGACCGTTCCAGGTGCTTTTCTGAGTCATACACAGCCACATAAAAACAACATGTGCCTCTTTAGTGAATACTAAGTGCATGTGTGATTACATCTCCTCGCAGGTATGGAGTGAATCATCAGACGGCTCTGGTGCAGTCAACTTTCTCACGGGTATGGGAGGATTCCTGCAAGCTGTGGTGTTTGGTTATACTGGCATCAGGTTAGTCTTCAATCATCCCTCCATGCTCAATGGTAAGAAAAAACACATTGACGCTGCACACAGTGATATAAAGTCATACCCTGTTTTTTTCCTTCATATTTTTAGAATTCAGAAGGATTGCCTGGACTTTTCACCACTTCTTCCCAATGACATTTCTGAGCTTTGCATCCGTGGAGTGAACTACCTCGGCAATCAGTTGGACTGGCTGCTGAGGAAAGAGGAAATTTGCATCATAGTGAGGGAACAGGAAGATGGTGCTGCCAGCGTAAAGGCCTGCGATCTACAGGTTGTCCTGAAGGCATCAGGAACCCAAATCCCTCTCACACCAGGTAACATACAAGCTAAGAGAGGCAGTAACAGACCATTTTGAACACTTTTAAACAAGTACAGCCCAACAAAAGATAAGTGAATCTACATTAATCTCAGGAGAACAGTGTAAATATACTGTATATATATTTTTGGTTGCCCATGAAATCACAAGTGGGCTCAGTGTTTGAGTGACACTATCACTATATGTGCAATACACTGCTTACTATTTGTTCTGGGGTTGTCATAAAAGTAATTTCATTATGCTATACAATTACAATAAAAGGCTTGAACAGTTTAAATAAATAAATATTAATGAGGCAAGTCTTAAAGGATCAATATTTAATATTATTACTGTACTAACTCTATAAACTATAAAATGACAATGATATGTTATCAGAGATTCAGGAAATGTGCTAAACTGAAATATTGACTTCTCTGACTATAATACTACAGCCAGTATGTTTGAATGTTTGAATGTCTGTGTTTGGTTTGGCCTGTGTGATTCGGCCCACTGCCCATCAACCTGACCATGGTGTTGACACATCATTTCAACACATTATGTGCCACCACCACGTAATGCAGGGTTAAGAGGTCGTGGTCATTTCACATATTTCTGTGAAATCAGACTGACGCCCATTTCAACATCCCAGATTGCCAGATATGAAACATTGGCACACAAACACAGCGGGCTGCAGGTAGAAGCAAGAAAACAAAGTGGATCAACAAAGATACAGTTGAGATAGATTCCACCTAATCTAGAAACCCACATTAGCCTGGAGTCTGGGGAGTCTCCCGAGTATCTTGATTTTGGTCTGCAGTACACATTTTAAACACTTGATGTCAGTGTTACATATTTCTCCTTTAAAATGCATCTGTTTAATCTTTTTCAACTCCAGAAATGGCACCATGTCTCTAATCCAAGAAGAAAACTTTGAAAAGCACTCACACTCTCGCCATTTCATGAGAATTAGCTCCTGGGATACAAAAGTGGCAAAAGACAGACAGGCTTTCATAAAAATCCTCTATCATGAAAAACCAGGAGCTCCAAGGGTTGTCAGTTACCTTACAGAGTAATATAAAATGTGTCAGAACATAATCTGAGACATAATGTGGGAGTGACTGTGGGGACTTAAGTGCCCATTGCTGCACAGTAGAGGATATGAAGCTGCCAAAACAAATTGACACTCAGGGAAATTAATTTGCTCAAATATTTGATTAAATCATGCAAAAGGTAACATCCACCAGTGCAAACGCCACCTCAGTCTGAAGTGGTAAATTATATTTTCCATTAGGGGAAGGACTAGCAATTATCTGTTATGGCACAATAACTCAACTTGAATTCAACTTGAGTCATTATGTTGCATTCATTACGGTGCCATTCTTATTTTGTTCCTTAATTTAATGTCTCATATTTCTTAATAGGGCGTTGATGATTTAACAGATTGATAATAATATCATATCTGTATTTTATATTCACAGGGAAGCCGGTGACTTTTGCTCGGGAGCCTGGGTGCATTCGTAAACTGGCTGTATCGTCTTCCTGTTGGCCTCTTTGAATCAGGAGCCCTGACCCTCCTAATTATTCCATTTTACCCAGAAAAACATATCACATTTTTTAATATCTGGGCTGTTGTTGTATTTTGTCATTAACCTGTTTAAGCATTAACAAACTGCATGAAACTCAACCAATAATAGTAACCTTAATTCCACGTCAAAGTCCAACCATATGACCAAAAATACAAAATGGTTTACAAACTGTAAATGGACTATTTATATTGATTTAATAAAAAGAGAAATGTAAAATGAAAAGCTGCAACAATCTGCCCCTTTCTTCATTATACAAAATGTCTGAAATGCTTAGTTATGCTCATATGAATGTGTTTTAAGTATGCAAACTAGAGCTAAAACAAGGAGTAAATAAACTGATTAGTTGCCAACTATGAAATTAATTGCCAACTATTTTGATAATCAGTTAATTGTTTGGAGTCAATTTTTAAGAGTAAAATTTCAAAATATCTCTGATTCAAACTTAAAATATAACATTTTTTGGGTTTCAGTGGTTACACTTTGGGATTTTCTGTAAAAGAAAAAGGGTTACTACATGTTTCCTGCAGTTGTACCGGACACAACAGGAGATAATACTCTCTCCCATTATGTTTTAGAATTGAGTTTGAGGTCTTATTGCTGCTAAATGCGCTAACTCAAATTCATCATGACTTCACTACCACAGACAGGTTGTCGCTGCTGTGGCAGTGGGCCAATCACATGTTGCATTCAATCAAAGAAGATTGATTGCAGGCTTTGTTTGATGGGAGATGTTTAGATACTACTTTGTATCGATTTATTTTGGTCAATACCTTTTTAAAGGTATCACGGATATACTCAGCCCTAGCCCTCACGGACTCTCTCCTTGCTATATATCTATGACCTCTGCGACCTGTTTTGAACTGTTGTTTCTTTTAAAATCACCCTTTTTCTTGTTATTTTTCCTACATTGAATTGATTTTTATGCACTCAATCGTTTAAAAAAAAAAAAAGTTTTTTAAAACCTAATGATTTTATGACTTATTTTGTTGCCTTTGTGAGTGACTTTGTAACTTTGGATTTTGAAAAGTGCTTCATGAAAAAAAACAAAAAACAAAAAAACAAATTATAATGATAAATAAACAAACAAACAAATAAGTGAATAAATAAATAAGTACATGATAGTAATAATCATAATAATCGTTTTTATTTCATTATAAAGCCCCTTTTCAAACGCGCATGCGCTCAAAGACAGACCTGGGTGGAGCAAAGTACGTCCTGTCAGATTTCAATTGGTTGATTTAAAACTGAGCAGTGACGTGCTCAGTCCTGAACTTCCGTTGGGGTTTGCTCGATTTGTACTTACGCGTCGACGGTTTCCGCAACCCGCACCATTGTACGCAGTTTCAAGTGTCTGACCCCGCCCCCTTCAGCAGGTAACAACCCTCAAATCGAACGCCGCTCACGATACGTCACTGAGTCTCGCCTCGGGATTGGTCGGCCGAGTTTTGAACGAGTTAAACGGTTTCAGCGGGTCAGACAGTGGGAAGGATCGTCGCTGCCCTCCGGGACAGTCGTGTTATCTCGGAGTTTACAAAAACTGAACTGAAAATAAAAAGTGACTTTAAAAAAAACCCAAACAATTTAGCACATCTATTTTCACGGCAGCATGCTGCGTTAGACTTTTTTTTTTTTTTTTAAATCAGCGGAGCGGCGAGCATCGGATTCAATTTCAGAAACTCGGACATCAAAGGTAAGAAATGACTTTCCTTGGCTCAGTTAACATAAGCTGGAAATAAAACATTACAGTCAATTCAGCTACTGCTATAAACTAACATACGGTGTTTCCAAGGATCTCATATTTTATCTTTTTGGTCTTTGCATGCTCATTGATAAAAATGGAGTGTTCAGTTTTATCGAAGTTGCCTTGGAAACATGAGCTAACCTAGCTAAATAGTCTCGGTTTGTGTGAAACTGACTTCCTCCTGCTTTAGTTGTGTTATTACATGATGAGACAGTAGCACAGTAACATTAACTTAACTTATTTTAAAACACATTTGGTAGCTTTGAGCTCATTGTTTTTAAATAGCTTCAATCCGCGTAAACGGAAGATACCACGCATGCGTCAAAGTACTCATTCAAACACATGAATACTGAAAGAAAAATGACCATCGAAAAGATTAGTTTGTTTTCTAGATATGCAGCTCATCCTTTTAGCTGTCAATGTGATCTGCTAAATTTACTCTGAATTTACAGCTTTTTGGCATGACAGCTGCATCGTGTATTAGTTCCACGATGGGAGAAATGTACATTATTGCAGCAGCAGCAGCAAAGTTGACAAAATAGAAGAGCATCAATAAAAATAATATTGCACATTGGTGAACATTAAAAGTGCAGTTTGTCAATTTGTCCAGGTTGGATATGTTTACTACCACAGAAAATGAATTAACTTAATGAAAAAAGGTTATTTGCATCACCACTTCACCTCCTCTCTGTTGTCTTTTATCAGCTCTTTCTGAGAGGCATTAACTGAAGCTACAATTAGTCAGTGTTTTGATGTTTATATTTGGCTGTACCTGACATGGACAATAGACATCAGAGTCTTGCCCTTTAAGTCATGATTTGGGAGGGTCCAGAAAATGAAACTGAACTGAGTGTGCAAATCCAGGCAGAGAGGATTAAGCTTTTTTAAATATAAAAGGTAGTTTTTACACTATGTGTCTTGTTGGAGGGGAAAAACTGTTAATATCATATGCCAACATAGACTTAGGTGATTATGTGTACAGTATAAATAAACAATTCAAAAGCAATTAGGTGGGAGACTCAGCCCAGCATCAGTGGATTTTACAGGTTTCTGGGAAGCAAATTTAATACAAGTGGAAATATTCATACTAAAACGGGGGGTGTCTCCATATTATCAGAATGCACATTGAAGCTGAAAAAAACACTCTGACCTTTTTTATTCGTTCTGCTTTCTTAAACATGTCCCATCTTGTCCCGATTTAATAGAGCAATCTCACCCTCAGGCGGCCACCATGAGCTCCATACTATCATCCGTACAGACGCTCATGCAAATGTTCGATGGCAAAACGCAAGAATTCATCAAGGACATCGATAATGTCCACATGGTTTGGCTTCAGGAGATCCAACAAGAAGCCAACCGGATGTTCTCAAGGTGAGCTCAAAGTTAAGTCTTTAAAACATTGTCCACATTTTGAGATCTCTTGCTTCTATCACAGGTTTCCATCTTCAGAAATCTGTTGTCATGTGTGGTGCGTCTCTTAAATTGTCTTCAGTGTTTTACTGATGAAGTTGTTTCTTTTTGATTTCAGAGATTTCAATGCTGAGCCTGAATTAATGCCAAAAACACCATCACAGAAAAAGAATAGCCGCAGGAAGCGCGTATCTGTGGGGCGCCAGGAAGAAAATCAAGCCAAGCGAAGGTTTGTTGCTTTCGTTACCGGTTTCATTGTCACATTTCTTTAAAACCTGAACTTAATTAAACGTGTTACACGTTTTATTATTCTAAAAATATCTCTTTGCTGTCCAGATTTTCAAAGGGAAGGCGCAGTAATCTTCGTGGCTCTTCTATCAAGTCGCTGAACTTCATTGCTGAGGAAGAAACTCCTCCAGAGGCTTCCACCTCCGAAGACACCACACAGCCGAAACGCACCACCCGCAAAAACAAACAGACAAAGACTGAGGTGACCAAGGATGTGAGCCTGTTAAATGAAGAGGTGCAGAACAAGAAGCCGGAGCTGGTCGAGGATGAAGAGGTTGATAAAAATAGAGAGGTGAACAATGCAGGCGATGAGCCAAAACGCACCACCCGTAAAAACAAACAAACAAAACCTGATGTGGCAGAGCTCGAAGAGGTGGATAAAAATAGAGAGGCGAACAATGCCGAGGTTGAACTGGATGAACCACAGAGCACTTCCCAGTCTCCACCCAAGATACCCTCACCCAAGGTTGTTGTGAGCATCTCCGCAGCAGACCGCAGGTCTGCCGAGCTCGCCAAACAGCCAGAGTGCTCTCCTGGCCGCACAGCTGCTAAAATAACGATAGCCGGTAAAGCTCAGAGCTCAAAGCGGAGCTCCGTGCGGTGCTCTCTCAATGTCCGTCGCTCCCTGGCTGGTCTGCGGCACAGCATGACACAGGAGTCTGTTCGCCGTGCTTCACGTCGTTCGATGCTTAAGAGGAAGATGAGTCGCATGGGCAATTCCACATGTAGCAGCAGTGTTGGTGGTGAGAAATGTGTCATGTTTTCCTCATTAGGACCTAAAATGCAAAACATTTTTACAATTCCTGCACTCGGATTCTTATTAAGCAGTCTATGATATTTTGCTATTTCTTCTTATCGTAGATGACTCGTGCATGGAGTCTGCTGAGGAGCAAGAGGATGGAGAGCCGTAAGTAAAGACTAAAACGTTTTCTGTGTATACTCTTTTTATTGGTATTTATCATATAGACAAACACAATCCCCACAACATACTCTCCCCAACATTCTCTTGTTGCAATAAACCAGGCAAAAAACAAATAGACAGAAAGCACAAGCATCATAGGTATATAGGTAATAATAATAAAACCGATAATAATGATAATAATAACAAAGAAACAAACAAAAAAAGCTAAATTCTGTACTTCCTCTTCAGTATCAATTCATTCTTCGTTGAGAACATCTCTCAACCATCTAAGCATGAGAAGGAGGTCTCGCTCTAGTCCATTGTTTGCACCTTTCTAGAACTAAACTGACCAAGGATATTCCCTAACATCAGTGTCACCTGTGAGAGGTGTAGCTCCAGCTAAAAAGTTTTCTTTGCATGGATTAATATATTTCTTGATGGAAAAGGGGAAAGTAAATATAAATCCTCTTGTGATCATATGTCCATTTTCAGCTGTATTTTAGCTGTGAATGTTTCCATAATGAACACCTCATTCATCTTTTGTTGCCATTGTTTTATGTTTGTGCCTCCAACATTAAGATTATAGCAGCTAATTAATTTTTTTAATTAAATGTTGATTCCTGAATAATTTTTTTTTCTCACTGTTTTGATTTGACAAGAAAAGCCTAAATCAGCTGATGAGGCTTGAATGAGAACACTGGGGCTATAGCAGCATTTTAAACAGATGACTGCACATGAATTCAAGCTTCTTTTTTACTTTCAATGTTTCTTACTGGATTTCTTTTTTTATTTGCTGCTACAGACCGTGCGAGGCTGTGACCACAGATACAGAGGTCGACGCAGCAGCTGATGAATCTCACAAAACTCCAGAGGTATGAAGACGTTTTTATCTACAGAAATATCACACTCGGGTGCGCAGGTGGTCGAGTGGTTAGAGCGCAAGCCACGTACGCAGCCGACCCCGATTCGAGTCCTTTGCTGCATGTCACACCCCCCCCCCCCCCCCCCCCCCCCCCTCTCCCATGTTTCCTATGTCTATGCCGGAAAGAATCTTTAAAAAAAAGAAAGAAAGAAATGTCACACTTTGGAACTGAATTTAATCTTTCGTCATTAATCAGCTGATGTCTCTTTTGTTCTCTCCACATTATTCATATCAAACGTGTAGGTTAAGCAGAAAATAAATCCCTCTGTTGGACGTATTACTCGCTCTGTGGCTGCAAACTCTCCCAAACTGGCACATCAGCTATTGCTTGCTGCCGAGCAGAAACTGAACACTCCTGACAGGAGAGCCGGTAAGAGCATCCTTCATTTATCAACAGATTCTTATTAAATATAAACCTGATTGAACAGTTTTGCAATTAAATGCATCTTGAATGTGCTAAATGTTTCCTGTGTATGTTTCAGTTGTCGCAGAGAAGCAACAAAACTCTCAGCCAAAACGGAGGTGAGTGCGTGTGTGTGTGTGTATGTACACTTATGCATCTGCTATGGGGACTACGTAGGTGTGGAGCATCATTACTAATATTATGAATTACATGTAGATATGGATTAAAAAAGTTGATTATTCCTTTAAGAGACACTTTCTGGATAAATTTTGTGTTGACTAAAACTTCTTCTGTGTCTGTAGGTCAAGTCAGAGCACCAAACGCAAAGCACCAGATACTGCAGAGGAAAGTCCCTCAAAGAGGATGAGTCCCCCCAAGAAAAGCCAAAGCGTAAGATGCTTTAATCAAGCTGCGTTACGTGGAAATGTTTAAAAATCAAAATAATGCTTTCTTTATCAAGTAGGAATGTTTTACAACAAATTTTTTCTTTTTCTTTTTGAATAAATAGGCAATCAGGCCCAATATGAGATCTTTCCTCCACACCGTGCAAAGGAATCAGATGCTCATGATGACTCCCAATTCCCTGGGGCGTACTGGTGTCATCAAGTCCTTCATTAAGCACACAACTCCTCTGAAGGTCGATAATAAGGTGAGTTGAACACAGTTATTTAATCTGAAATGCATCCCTAAAACCTAAAACCAGAATCTTGTTTTTTGGGGGGGGGGGGTCAGGTGATAGAGCCCACGATGATGCAGTCAAATATCTCTATTAAACATTTGAGTACCAAGTTTTAAAAATATTTTACTCACATTTTGTGTTGAGAAATCAAATCTTTTGGTCCTCTTATTTGGATGTTGTTGTTTTTTTCTCCCCTCTCCAGTTGAGCTCTGGTATAGTGGTAAGTTTAATGTTGGAGCACTGTGTGTTGTTTGTGGGCATTTGGTGGTTTGTAATACCTGAATGTGCAGCTTGATTAAATGTTAGCATGTACCTTTAGATACAAGCCCCTTTCCCACATCCAGGTTATAAATGATCAGTCGTCAGTCTCTCATAAAACACTCTGCACATAATTTAGGATTTAGTTAGATTTTTGTTAGTTTCTGCCTCCATTGTGAACAGCAGTGGATGTTTCTCTGTAAACGTTCGATGTCAGACTTTTGATTTGTTCATATAGCGAGCAGACCTGTAGCACATTTGAACAATTAAAATTTGAAAGTCTGATTCTCGAGCTACATTTTTATGCAGGATTCAGGTGTGAAAGGGGCTTTACACCACACATTTCACCCCCAAACACCCCCTGGCTGCACTTGTTAGCTGATGGCATCTTCTGGGTCACTAATGTTCATCCCCATGCTGCATTTTATTCTAACAGCCCTTCAAAAAAGAATAAAAAACTCCACCTACAGTAGTTTTGGTAACCTCACTTGTAGATTTCAGAACATAATTCTATCTGAAGTAGAAATTGAAGTGAAAATCCATTTTCACCAAAGATCACATCATTTTCCCTTTTTTTTTTTTTTTTAGGGTTTGGATAATTTTTTAAAGTAACTTGTTTTTGTAATTAAATGTTATTTAGCAACTCTTCTTAGTATTTGGACATAGTTGTGATGCACAAGGTGATTAGGGCTTTATTGATATTATATTTATATAAATTTAACTAGTTAAATTTGGGATATCTATGTGATATGGATGTAAATGTCTTTTTATCTGAATTTAAAGGCTGAATAAGTGAAGTGCTGTAATTTTGTCATTATATTCACATTACTGATGATAATTTATCAAAAATCTTCCTCTAAGATAGACATTTAAATGATCAATCACAGTTGAAAGTTGGTTCTCAGTTTTTATTTTACTCATTCCATGTTTTAAGTTTTGGGCCTCTTGCTCAGTTGAAGTTGTTCACACAGAATTTCAGAGGTCAGCGGTCACAGGTCAAAGTGTTCAAAGGTCCTTTAGTTGATTCGTGTGAAAGCAAACTTGATTAAACTCTTTAGGCCCACAGTCTTCATCTTCTAACTTCAACTGTCTGGTGTTTTTTCTTTAGGAGGTGATCTGTTTCCACACTAATACACTCCACCTGCTACTTTGGATTTCCCACCTGTTTTCAATAAGTTTATGTTCACTGTTTCAGGGAGCGGGACTTCTCTTCTTTAAGTTGAACTTGTTTTCTCCTCATTTTCTCTCTTCTTAGACAAAAGAGCGTCACAAGCTGGAAGCACTTAAAAAGAAGCAGGAACAAGAGGAGGAAAGAATGAAGAAAATGGAGGAGGATAAGAGAAAGAAGCAGGATGAACTGAAAAGGTTAAATTTATTATTCAGTCTGACTGAACATACAAGTGTTTTATTCATCAATTGTTCAAAATATAACTTAACTGAATTTGTGTTGTAGGAAGAGGGATGAGAGGCTAAGAAGAGTGTATGAGGCCAAAGTAAAAGAAGAACAGAGGGAAGAAGAAAAGAAAAAGAAGATTGAGCAAAAAATGGCCCAGATTGATGAGAAAAATGACAAGGTGCCCAATTTATTTAATGTGTATTCACTTCAAGGGGATAACATGTAACTGCAACGTCGCTCCCTCTCTTCCTCTGTTTCCTGTCTGTCTCTACTGTTGCTATCAAATCAAGGAAAAATGCCCCAAAAATCTTTCAAAAACAGATTGAATCCTTTAGTCTAACGGTCTCTGATCTTGTGCTGTGTTAATGCAGCGTCACGCGGAGGAGAAGGCCAAGAAGAAGTTGGCCGTGAAACGCCAGGAAGAGCTCGAGCAGAAACGGAAGCTGGAAGAAGAGGCTAAAAAGAAGAAGCTTCAGGCAGTAAGACAATTTTCATTCATGATTATATTCTTAGTTTTGTAGCTGGGGGTGTATCATCATGTATCATAAAACAGCAACGATCTGCCGCTGCTGTGAATGATAACACGACAGACTATATGTAATACAGAGTGTTATGTAGGCTGGATCATTTTATCCCCTCACATTTGGATTTGTTTTACTTCCAAACAATGATCCCATCATGTAGGGAAAATATTTTTAGTAATTCAGTTTTTTTCTGTTGCACATTGTATCAGGATTTACTGACACTTTTCTTTTTTGTCTCTAACTTCAGGAGGAGGAGAAACGGCAGCAGGAGTTACTGGCAAAGAAGAAGGCTGAGGAGGAGGAGGAACAACGAGCTCGTAAACTGGCTGAAGCCCGCAGAGCTCTGGAGCTGAAGAGAGAACAGGAGCGCGAGAGAGAGCTTGAGAGAGAGCGACAAGCTGCTGCTGAAAGGTTATTTATTGTCTTTAACAACCAACACTATAACCCATGTAGCCTAATCATCTTTGAACATGGTAACGCTGATGAATGCCGAAATACGAACATGTTTTTGCGTTCAGAATTTGTTTTATTGACTTGACTTTTGATTATTATTATTTTTAGGGAGCGATTGGAAAGAGAAAAAGCTCTCGCTCTTCAACGGGAAGTCGAGAGAGCAGCAAGAGAGAAAGAGAGGAGAGAACTGGAGGAGAAAAGAAAGGCGCTTGAGGAAAAAAGAAAACGGGTAAGATATTAATTATATCTTTAGCACAGGTACCAATGGTGATTGTTTTAGGAATGGAAAAGAAAAATGTTTCTATAATGCATAAACACTGGAAAAGAGAAAATAATAAAAATAACTTGTTGAAGTGGTGACAGGTCTCCCTAGTAGAGACATGTGGCATTTATTTAAAATGATAATTGTAGTATCGTTGATCAGCAGCACGGTTTTTAGTAAATTAGTTTGATTTTTGATTTGAATTAGGTCGGGAAGCTTTAACCTTAATGTAATCACTCTGGATAAATAGTTCACTCATATACAAGTCATCACTTCTGCTGCTGAAGCGCCTGGTTGTTGATGAGCTTTTTGTTCCTGCAGGAGGAGCTGCAGAGGTTGGCTGCAGAGGAGAAAGCTGCTAAAGAGAGAGAAGCTGCTGCTAAACAGGCTGCAAAGGTGAGCTTTTTGACCTCTAAAAAGTCCGACCTTTCACAATCAGCTCTCTCTGTTCTCTATCTGCATATCTCTATAGTAGATATGTAGTAGTCATAAAGTGATTTTATAGATGTGATATTGTAGATAATTAGTGGTAGCCATGGGAAATAACTTTTTGGTCATTTTATTAGTGATGTCCTTCAGATATATACAGAGGACATCTTACCGATGATGTATTAACTAAACTTTGTACTTTTCTTCTTTTTTTGCCCCTGCTCCTACAAATTGAAGGCCGCTGCTAGCCTGAATGTAACTGTGGATATTGAGGTAACCTTTTATATAATTGATCTTTTATCTATTTTTTTTTTATTTTATTTTTGACCATAAGCTTAAAGCATGTTTAGAGATTTCGATGACGTCATATTTACTGTTTGTTCTTCATCTCTTTGCAGCGCTCTGTAATGAGCACGCCCGTAGGAAAGGGTGGTGGTCTCAATGTGACCGTGGATATAGAGGTACATTTCATTTATGCACCTTTGGTACACACACTCCTCTGATTTCAATCTCAACACATGATAGAAATCTTGTACCACAATAAAGGCTCATAAAATGTGTTCTATCGTCCTCTGCAGAAGTCTCCACAGTCCTACGTCATCACTCCAAAAGGAGGAAACAAACCTCCGATTACTTCTAAAAGTGCTGAAGATTACGGGATGGATCAGAACAGCGACGACTCGACTGATGACGAGTCTGCTCCCAGGAAACCCATCCCATCTTGGGCAGAAGGTATGAAAGGAATTAGTTTAATTATAATTTACTTTTATGATACACTTCTGGAGTTTTGTTGTTTATTTGTTAAACTTGAACCCAAATAGCAAATGTTAAACCAGGGTGTTTATCTGATCTATCGTAGGCTGCAGTCGTAACCCTAACCCATCTGTGCTTTTTATTTATTTTATTATTATCATTATTATTATTATGGCCACAACAGACATGGGATATTGGGAGGGATCATGGGAATTTTGCTTTCCCTCTAACGCAGATGCTCTGATGTAATGTAAAGTTGATATATACTACTAAACAGCATAGAAATATTTGGAGAAAAAAAAAAGAAGAAATTATATCAACATTATGATATGAGACTAGATATCGTCTTATATTTTGGATAATGTAATATGATGTGATATGATGAACTAGGGCTGGGCGATATATCGAGTATACTCGATGTATCGCGGCTTGTTCTCTGTGGGATGTAGAAAATTACTATATCGTGAATACTCGAGTATACATTCAATTTACACGCAGTTTGTTTTTAGTCGCGGCCCGTTGAACTACAGGGTTTTCTCACTCTCTCATCTCTCCGCACAGAGAGATAAAACAAGCGCACCTAGGTACGTACATCACATTCTGTTGTGCGTGCAACGTCATATGCCCGGTAGCATGTAGCAGCAGTAGCAGCGATCTCAGGTCGCGGGAGCAGCAGGTGATATGGACAAGTGGAGGAGGGAGATTAATTCCCAAAAAAACAATTCAGGATCCATCATCTGGCGGTGGTTTGGGTACAAGAGGGAGGACGTTGAACAACAAACCGTAATATGTAAAGTATGTCATAAAAGCGTCACCCAGTGAGTGTGGTTAAAAGCCCGGTTTCAGAAAGATCATCGACACACTTGATCCAAGATATAATCTACTTAGCAGAGACAGCTCTACCTTTATATCCTAGTGGCATTATGCATAAAATGTGCACTTTAATTTAGTGTTATTTTGATGTGTCATATTAGTTACATCATGCATAAAAGACACTTTATTTGTTTTTAAATGACATGTTTGTGCCACTGCTTAATAGCTGTTTAATAAATACAGTTTTGATGAATTTGTTTAGTTGTGATTTACGCTTTTGGCATGAATGTTTAAAATCAGCATATATTAATGTAGTATGAACAATGTTTTAATGTAGAATCATCATACTGGCATAATTGTATGCATCAAAGTGTTAATTCAAGGCTAAGGCAAAATATCGTGATATATATCGTGTATCGTGACATGGCTTAAAAATATCGGGATATTAGTAAAAGGCCATATCGCCCAGCCCTATGATGAACCAACTTGATTAGAACTATGAAAGATCAGGGTTTGGGTTAAAATGATCACTGGAGACAAGTTTTCAAATTCAACAGTTAACACCACAATTAATTGACATGAGCAAGATTAAGTCGATTAGAGTTTCTAAATGTCGGTTTCGATTAATTGCCCAGCCCTATTACAGGATTATTTTTTTAATACAAGCTGAATGTTGGAGACTCAGCTTTTAAAAATGAGAAAATTGATGTTCACAACAAAAATATGAAAAACCTGCTTTGTATAACTCTCATCAGGACATTTTAGGGCTAAATCTGATGCTGTTATTGTCGTTACAGAGAAAGAAAAACAGGCATAGCAACAGTAACTCAGGGAAGCAGAGCTCAGCGAACAGGAATTATTATAATATTCTGAATGAATCCAAACTGAGTTAATCTTACACAGGCCTAAAATGATCTGTTAGCTGTTTGTAGCAGACATGTTTGGGGTTTGGCCGTTATCTCAATGTGATTCTAGTTTCTTTGCTCTTAAGTATTAAACAAATCTATTTCAATGTCTTCTCTTCCAGGTCACAATCTGCAGCAGATTATCATGAAGCAGTACTTCAACCCTCCCGACATGGACTCATTCTTCGGAGCAATCGAGGACCCAAAACTGGAAAACATCTTTTACAAGAGCAAGCCACGTTACTTCAAGCGTACTAGCTCGGCCGTGTGGCACTCGCCTCCAGTTAAAAACTAACGTCTGTGTACACTGATTTAATGTAGTACTGTATAAAGTTTCTGTTTTTAAAAAGTCTTTCCAATAAAGTTAAGTGTTTTTTAAGATTCAAGAGACTTTATTAATATTTGCACAGGATGCACAGATATTGGAAATTTTTGATCAATCGGGTTAAAAAGAAGAAGAAGAAAAAAAAGGAAACAAATTTACATTAAATTCAGATTTAAAATAAAAACAGTGGTGAGGTCTGAGAGGGTTCGGGTTCGCACTTCATCACAGACTTCTAGTGAAGCTCTGGAGCAGCAGGGTGAAGCAGGTGTCACCCATTAAGAAAAAACTCAGATTGCATGACTTTTAATTAATATAGAAGTGTGGTGTTTAAGTGCCAGATGTTGGTAAATCACCGTCCAGGGAGGGTGTGTGTGTATGATGTCAGAGCACATACACACAAACTGTAAAAAAAAAAATGGGGAGGGGGATGTTGAGGATATTTTACACCTGCCTGAATGAATTTGCTGCTGATATGAATCTGTTGCTGAATCTGACTCTCAGGTTAGTCTGAGTCCCTCCATTCGATCAGAGTGTCCTGGGTGGTGGGGGTGGGGTGCAGGGTCTCTGAGGATGTGCCATACTTTGCTGCTGCAGGGTTTCTACAGAGGGGAGATGGGAGCCGATAACCTGCACTCTTAACAGCCTTTGATCCTTCTGGTTAGGATCTTCTCAGCGAGTCCTTGTTTGGGTGAGGGGTCGACAACCTCCACGTTTTTTCTTTTCTTCTTTTCTTTTCATTTCTTCTTTTCTTTTCTTTTCATTTCTTCTTTTCTTCTTTTCTTTTCTTTTCTTTCCAATATAAAAGTTTAGGAATGTTTTTACTAGTCTGTAAAATATCATGGATGTAAGTGAAGTTGATGCTTTATCCTGTGGATGTGGGTGTGTCATAACTCAGTGGAGTTGTGAATGTTTGAAAGTTTGGTTGTTTTTTTTTTAGCAGATCATCTGTAAAAACTTTAATTTGTATAATGTGTGTAATGATTGTGTAAATGATAGTAGAAGTCCCATGTTTGGGATTTATTACAATACATTAAAATTGGTTTACCCAAAAATGATGTGTGTAGGTTGCAGCTTTTGATCAGATTTTACAACACCTGAGGGGCATTTTGAGCTGTCATAGAAACTCAGTATGTTGACTCAAGTAGTGTTCAGTAAAATGCTCAACTACACTACATGTCAGAGGAAAAATACTGCACTTTTTACTCCTACATTTATTTGGTTGCAGATATGACATGATGGGTAATATAACAAGCTTTTAAATATATCACATTTATAACCCATATTCTGACTCACATTCACATCCATATATTCTGGTCCAGGCTGTGATGCTGCTGAACCTTAATGCAGATTGTTGTATTTTTAATAATTCAAGATAGGCCTACAATTTTATTTTTTTTGGAGCTATTTATTTAGTTTCCATTATTTTACAGAACCTTCAAAGAAACATCAATATTAATGAACATCACCAGTCAGATAATTAATTACTGAAGCCCATTTCCGTCACTATTTTGAGGAAGTTTCTCAAAATAGTATCTCAAAAACGTAGTATCTCAAAGAAATGACTTAGTATCTCAAAATAACGATTTATTCAATATTCTCATTATTTTTATTTTTTTCATCACATTGGCAGAAATAGGCTTCGATAATTTAAATCTTATTAAGGATTTTAAAGTGTACTATATCTTTAGCTTTGTTTGTGATACACTACTTATAAGGCTAAATCCAATACCTTTTTCCAGTCTTTATCTTTAATTTTTGATTCTTAACAAAAGCATCTCCTCGGGTCTCTTCGCCCCTTTAAGCCCGTCCGGCGGTGCGTCGGTCCGGGGAGCAAGTCTCCGTCTGGCTGTGCGTCGGTCCAGTAACGTGAGCACGTCTCCGGCGGGCTGTGCGTCGGTCCAGTAACGTGACCACGTCTCCGGCTGGCTGTGCGTCGGTCCGGTAACGTGAGTTCGTCTCCAGCTGCAGCTTATCGGATTGATACCGACAGACTCTGCTGCAAAACACCACACCGACAAAACAGGTACGTCTACACATCACAACCTGACCTCCACTCAGCCTTTTATCCATCTTAGAAAGTGTTATCTGTGGTGTTGTATGTGCTGTTTCTGTCGCCGAGGTAACCGAGCTAATGAAATAAAGTCTTGTTACCGGCTACAACAACACACCTAACATCATCACCACGGTCATTTTCTCATTACAAACCCTCCTAGCAGCTGATGTTACTTTGAATGAGCGAGTAAACAATGTTCGCCTGTGTATTAAAAGACATTTGACAACTATCTGGTGTTGCTTTAAGATGATACTGTGAATCAGCTTTATCTTTTCAGCCTTTTAAATGATTTGTTAGTAACTGTTAACCAGTAATCAGTTGAATCACCTCAGTTTTATGGCATTGTTATGGCCCAGTCCCTTATTGAAAATGTTAAGGCTTTTCGGTCGCTTATTGTGATGAAGGTCAGTCTGACTCAATCAATATGACCATGGCCTTTTTAAGGACGTTTTCATAATGTTTCAAGTATGTCTTTGAAAACAACAATCAGGCACCCAAATTAATATTTTGAAACATATATTTGTGCCATTCTCATCCCTCCTGTTCATACTGAACATTAGCAGATCCCTTTATTATGCATTTACAATATAAGAGATGGAGGCCAAAATCGGTAGGCCTTCTTCTTCTGTGCGAAAATGTAGGCTATTTAAAATGTTATGTGAAGCTAATATGAAGCTTCAGCTGTCCAAATGAGTCAAATCAAGTAGATATATCAATGTTAGTCATTTTAGTGCCCTCTTTTTGGAACTATACTTTCACCGCAGCTCAACAGGGAAACACAAAGAGGGAATTTGATACTATAATGAATACATGTGGCAGATATCCACTTCATATTACTAACCTCTTTCACTGTCCATATAAGCACCTGATTATTGTGATCACTGTGAGGACTGTGTAAGGACCGATATCTCAGATCAAATGCACGTAAAACTATCTGCAAGGGTGGATACTACGAGGTGTAAGTGAGAGGAGAAAATTAGTGTTTTTGTTGACTGGGTGACCCGATTCTGTCAGTGAGGGTGACAGTAGTTTGTTACTTCACCTGTCAGCTTATTTGCATTTAGTAGGTGTTTTTGAGACGTACATTAGCCGAATGTAGCAGGAGATTCAAAGACACACAGGTTGACGTTTGCAGGGATAATGAAGGAGAGAAAGTATCATCAGCTGATGTCAGCATGATGCAACACAAACTGCATCTGCTGATTTTAAAGCACCAGGTTGCAAAGCAAAGTGTAGGTCTTTGATTAGCATTTTCATATCCAAAAATGTGCTACCTCACATTTGACCAACAGAAGACTCTCATGGATATTTGCTCACATTCATGTCTTCATTACTATGATTAATACAGAAATGAGTTCGCAAATTCGGCAAAACTTCCACCAGGACTGTGAGGCTGCCCTCAACAGACAGATAAACCTGGAGCTGTATGCTTCTTACGCTTATCTCTCTATGGTAAGAAACTATTTGAAACAAGCAGAGCATCTTTTCTGCTCAGTGCTGTGGTGTTTTCAGCAGGTTTTCTATCTTTTTTTTCTTCAGGCATACTATTTTGATAGGGATGATAAATCTCTACCAAATTTAGCAAAGTTCTTCGGTGACCAGTCCAAAGAGGAGCGAGTGCACGCAGAGAAGCTGATGAGTTTGCAGAATGAGAGGGGAGGCAGGATTTTCCTTCAGGACATCAAGGTATCAGAATCAGAATCAGAATCAGAATAGCTTTATTTGTCACTATAACAAGTACAAGTACAAGTACAGCGAAATTACAGCAATCACCCGTCCGTACATATACAACATACAATACATAACAAGACAGAACCGGATGACTGAGCGAGGACGGAGGGGAAAAGAGAGGAAGGAGAAACGAGGAGAGAGGGGGATAAAAAAAGCAGCACCCAGACTGTGCTCTCTTGAGTACAGTGTGGGAACGGGAAAAAAACCCCAGCAACATGAGCACATATAGGCACATTTTACAACATTAAAAAACACCAAAAAAAACAACTTTTGCACCGGGGGAGGGGGAAGGGGAGAGGGAGATGTTCCAGTTCAGACAGGCAGCCAGCCGCGGCCGCAGCCATCTTCGGCGCCGCCATCGGACCCCGCCTGTCGAACCGGGGGGTAAAGTAATTAACAGTGTTACAGCATCTTATTGTGAATTAAGTGCAAAAGCAGCACAAGTAGCAATTCATGATGTAATTGTTAATTCATGTATTGGTTATTTTTATGATGATTTTGGGGGGAACAGGGTGGAGGTTTCACGTACTTCCAAGGTGCATGGAGGAGGGAAAAAGTCTGAAGAAAGACAAAGCTCCAGCAACACTTGTAGTACAGGAGAACTTTATTCACAGACCAACGCGTTTCAGCTTGTGGCCTTCATCAAGGTCACCTCCACCCTGTTTCTTTTTTTAAAACATTTTATTTAGGGCTTTCTTTTGCCTTTATTTAGTCAGTAGCTGGCAGAAAGGCTGACAGGAAACAGGGAGAGGGGAATGACCTGCAATATAGGTGCCTGGCCAGATTTGAACCGGGACACTGCAATTATGTGGCATACACGCTAACCACTCAACCACCAGGGCGCTCTCTTCTCCACTCCGTTTCTACAGCTTTCTGCAGCAATGACCCTGATCATTTTGGGGGGCAATAAAAGGTCAAAGTAAAAAAATATGTGACAAATTATAAAGCCCAAATCAATGTCTTTAGATTGATTTTTTTCTCTGACTAAAACTCCCTAATGTGAAGTTTTTACTTAAAACAAATGTGATGTTTTCTAACATCAGTGTTAAATATGGGCCAAAGACCATATCCACTTTTCTAAATGAATTTCTCTTCTATATTTCTACCTCAGAAACCTGACAGGGATGAGTGGGGCAGCGGCCTGGAGGCTCTGGAGTGTGCTTTGCAGCTGGAGAAAAGTGTAAACCAATCCCTGCTGGATCTGCAGAAAATGGCGACTGAACACAATGATCCTCATGTAAGCAGCACTGAGAGAGCGTGCAGTGCCAGTCACTTGAGAGATATTGATGCATTTTATTTATAGGCACCTTTCAAAGCACTCAAGGACACCTTACAAGACACACATAAAACAAACAGCAGTGCATCAAACGTCTTAAAATCAGCAAACATTGAAGTAGAAATTAGTACAATAGATAAATATGAGATTACATAGTCAGTGTGAGGCAGTGTATGCCGCTTGGAATAAAGTGTGTTTTCAGGCAGGAGTTAAAGGTGGAGACAGTAAGATTCAACATTGTGACCTTGTTTTATTTTTTTCCCCACAGATGTGCGACTTCATCGAGACACATTTTCTGGATGAGCAGGTGAAATCCATCAAACAGCTCGCTGACTGGATCTCAAACCTGCGGCATATGGGAGCGCCACAGACAGGCATGGCCGAGTATCTCTTTGATAAACACACCATGGCTGAAGAGGGCAGTTAAACGATGCTGTGACACTGATGATCATCCTAGTCACCTCTGCATGCCAGTCACCCCCCCACCCGTCCCTCACATATACTATATGTATATTCAGATACCGCTGCATTATTTCTGTTAGTTATCTGTCAATCAACTTAGTTTGCTAAAGTCACACATAGCTCTCTAAACTGGAGACCTGCCACCTCACTTCCCATTACATTCCAGGTTAAAACCATCTGAGAGATGTTTTGCACAAATAAAGACTGAGGAAATCTTTAATTATTTATCTTTTGAATATTTTCTAATTTATGTATGTATGCCTAAAACAAGTGCAATTTGATGTCCAAGTTGAAGTCCAAGTTTGTGGAAATTAAAAAAAGAAAACATTTGTTTCTCCTTGAGCACTAAGTGTATGCAGGCTGGACTGTGTCACTGAAATATTTATAGGCTTTTATAATAAATACATGTGTGTACATAATAATAAATCTAAACTGTCAGTGAACATGAATGGCTCCCTTTTAAATGCATCAGTTTTATGACTTTCATTACTTGCGCTTTGTGGGTTACTTACATATGGTGACTTAAGTTGATGTTTTTAAATATATTCTATGAATTAAAGCGTAATCGTTCAGTTTCTGTATATAATAATAATAATAAAACATAGACAGGTTTTCAGGTTTTAATTTTTTTATTGAAAAAACAAAAATCTTGGTTAAAATGACAAAAGAAGCATAACATGATACTTAATATTAAAGAGTACACTGATGGAAACAATGCTAAGAGGACTAGAGAGTTTAAAATATGCACATTTAGTCTCTTTGTCTCTGAGTTTCAGAGGAAGCTGGAAAGTTTTCTTTTTACACAGTTAAGGTGCTTTTCGCTTCACAAATAGGTTAATTGTTCTGTAAGACCAGGAAGTGGAGATTAACTCAGCGTTAGCAGCAAATACTTTTTGATTTGTGTGCAGGGCTCCGGTTGACTATAATTCATTTCAGATTTAACATAGTTCAGTACCTATTTGTGTGAAATATTTTGAATGCCACATGTGACGCAAGAACAGTCACACCTTCTTTTCTGAGTCCTGCTCCCTTCCCCCAGCCGCCTTGTTCACCCCTCCGTCCACTAACACGCCCAGCAGGTCCCCTTCAGCCAATGAGATTCCTGAATCATTGGGCGAGTTTGGCTGATTGGCTTCTTGCTGCGATGACGCCGAAGTGGAAACTGTGTTCATGTTATTGCTCTGGCTGCCATTGGTGCCCCCGTTGCTCGCTCTCATGTTGGTGCTGAAGTTCCCGTGGTTGCTAAAATTACTGAGACTTATACCGTTGCAGAGACTTCCTGTTGTGCCAGTGCTGTTGGTGCTTGTTGCATTAATGCTGCTAGAGCTGCTGCTGGGATTACTGGGATTTGCTGCTGCAGCTGCTGGGCGAGAGGGAGGAGTGAATGAGAACACCTTTTCCCCTCCAGTTCCTTGTGCCCGAGCACTCAGGGGTCCGGGCTGGCTCTCGGCCGATGGCAAGGTGTCCAGAGTGAGGCGGGGAGGTGGAGGGCGACGAGACAGTAAGCCATGTCCAGGTCTGAGTTTAGATATTGGACACAGTTCAGTTGGAAGATCAGGGAAGGAGAAGGTCGGAGCACAAGGCACCTCACCATCCTCACTCAGCCAGGGGAAAGCAGAGGAGGGCGGTGGGGGGATGTGGTTGGGGGTGTCAGGAGGCAGCAACTGTGAACCCACCGATGGATGAGCCAGAGAGCTGCAGCTGCGATCAAACTCATTCTGAGTTCTCCGGGTGGCTCGAGGACGGGGCACCGCAGGGGGCACGCAGTGGATGGGTGTTTGTGGGCAGCTGTAGAAACCCGACCTCTCGTACAGGGGCATGGTAGAGAAGGCATAGTCTGGATCTCGCTCATGGTTCAAGGGCTGGCGGGTTTGACTCAAAGGTGATGGAGATTCTTGGTGCAGGTACAGGGGGAAGCGACTTAGCGGAGCTCCAGGTCGGCGACGTAGCAGAGAGACCCGGGAGGAGCGAGGAAAGTTAGGGGACTGGACACCGAGGAGGCGGCCCAGCCCTCCAAGCAGTGGTGTGGAGTAGTTTGCTTCCTCGTGTTCTTTGATCTGCTCCAGATTGGACTGGAACTCCATGTCCTCCTTAGGAACACTGATGAAGATTAAAAAGATAGTTATGTGATGCTTCGCCAAAACATTTTAAGGGGGACTTATTATGCTTTTCCTAATTTACAGTCATGTTACAATGTTGGAGGTTCCTGAAATGTGGCAAAAGTGTCAAGTAATGAGGTTAATGTATGTAGAAGTTATCCCTGTGAGTAAAAAGCACTGATGTCCAGCAACTTTTAGTACTCTCAGCCTGACCCAATGTTCAGTTCTTTATATGGTTGTGTTTATATAGTTTATATGTTGTGTCAACCAGTCTTTAGCTGCTAGAGAAGCGCTGCTCATTCAGTGACGTACAAATTTCATTTCAATGCAATAAAGGTCTAATGTTATTTAATCACTTAAAAGCTTAAAGATTTTAACTGGTAAAGCAGGAAATGTTGGGTTTGCGTCAGCGGTAACTTAACATGATTCTGCAGGTTTCCTGAAAGCTAGCCGATCAGAGACAGGAGTTAAGCCTGTTAAGATACTGAGGCTGAACAGAGGAGCTCCATAAAGGGCTGGTATATGATAAATAAAGGGTTTTATGAACTGTGAATCATGCAAAGCTACTCTAGGGGAGTGAGAATTAAAATATAGATCTGGTAATTAACAAATTAACATAATTTGTCCCCTGTTAAGAATTGTCTGCCAGAAAATAAAGACATAACTGAACCTGATATCCAGAGCTGAGCCCATGAAGGAGGGTTTACAGTGTTCAGCACTGGCAGCAGTGTAGGGAGGTCGAGGTTCGGACTCGTTCCAGTACATATCCTTCTCAACCAACGGCAGGCTGTCGTACATCTCATCCACAGACAACAAGGAGACCTGGGACACAATGGAAACCACAGCAAGGTAAAAAAGACAGCTACTGTTTATGCATGATGAAAAAATTAGAAATAGTTTAGTTCGGTTCCAAACCTGTAAATTGCGATCAACAAGCCAGTTGGTCTCAAAGTCATCATCATCTTCACCAAAAGGGTTTATGAGTTGCTCAGCCACCTGAAAACAAGAAGGACTAATGTTTCAAACCCTGAGCAGCATAAATATCACATGACCTGTACAATCTGATGTGTCTCACCTTCAGCCAACCGACATAGAAGAAAAACTGCAACAGGGTGAAAACTGGCAGGTAGAAGTCCAGATCATGACCAGGGTAGCCTTGAGCTGGATCCAAAAACTGTCGTCCAATCAGACAAGCCAGGAAAAAGCTGTAGACAGCCACTGTCACCACCTAATGAAAATACATGAGTCAAGTCTGGAAATGTCTCACCGCTAGTTTGTCTGGTAATGTTTGTTTAATTGGTTTAATTTGCTGATTACATGCTATATTGGATGGTTTGATTGCTAATTTTGATTCAAATTACGTAGCAATTTCAGGTATTCAATGATTATTGGGCAATGATATTTTATAGCCTACTTGTAGCCTAATATTAGCACAGCGTCAGTGTCATTTGCAGTATTTTTCAACACCTAATCATTGCATGTTTTATCACTAAATTGAATTTACAAAATCTTTGTTCTACTGGTAAACCATCAGTGTCAGTCACACCGCACTATATCAACAACACCTGAGTATAGACAAGAGGGAGGCTGATCCAGTCATAACCGTACAGCTTCATACATTTTGCCCGTAAACTATTCAACTCCTGAACAGAGAAGAAAAGCAGGACAAAGAAAACTGATTTAAAAATGTTACCAAGCTACAATCTGCTCAAAGTAAAGATGTTCAGGCTCTTTCGGCCCACTGACAAAAGCACATGAAGACCTACAGTGAGAATAGCTGTGAGTGCCACGTCGTTGTTGATGCGACCTTCAGTCCGGGCTCTTAGAGCCAGGCTGACGAACCACATGCAGGGAACCCAGAACTTGTTATGAGGAGAGGGCAAGTTCTCCAGGTGCCTCAGCTCCTCTGACGTCATCAAACCTGAAAGTGACAGAGTGTGAAGGTAAAAGCCCTTTTTAAGAAGGAATTTAGGTTGCTTGTTTTTTATGTGTTCAGTCCTGGTCAGCGGCCAAACCACAGCTCATAATCTGAGACATTACATCACCAAGTAGTAGCATGTACAAGCACATGTTCAACCACACCAGATGGAAAGACTGAGCCTGAACCTGATGGTCCAGAATCATCACCTCCATTTTTGAAGTGATCCCTCAAATGTGGTAATCAATTGCTTGTGTCAAAGATATGTAATGGAGGTATAATATTTTACAGTTTAACAAACTTTATTGTACAAAATGTAATTTGATTGTATAAAATGACATCAGTGTATGGAAGCAGTAAACTTCACTGGGAATTTATAATTATAAATAACTAAAAACTAATAGACCAAAAAAACTGACTGATATATTGGTTGAGCTCTAGCAGTTTTAGTGCCACATCGTACCTGCCTGCACCAGATGCTCCATGGTAGGGAACCTCTTGTAGACAGCTGTGCTGACGGAGCGGTAGATGAGCACGCCAGAGAGGTTGGCATATCTCATCAGAGTTCTTCGAGTCAGTCTGGCAGCCTCATCAGCTCCACGAACATGACCACCTACTAAAGCTGCCAGGCGGTCTGGCCAGGGGACATTCTCAAACTGACCCCACCAACGGGACACCACCAAGGTTACATAGAAACCTGACAAAAAAAAGAAAAGAAAGGAACAGTTATGGAATTAGATGCTGACCTCCTGTGATGGTTTACATGAATTTTGATTCATACACAACTATTGTCCACATTTAGATTAAAATGTGAATAATGGTCCAGCTAAAGGAGTTAAACACTCAACTCACCAAGAACAAAGGACACTGGGATGAGCTCAGCGTAGCGGTCACAGTATATTGCCAGCTTCTCAAACAGCCTCTTCTGGTCCTCATTGAACACAAACCTGGTGGAAAACAACAACTGCTTAGTCCCTGAGATGAGCTCTGTGACTAAACCTTGTATCACACTTTCTTAACATAGCTTGTGCTTTAGAAGATACACTAAACCTTGTGTTTCCAGCATTTTTCACATGAAGGACCCCTAAATAGATACAGACCCCCCATTTGAGTCAAATTTTACTCTTATGAATAGACTATTGTTCCTAAACTGTGGATCCTCTGAAGGTCTCTCAAAGACCCCCAGTGGTCCTCATATGGCCAATTTATCTTCATCTGGTATTTATATAAGTACCTATAAACAATAATGGAGTACCTCTAAACAATACTGCAGTACCTATAAACAATACTTGAATACCTCTAAACAATACTGCAGTACCTATAAACAATACTTGAATACCTATAAACAATACTGGAGTACCTATAAACAATCGGAAGTACCTCTAAATAATACTAAAGTACCTCTAAACAATACTGAAGTACACATAATCAATACTGGAGTATCTCTAAACAATACTGCAGTACCTATAAACAATACTTGAATACCTATAAACAATACTGGAGTACCTATAAACAATACTGCAGTACCTATAAACAATACTGCAGTACCTATAAACAATACTTGAATACCTATAAACAATACTGGAGTACCTATAAACAATACTGCAGTACCTATAAACAATACTTGAATACCTATAAACAATACTGCAGTACCTATAAACAATACTTGAATACCTATAAACAATACTGGAGTACCTATAAACAATACTGAAGTACCTATAAACAATACTGGAGTACCTATAAATAATACTGCAGTACCTATAAACAATACTGAAGAAGTAGTAGAGAAGAGTGAAGATGATGAGCTCTCTGTAGAGTAGTTTATAGATGCTGCCCTTCCAGCGCAGGAGCAGGTGAAAAAAGGTCCCCAGACCTGCATCTGCAACCCTGCGAGAGTAGGTGACTGTCATTGCTGCTGCTGCTTGTTGGCCAACTTTCTCGCTGACTGTGGCCTGACATGAAGAAAACCAGCGTGATGTTGTTTTTGGTGCTTCGTCTGAACTCAAAGTCAGCAGTCGACCTGGATCTCATAAGGCCAGCTTCCGCTCATCTAGAAATACAGAACAAAACAAAACAGGAGGGTCAGCTATTCCAGATATGTGCTCTACTTTATAATCCATGCATTTGGAGTCAGTCACTCCTATTGTGTTACAAAGCAAAGTACAAAGCAGAGCTCATAATCCCATATACTAACTACATGACTTGAATAATCATTTAAAAATAAAAATCTTCATCATTTTTAGAGCTAAAATACACCACTGAGAGGAGATGCTAGTGGAGCTACACTTCACAATTACAATACATGAGGGTCACAAAAGGTCAATTTTACAGACTCAAACACAACACTGTGAAGTTGCAGTTACTTACCCCTGGATGTGGAAACGTCTGGCCATCGTACTCACTGGTGGCTGCTGAGGAGTGTGTCGCCAGGAGGAGAATGTTGGAGAAAGTAAAGCAGGAAAGAAAAAGAGAGAAAGGCACCTCCGGTCACTTGATGTCTTAATCGGTTTCAGCAACAAAGCTGCATTGTGAAGTCCGGGTCCTGTTAATCCCAACAAATCACACACACTGCCACAACTAGGTTGGTTTAAGGCATGAGTACTGCACAGATGGCTTTAAGATTGTTGAAATATGACTTTATGAAACCATTTTCAGCAACTTCCCCTCTATGTTTAACACGCATAGATGCACTATCACCTCTCTCTGCCTCTTTCTGTATTACAAACACACACTTTTTAACATCATTTCTGGATTTCAGTAAACGTCTGGTAGGAAAACTTTTCTTGTAAAGCATCATTTAGTATTTAATCATGGAAAACTGTGGATCAGGTGAGACTGTCTGTCACCCCCTCTGCTGGAAGAAATGTTGAGTTGAGTTGTTCCTAGCTAGAAGGTGTTAGTGATTAACCCTTCCTGTCTAACTGGGAGACCAGCAGCAGGGCGAAGTGCACGCAGGGTTGAACTTCCTAAACTCTCCAGCAGCTTTTCAAAACTCAATTTCAGCAGTTTTTACAGATTTTGATGCACTGGCAACAACTGAAGAATCAGTTCTGACTACTTTGGTGAGTGTACTCTTTGTATATTTTGTTATTAAGTCATCTCGGAAGTCTGATACTTGTATGATACTGTTTCCTAACTAATGTGTACACTTGATATCTCAAAGAAAGAAATTCCTTTAGCGTGACAGCCTGCAAAGAAAAGAGCCTGATCTCCTCTCTAGCTTTGCAAAGTTCAGAGAGGGAAACATGAAAGTTAAAGTTTAAACAGTGTACAGGTCATGGCTTGTTCCCAGACTACTGGAGGACTATATCTGTGAGGTGTGGTGATAGATAGGGACACTTTTATAGACTAGTTTAGTATCCTTTGTTTAATTTTATGATGCATGGTGCAACAATATCTCTTCTGTGTTTACATCCACAGGAGTCAGGCTCGTCATATACTGCTAAAATAATTTATCAAGCTGAATTAAACTTCAGTGGAGACATCCTGCAGCTTTGAATGAGTCTCTGCACTCATTAGAGACATGGATGCCTTTGAGGGAATTCACAGCGTCCAGATTTCTTCTTCTCCACCATCTGCAACTTCATCCAGCCCAGGATATGAAGTCCTCAGGGCAGGAAGATCTGGAATAGCCGTATATTCCTCCACTGTCTTCTATGGGACACCTGGAGTCCTGGGACAGCCTTCAGCCAGACACAACAAGTCCAGCAGAGCAACTGAGGAGGGAGACTGTGCTGTAGGAAGGTAAACATCCTGGCAAGAAAAATCATATATTCTTACCTGTATGGAACAAACATGATGCTTTTATTGTTCAAAAATGACCATGAAGCAGTTTGGTGGTTAAAATTATTACAAAGTAAGTAAAAATTCTAGTTTTTCATCTCATGACATGCAAAACAGGTCATTAGCTGAGCTCATACCAAGGCTTTCGCAATTAAATGGTCAAACCCTGAATAATAAGTCACCAGGATGAAGTGATGTGCTGAGTATCACCAAAATGTAGTTAAAAGTAGTAGTTTGGTCCCTCTGACTGACAGATTTCATTAGATTATTAATACTGTTGCTGCTGCAGCTGGTGGAGGTGGAGCTAATTTCAACTAATTTATATAAACTTAGGTAGTTTAGACTGGTGGTTCCCTACCTAGAGGTCGGGCCCCTCCATAGGGTCACCAGATAAATCTGAGGGGTGGGGTGAGATGATGAATTAGAGAGTAAAGAAGAAAAAACAAAGTTCTGACACACAAATCTGCTATTTTCTCTAATCTTTGATTTTGGTGAAATATTGGATCATTTGAACATTTATTGAAATGAAATCATGTTTAGAGGGAAAAATCCCTGTTTGGCGGAGCTGTTAACAACTCATAGACATCTGAAATGTGACCTCAACTACACACTGCTTTTTGTAAGACGTCAAGACAATTGTTTTAAAAAACATCCAAAACAAATACCATTTCCCATTAGTTTGTCCAAGTCAGAAAGTTTAATTAGATTTATATTAATTTATGGTGGTTAACGCAGCGATGGGTATCCCTTTCATTAATATATAAATCAGATGATCAAACTATAGTGAGACAAAGAGAGAAACGTCCTCTTTGTCTTTATTGCTTTCATTTAGTCAGGTCCAGCTGTCTCTTGGCAGGAGATATCAGATCTGCCCTGTAGCATACTTTACATTTTGTGTGTGTGCCTTTTCTCCTTAGATTTTACGCAAGGTGAACTGTGACAATTAAATAAAAAATAAAAAAGCAGCTCCTGGACAGGGGCCCTAAAAAATGTTTGAACATTTTGAACAATTTTGTAAATAAACATTAATAGAATATTTCATTTACAATTAAACCAACACTTGATTTGCATGCAGAATGTTACATGCATGTCTACACAGTGTTATATTTTCACAGCTCAAAGTCAGTAAATTGTGTTAGAGTTAGTTTTGGACTACGGGAGAGCTGCAAGCCTGCACAGGTAGAGGGGTCTTCCCTGTGTTCCCCCATTTCTCTAAGAAATTTACCTCCCATCAAAATTAGGGCCTGTGTTCCCCTAGCCTTATGTTCCCTCAAGGATTTTTCCACCAAATTAGGCCCCACAATTCCTCAGGCCTACATTCCCACAGCACAGGTATGACCATTCCCTAATGCACATAATGTGTTGTTGTCCCAGTTTAACCTGTTTTTTCATCTATGAAAATGCTTGAAAGGCAGATGAAATTCTTTATTTTATTATTAAACCGTGGGAACACAGGGCCGAGGGAACATAGGGCTGAGGGAACATAGACACATTCCCCAGGTAGAGGTGTGGTTACAGAAATTGGGCATGGTGGTGGTGGTGGTGGGGCCCAATGTGATATCTTTTATGGGCCCCAAAATCTCTGGCAGCGCCCCTGCAGACACATCAGTATTTGGCTGAGTGTGTTTCCCTCTGCAGTCCGGATGTTTGGGTCGGGGCGTCGGGGCGTTGGGGAGTTGTGTGTTTTTTGGGAGTGGATGCGTTTCTGTCATGTGACTTGCTGACTGACAGCCAGCCGTAAACAGAGCTGAGAGAAAGAGAGAGAGAGAGAGAGAGAGAGAGAGAGAGAGAGAGAGAGAGAGAGAGAGAGAGAGAGAGACTTTTTTCCCCCTCTCCCTCCTACTCTCTTAAAACATTATATGGCGGGTGATGAAGAAGTAAAGCAGTGAAGTATTGTATATCTTTACACAGCTGTCTCACTTTTTACTCATCATCGTTTTCGAAGTTGCTGACGTCGTACATGTGACGTCAGCGTCCGCATTCCTGCGCCGTGTGATTTAAACGCGCAGAGATTAGTTTCACTGAGACCTGCAAACATCAACACCACTGCTTTTTATCGGGGTTTTACTATTGATTTAACGCCAGAAAACAGCCTGGAGGACACTGGAGGGGAGAAGCTGACAAGGTACACGTTTATGAAGGTTTATCTGACGGAGTAACAGGGCGGATACTGAGGAGGGTAGGAGGGTTGGAGGGTTGGAGGACGGGGGGAAAAGTTGTAGTTACCTAACGAGGACTAGGTTAGGTTGGATTAGCTGCTAAAAGTCATGATTACTGTGTTTTGCTATTTTACTTTACCTAACTTTATGACTTTGTTGTTGTGGGGAAAAGAAACTGTGTCGATCCTGCAGAGCTTTGATGAAATGTTGAGGATTGCTAATGCAGTAGCAGAGTCAGCAGCTGTTTATTATCACCAGTAAACACAGCAGCTGTAATGGATTAGATAGCACAGATGTTTCTCTATGAATATATGATTTAAACTATGATAGGTTAGTTTACATTATAAACAGTCCGTGGTTTACATGTTATAATAACTTGAATAATTATAACTTTGTGTAGCATCTTTCATACAATAAATGCAGCTCAAAGTGCTTTACAACAAAAAGAAATCATACTCAAGGAAATGAAAGGAGCATAGTTTTAGTTTAGTAGTTTGGTAGCTTTATTGTCATTATATTGAGGGTCAGACAACAATGTAACACAATTTAGATGGCACTCCTTGAGCCATAAAACACTGACACTCTATAAGAGCAATAAAGTGCAATATAAAAAGGTTTAAACAGTGTTGTTAAAAAATGAACAGAAAAGAAAGAAACATTAATGGAATATAAATTATAAAAATAGTACATAGTAAAAGTAACTAAAAAATAGTATAAAAGCAATATGTAGGTGTTTGATCACCTGTTTCCACCTTCTGATTGTCACAGGTGAAAGCATCAATACTCAGAGACACAATATAATACACATTTCTAAAGGTTACCTTCACATTTTGTATAATAAGATGATTTTTTTCTTGGTAGATAACTGTGCAAAAATGATATTCTGTCTCTAGTGTCTTCACAGTACACACACTTTAAGTACTGATTGTGAAATATTTCACTAACTAAACTAACTGGTTATATTTTTCTTTGTGATCCTGTTAAGGTTGGTAGATCTGGATCCAGAGCCAGAGCCCAGAATGGAGGGAGGGGGCCAGGCAGGACCCACCTCAGGAAGAGACCGCGGCGGCCTCTCGCGGATCCGCAGTTCCTCACTAGAAATCAGAGAAAAAGAAATCAGAGAAAAGGGCTCGGAGATCCTCCGGGAACAGCTGGATGCTGCAAAGAAGGTGTTGTAACCTACTTTATGCTAAAACACACATGCACACGCACATTTTCAGATCATAGTCATTTTAGGGGACAGATGGACTTACATTAATTTCCTGGAGACTTACTCTATCCCTAATGATAAGCACTACTTGCCTAACTGTAGCCACAACCACTGACCCAAAAATCAGCTGTTTCCCAATTGGGTACACATTTTTTGTCCTCAGTTAAGTGGTCCTAAGGCTGAAATTTGTCCCCCAAAAGTAGCCTGTGACAGACCACACACGAACGGCACTGTATAACCTGGAGAAAAAAAAGGTTGACATAGCAAAAATCTCTTCTTGTGAAACGTGGTCATTTCCCTTTCTCCCGCACATTTCAGGAACTGAAACTTAAAGACAAGGAGTGTGAGCGTCTGTCGCAGGTCAGGAATCAACTGGAACAAGAGCTAGAGGAGCTGACCGCCAGTCTGTTTGAGGTAAGCAGGAGTCATTGCCGTCGGCTGAGTGCGCTGCAAGTTTAACACATGCATTCGGCCCTGATGATGATGATGATGATGATGATGAGGAGAGTGATGTGAAGCTGTGATGAGTCTTCAAAGTCAGTTTGTTTCACCTTTTTCAACAAAGATGGACAACAGAAGTTTTCGGACGAGGGTTCAGTGGACAAAACTTCATCTGGAATGTTTAAATTTTGCACTAATCAGTATTTTATTACATTACACAAAGGATCAAATTACTGAGTATAATGGGAATGACCCCCCCCCCCCCTTAGTGTTTCAGCCTCTTGGGGCTCATTGTTTTGGTTTTATGGTCCAAGGACTGCAGCCAACAAATTCATTTTACAAATCAACTATTAAAAAAACATTTTAAATTGATTTTACTATCCAAAGGAGGAAATTCATTTGGTGAGAGTTGCATACAGATTTGAATAGTAAGAAAATGTAACCGCACAAAAAATACATAGAGGTAAAACTGTATTAATGACAAGCACACATGCACAGGCCCACACAAAAGATGTGACCCTAAAAACTACATGAAAAAAGATCAAATTGAGATGTAAGGCTGCAACTAAGAATGATTGTTACAATGTAGAACACTCTTTCCAAAAGCCCAAGAGGACATCTTCAATGTCTTGCTTTGTCCTGAGCAGAAGTCCACAGCCCAAAGATATTCATTTTACCAGAATAGAGGACTAAAGAAACCAGAAAAATATTCACATAGAAGAAGCTGTAATCAGAGTTTATTTTCCTAGAAATTTACTCCCAATAATGAATCGATTAATTGGTTATTTTAACTCTTATCCATCCCACAAACTGTGTTGTCATCAACCTCGTCTTCACTACCTGCTCCGCACCAAACAGCAGAGTTAAAAAATGAGCTGGTGACTCAGAAATAGTTGTCAGAAATAATTGGAGATTAAAGTGTAGGACATTGATTGATTTGACGTCTTTAACAGTGTGGAGATGACTCATATTGACTGTTAACACTGTTGCTTTGTGTGTTCACCTGTAACATGTTTCCATGGTGATTATTTGTCAGTGTTGTGTTTGTGGCCAAAAACTTGATTAATACTTTGCTTTGACTTTTCACCTGATTTATCGTTCAGCATGAGTGAAAATGCAAGAATGACTTCTTTTTTTCTTTCTCTACAAAATATCTTTTATTGAGAATTAATTGACACAAATATTTAGTAGCATCATGACAGAGCAGGCAAGATAAATGCAAAGTGAACTAAACTAACAAGAAACATAAACATCTTAAATCCAATGAGAAAAAAAGAAAAAAAAAGTTATAATGTCTCCCTCCTCACATCTAACCTCTAGTTCAGGTGTGTTATTTGTTGTTACACCCAATGGGATCATTACACAACATCATCAACATATGTTTTACAGTTGTTGTTTCTTTCTTGAATAGAGATGGATAACTTTTAAGATTAAACATAATTTTTTCAGAGGCCTATGTGAGGATATTTCTCAGAACCACATGAAAAGGAGGGAGGATTGTTATTCTTCCAGGATACATTTATTGCCCACAAATGGAACATTTTAATGAGTCGTACATTAAGCTGCTTGTGCTGTGGCAATATTAATTTATCGAGCACGGTACATCGACTGTTTGTAATGGAGCACCAGAAGGAGGTCTCTACTAATTTCACACAGTCCCAGAACATATAAATGAGAATCTCTCTATCTGTTTTATATCTATGACTCAATATAAAAGTGCTCTTCTTCATCTTGTAGGATTTACTTCTTGTCAACAAGTGTTTTAACCTTGTTTTCATGTTTTTAATATGCAGGAAGCTCATAAGATGGTTCGTGAAGCTAACGTCAAACAAGCAGCAGCAGAGAAACAGCTGAAGGAGGCTCAGGGGAAGGTGTGTTAACTTGTGTTTTATTCATTACCGTCCCTTTCTGGCACCTAAAGCATTTTTGAATTAAACTTTAATGTGTCTTAAAACAGTCTGCTATTTAGAGTTTTATTTAGATGCATAAATAGCCTTTTTGTCTAAGTTATTGGTCTGCGTTGTTTTCTGCGTCTGGCTCTCAGATCGATGTCCTGCAAGCAGAGGTGACGGCTCTTAAGACTCTGGTGTTGACGTCCACGCCTTCTTCACCGAACCGCCAGCTGCATCCACAGCTGCAGTCTCCGGGCACCAGGGGAGCGTACAAACATATGGGTCACGTCCGCAACAAGAGCGCGAGCGGTGGCTTTCCATCCTCACCTGAACCCTCCTCAGTTTCCATACAGCCTGCGGCCAAAGAGGACCGAGAGGTAACCTGAAGGAAGTTTATACATGCGCTTCTTTTCTCAAAGTAGTTTTCTACAACCTCCAAAGTCGTGCATTTCTGCTTCTTCTACTCCTCCTTCTCGTGTCCAGTCCATCTCTCATCTTGAGATAATTGATTTCCTCTTTGCTTGTTGTTTGTTCTTTCTCTCGTTACTAACATCTTCCTCACTTGTTCCTCCTCTCTTTCTCTTCTGGTGTCTGTTCCTCTCTCTCTTAGCCTGCTGTTCCTGCTCTCCTCTCTCTGATTCTCTGCCTGGTTCCTGGCCAGTCTGTCAGTATGACCTATGACCCTTATTGGCAGGAGCAGAGGGAGGGGCAAGGGACTGACAGCAGACAGGTAACTGCATACCGTTGGACCTGGTTTGACGTGATAAGTCTTGCAGGTTTCAGCCACTGGAAAATGGATCTGTTTGCTGTGGTTGTGAACATTTATAGGACAATGAGGGTGTTTTTCCTGCCCCCGGAGCACAAAGTGACAATGATACACAGTATGGTAGTTTGAGAGCGACACTCTAGAGTTGGCTCGACAGACTAGTAACTCTCCTCCTGTTCAGATTCCGTTTTAATGTTTAAACTGTTTTATTGGTTTTAGAGGCTTTTTATAACGAAGTTGTTTTTAGTGAACCACAATGTTTATGGCTCCTGACTGGTTTGGTTAAGAGCTGGTCTTTCTAATGTTTAACTACAACCCATTTTTACTGGAGAACAGTCACCACACATTCATATGACCTTTGAATCACTGTTTGCATCAACATCTGGATAAAAAGTTTGAGCCTGTTATTTAAAACTCTGCAGCTGGGAGTCTTTATTTTTGAATATTCAGCTTATAGAAAATCAAGTTGCCAAATGCAGTGAGAAAACTCAATGCTAATCCTTTTTATCTTTTTTCTAACTTTACTGTCTACCCATCTCTCTGCAGTGTATAACAATCTTTCTAAAACTCTACTTCATGTTTTTAGCATGTATGAATGACAATAAATAAAACTGAACTGAAGCTCCCATAAGCCTCAGCAGCACTTTGCATGCTAACAAGCTGAACTATGTTAACATTATTGTGACTGTGGATTAGCTCAAAGCAGCACTGTGCTGCACACAGCCTCTCAGAGCTGCTTACATGGCTTTAGACTCTTCGTTTTGTTGTTTTTACATTTAAAGAGCAGTCAGGTTTTTTTTACATTTTGGACAATAAAGTTTTTGACCTCAATTAGCATTCTGTCTGAAGATAATTTATGAATTAATATCAAAAGTTTAATATTTGTTGAGGTGCTGGCTTTGCTTATTTAAATCTTTTCAGACTTCATGTTTAAAACCCTGCGTTCTTGAGCCAAAAAGCAAACAACAAATCTCATTTTGGAATAAATCTCATTAGTTAGATTTCTGATACTGAGCCAGACCATTTGTGTCTATTTAAAATATTTGACTTTATGTTGTCAATTCAAAGCCTCCATAATTTAAGAGTAAAGACAGGTGGGGCATCAAAGCTGTAGCTGCATGTAGACACGGTTCATTGACAGTGATTGAAAGTTCATTTCTCTCTGCAGATGGACTCAGTTCTTTACGCAGAGTTTCTGATGTGGAAGGAACATCCGAGTCTGGACCACTCCTCTGCCTTCCTGAGTCGGATCCACAGAGAAGATATCGGACCCTGCCTCTCCTTCACAAGATCTGAGGTCAGAATCTCACCACACTGCAGAAATGTTACATCGTTTACATGTGTTGTATTTTACTGTCACTGTTTTCCCACAGCTGTCCCAGCTGGTGCAGAGTGCTGTGGAAAACAACTCTCTGACTATCGAGCCTGTGGCCATGTCAGCATTACCGATGGTTAAAGCCTCAGCCATCGAGTGCGGAGGCCCTAAGTGAGTTATCTACATAATAACTATCACGCTGTCCTCTCTTTGACCCCTCACTGCTAAACAATAGCCAGTCAACACTGAAAATTCACTCTCATTTGGTTTTGGGTTTTCTCTCCTGATGATTTTCTTTTCTTACTTGGTGTCTGAGAGGGATTTAATCACTGGGCACATTTCTAATCTTTGTCTGATGAAAATCTTTGTTTTTCCAGTGGCTTTAGGGCAGCAATAGAAACGTAAGTCTCCTCAGGAAACAATCACCTGTTAAAGTTTTTCACTAACACAAATCACTGCATCATAAAATCAATCCCGCTTTATTCAGACGTGAAAAAGTGAAGTTGAGGAAACTGTGAACGAATCTGTAAATTAACCAGATGGAGTTCTGCATGTGTCCGTGTGTTCAGTCACGTAACCTACGACCTTTTCCTCTTCAAGTCACTAACTTCTCTAACTTCACTTCTCTTTTGTTTCTCTTCTCAAACTTGTCTCTGTGTGGAATGTGTTTTGTCTTATTTAGCCAAGTTGGAATATTTTCTTCTTGTTATGAGCTCAAGGGACGAAACCAGGGTACAAAATTAGCACCAGCCAAAGTCAAATACTGTTAAATTATAATATAACAATAAGTGTTAGATTTGCTTTACTCTCCAGCCCCAGTCTATTGAGATGCTGGTCAATTTGAACATGGTGGACAAGAAAAGGTTAATTTTGCACCCTGGACTTCACTCATGTTCAGTGTTTGCTGAAATAAAATGACTACAGTGTGTATCTGTGTCTTGTAGCTGCATTTTGTGACAGCTGATCTTTCTCCGCTTGTAGAAAATGTGCATTAAGCGGCATGTCGCGGCTCTGCAGGCATCGCATTAAACTTGGAGACAAGGGGAGCTACTACTACATCTCTCCTTCCAGCCGAGCACGGGTAGCTATCTTTATCTCTGTGACCTTTTTATAACGACACACTGCGGTTGCTACTTGTGAAATGTTGTTTAATGTGACCTCGTCTTTTATTTCACCTTTCCAGATCACAGCTGCTTGCAATTTTTTTACGTATATCCGCTACATCCAGCAGGGCCTGGTGAGACATGATGGTAAGTTTAACACTGATATCTAGTTGGGCCTGGTTTTCTTTATAACCGAGGGTTTTAGCCAATGAAATGTTGTATCTTCTGTTGTCTCTTGTCCAGCGGAGCAGATGTTCTGGGAGGTGATGCGTCTCCGCAGAGAAATGACCGTGGCCAAGTTAGGTTTCTACTTCACTGACCAGGGCTAGAGGACCCGACAGGACACTGAAACACGCAACAGGACAGACAGCATGTTCCCAGGACCTCACTTACTCAGACGTCCGAGTAACAAACAGGTCTTGGATCAGTTTTTGTAGCAGAGGGTGTACAGCGTGAGTGCTGCAGCAGAGGTCAATCAACAAGGGAAGCAGAAAATAATTAACTGCCACTTTTGAATTTGCAATTTAATTAGATTCAAACCAATACTGCAGGAAAGAAGGAACAGACGGGCTGTTCTTCCCAAAATTGTAAAACATAAGTTTCTGTTATACTGCGGAAGAGTAACCACTGTCCTCCAGATATTCTCTTTGCAACTGTGGAGAAATGTTTCAGTTTTTAATCTTGCGGGCGCTGAACCTCCCCGGTGGAGTACACACACACACACACACACACGACTTCTTATGCTAAAACAACAGATCGTATATATCATGTTTCAGGCAGTTGAAAAGATGAACACAGGATGAACACAACCTGCAGAGTTTAGTTGGTCTCTTACCTCAAGTGTTACATACTTATATAAGTAAGTATATATGTAATAGTTTATATTGTGAGATAATAATCTGTATAGATCTCACTGAACAGTGATCTATTTCTTATGCATATCTTACAACCACAGCAAAGACAGTTTGTCTCCGCATGGCCTTAATTTTTGTCGATGCACTCTTGCACTACCTGTTCTTAGATGCCTTGTATTAAAAAAAGAGAGAAAAAAACAACAGACAAAACACCTGCAGCCGCTGCTGCATGTTAGCCAGGCCTGTACTTCATAATCAGATATATTGTCAATGAATTAGTAACAGCTTTATTATGTAGCTGGTAAATGAACAAGCTTTAAAACGTGATATGATCGCAAAATGCACAACTGTAGTTTTGCACATCTGCAATCAACAATATGTACATACAGTATAAGCCATAAATGACTTTGCATGAATGCAGTTCATAGCCATATTATGCAATTTATATTGGCTGTCGTACCTCATAGTATAGATTATTATTATTAATGGCCAATTTTTACAGAAGAAGTCTTTTTGAAGGTAAAAATGAAGAATATTGTGAGTCAGAAAGTGCAATAACTGCTTCTTAGCCTTATTAGGCTTTGAGTCTCCTAACCTCAGTGTACTGATAATAATGTCTTCCAGTGTAAACACTCCATTAAAGATGAGACATCGTAGCCTGACTACATCACCTTTGTACTGTGTGTCATTTATAAGCCTTGTTTGGATAAAATCTGATAGCATATGAATGGCGGGTCATTGTTAAGTTTAGCCTGAAGTTTGGGAACAATGACTCATCACTAATTAATTTCAGCTCAGTATAAAACAAGTTCACACGCAATTTCTCTCGGGGAACTTCACAGATTAAGGTCATCGCCAGGAACCGCCTGGTTACCCCTACACAAAACGCTCTGCTACACACCCACAGTTGCCTAACAGGTTTGTAAGCAGGAATCAGGCACAAGGAGGAAATACTGGGACCATATCCCGCTCAGAGGAGCTTTGTGGTGTGAAAATCTGTTTTGGGAACAGACATTCCAGTAAGATTTTGGTTTCCTGATTGAAAAGACTTAAAGCTTGTTTTTCTGTTCTCATCGCCTCACCATACAGATTACAGCAGACCCGGAGGAAATAGTTTGGGTTGTAGTTCATGAATAAGTACAATGGTCAGTGATATAATGTGTAGTCAGATATATATAGAGTTAGTAAGTGTCTAGTTTTGTACATCATGATGAGTGTCATATGAATCTATTATAAATTAACAAGGCAAAATATTATTACACTACAATACATATAGACAGTTTAAAACACATTTCAAATAACAAAGAAGAATCTTGGGACAATAAGTAACCAGACTGATTAAGATGGTTGATTAACTTTTCCCCTGGCAACACCCAGCGTGGACTAACTCTTCTTTCTTGGGGAAATATCTGCAAGAAACCCATTCAGTTATTCATATGTCACTTTAAAGCCACTGTTATGAAATAGTGTGAGATGGTTGTTTAATATTTATAATGATTGTTTGACTTTTGTAATCTTAAAATCTATTATCCGGAACAGATTTGGGACACTTGTATAATATTTGTAAAAAACAGTGAATCAAGATTCTGTCCTCTATTCAATTAATTTCCACCTTCAGTGACGTACCTTCGATAGCAGATCATCATCATCACCAGCATGGCCGTACCACCGATCACTACTATCACCGCAGTGACAACGGACACGGCGGATAGAGAGGAGGGCTCTGCATCAGTACACACACACACACACACATTAAGATTAATGACGTGTTGTCCATGTTTAAATATTTCAGTGTTGTGTTTCAAACTAACTTTTTTTAAAAAGGATCTGAGCTGACCTGAACAAATAAAGGAACCTGGCAAGTTGAGGCAATCCATGTTTTGTGGGCAAGAAGGACTCTGTTCTTCACATTCATTAATATCTACAACAATGACAAAAACACAGATAACAGTATCATGAAATACATTTTATATCCAGAAGGGACAAGAGGGTTTTCAGAATTATTGCTTCTCTTTCAGTTAAATATCAATATCACTTGTTTTTAGAGCTGGAACAACCAGTCGATTGGTTAACGGGCAGAAAGTGATTCTATGCTGAGTGATAATCGACTAATCATGCAAGTAATTTTTCAAGCAAAACTGGTTTTCATCATTCTCGTCATCAACTAGCTGCTTTTCTTTGTTTCATGTGATAAGCTAAATATGTTCAGCTTCTGGACGACATGTTGGACAAATCAGGCTGTTTGAAGATGATGTCATCAACATTTTAGTTGATAATGAAAATCATAATTAGCTCTAGCTTTAGATATTTTGGTTTCTTGACAAAAAGATCTGACATCCAACTTGACATCAACAATCAATGTCACACTTCAATCTGCACAATGCCTTCAAATTAGACTCTTTACCACCACTACAGCTGTTCAAAGGTCTCTCAGGCCATCTCAGACCTTGTTGTAAATGATTGAAAATGTTTTTAACATCACTGTGATCTTATCTGTTCACTTGTATTTATTCATCGTTTTATTTTACCTAATATTTTCTTTTATGATACCTAATATTGTTTTGCATGTTGTTGTAAATAAGGATTCCTCCTCATGGTCTTTCTAGGTCAAATAAATGAATAACAAATCAAGATGAACATCACACACACTTAAATCTAATCTGTGACGTGATGTTGACAAATACACAGCTCTCTTTTAGGCTTCGTACCTTGGCATGTTGGGGTTGCGGAGCTCCACTGCTGAGTGTCTGGATCACAGCTGATGGATGAAGAACCCAGCAGCTTGAAACCAGAGTGACACTGAAAAAGAATCACAGAGTTGCAGAGCAGCGAGTAGCCGGACTGAATCCTGGGTATTGGGCCGCAGCTGGGATCTGGGAAACAGATGTTAATACAGGTGTGTCGAGCAGGATAGAGGAAGGACTTAGGTATGGGGATGAGGAGGGGGCATTGCTTCTCTCATTAACTGTGACAATCATTATGGACGCTCTTATTGTTGTTTTTGTTGTTTATCATTAGATAAATATAACTGTAATAAAAATACAACTTCCTCCTACTCCTTTTCAGATGTGGTATTTTTTGGTTTTATTAGCTACTGTAAGTGTGGTGCTCATGTTAAATTCTATTCATCTGTGTTTTAATACACCTTTCTAAATAAACTTTCAAAAATCCAAATCAAATCACAGCAGATAAAATGCAGCAAAGAAAGCTTCCGTCCTCTTTTTCAGATCCTCACCTGAGTCTGGCTCTTTCCAGGAACTGAGGTCGAGGTGGGGTATGAGCGGGTGGGAGCAGGCCAGCATGGCGTCCGGGCTCTCGGTGCGTGAGAAGGCGTCGGCAGGAACATGGGTGATGTGGCTATTGTCACATATGATGCGGGACAGAGAGACAGCGTGGAGGTTTTTCCTCTGGGCACTGGTGAACACTCCTTCCCTCTCCCACCAAAACCTTGAGGGACAAAGATTTGGATTTCTTTACTTATACTCAGGCTTAATTTGTGTTACATCAAATCAGTGGATGATTTTTTTGTTTTACCTGTCACCATCTCTCAGGTCTCTGAACTGTCTTGCCAGCAGGCAGGACAGCAGCGGTCCCACACGGCCTCCGGGCAGAGCAGGTTCAGAGATGCCCCCCACCCACACGTCGATGTTGTGTGGTGTCCCGTACAGGAGCTGGAATTTGTGAGCCAAAGTTTGGTTACGGAGGATTTCTGCCAGCTCTGATGTCGTGTTGGGAACAGAGAGGCCGCAGAACCTTCGCCACGTGCCGTATCCTTTGTGGGATAAGACGAGAGAGACACACGAGGGGGAAGACTTAGTTTCAAATACAGTTTTGTGAAGGAGAGTCTGAATTATGATTTTTTTTAGGACACGTCTCTGTCTCTTCTGACTTTGATTCAAACAACTACAGCAACACCAGTGAGTGTCTATAGTGCAGATTAACACACATTCCTACATTTGGATGTGGTTTATAAGACATTAATGATGGCTGCATTTCATTTACCATAGCAGGTATTCAAGTTCCAGTGATCTGGTGTTGTGCATATTGACTCACTAACTGTGTATTATTCCACACTACATGCTCATGTTAACACAAGTTGCTAGGAAAAAGGTATATTTTGATGTTGATCAAAATAGTACTTTGTAATGACACTGCCAATTAAATCACAAATGGAAAGCAAAATTATTTTCCAAAGATTTAATACAGATGTTTTATTTTCTTATATTTCTGTGGTTGTATCACTGCAAACTGCAAATAATTTAAGATTTTGAAGCTGTGAGAAGCTTCCCTAGCTCAAGGGTGCTCTGCCTTGCAGGATAAGCAGATTTTGTATGGATGCTGACTGCATAAGTATACTTAAAGATTCCCTCCAGACATGTTTAAAGAAATATAAAAATACTTTAAATGCTTTAAATAATAATGTGTCTGATATGGTTTTCCACAAAAAGTATAATGACCACTTTAAAATCCTTAAAATTGCCTCCAGCCTCTAATTCATTTCTGCTAGGTGACTAAAATGAACCCTAATCACATTTAATAACCGTCAATATAATCTGTGTTGAAACAATGTTTGTGTAGACAGTTATTAGAGGACTTTCACTATGAAGTGATACAGCAACTTTAAAGTGTGTCAGAGTTAAGAAGTTGGTACCAGGCAGGCCATGATCCCGGCCCCTCTGGAGGTTAAGGGCTGCAAGGTCCAGAGGCATCCCTCCCTGTGCCTGAAACAGCCGCTCCGTCAGCTCCTCCACCATCATCTGACCCGGAGTCTGCAGCTTAGCCGGAGACAGCAACAGACCACGCAGCACGGGGTCGATACCACCTGATCAATACACCAGCAGAAAATGAAAGGTTGAAACACAAAAAGCTGAGAAATTGACTGAATTACAGCATCACACTTTACCTTCCTGCACAACCCTCCAAGAGGCAAACAGTGAGTGATGCAGAGGCAGCGAGGGATGCTGGGAGTTAGTGGTGTAACCTGGTCCCAGCCTGGATACTACTGGCTGCACGGTGACATGGGCAAAACGAAACGCAGCTGCCGCAAAGGCGTTAGCGATGCTGGGATCCACTTCAGGGTCATAACCTTTGTAGGGAGGCATCAGATGGGACATGGTGCTCTCACCGAGGACCCGAGGCAGGTAGTGCTCCCACGTTAGGATCTGAAAAGATAAAAGGAAGCATGTCAGAGTGAGGCGAATGATCTCACAGGTGAAGGTAAAAGCTGAAACTGCTGATGACACCTGGTGGATGGCTCCCATGATCTTGCGTGCCTCTTGATAGAGGGTATCAGGGCTCCAGTGAGGGTTGAGCAGGTGTAACTCTTTGACCAGCCGGTTGTGCTCTCTCAGGAAGAGCGTGTGCAGTGCGATCATTCCCAGATGCTCGTTGGCTCTTGAATCACCTGCAAAACATGAACCATGAACGACAGCTCCACTGAAGCCTGCAGAAAGTGGACGATTCACTCACTCACCAGCTTGAAAACAAGATGTGGTGTTCTCCTGTGGTGCAGATCTGTCTGACGGCCCTGCAGTGGTGGAATTACGAGGGCCACAGGGGTCCAGATGAGCCTGCAGTCGAGGAAGGAAGGGCATGTAGGCCAGCTCCTGGTCTAAGTGCTGTGAGTTAAGGGCCATTAAGCCCAGAGGAGAGGAGTGGTTACGTAGCGCAGAGGCCTGATTGTCAGAGCTGCCGTACACCATACTGGCATCCACAAAGGAAGTGATGGCGTTGAGTTGCTCCCGGTGGCGACGGGGCTGAACTCCATCAACACAGCTCGGAGCAGAGCGGAAGAAAGGCATGCAGCTCTGGATGCCGTTGCGAGGATCTGTCAGTGGGATCTGTGGAGAGAAGCTTTATGTTTTACATTGGCGCTGATGAGAGAAAACAAATGTTCATTTTTTAGCCAGTTGAGCCATTTTTTTTACATGATGATAAATACTGTTGTACATAGTAGATGCATCAATGTATCAAATGCATTTCAGAATAGCTGTACCCAACCTTGGGGTCTTGACCCTCTATGGATCACGAGATACATCCCAGGGGTCAGAAGACAACTTCTAATTTCCTTTTCAGAAATGTCTCTTATCTTTAGTTGTTCTCTTGTGAATAAAGGATAATTTCACTTCTTCAAGCTTCCATAAAAAGTGCTCTTTGTACGATCTGGCTATAACACAAAGATAATATACAACCAATGACCCTCACAAGTCAACATTGCTTTGTGTTAAAGGTTCACAAGCCAAAGTGTTTCATAAGCACTGTGAAGTTTTTACAAATAGACAATAACTGATACCGTTTGCATGTAATGTCCATAGCATTATGTTGTGTTTGTAAAGTATAGTGTATACATTATTGTATGTTTCACATGTAGATTTGAATAAATGCCTATAAAAAAAAGAAAAAAAGGATAGCATATACAGTATGTAGCTGATTGGCAGAGAGATTACACCTGTATGGAGAAACAGGGCGTGTCCCGGCTGCAGGAGCGGGTGCAGTCAGCTCCTGTCCTGAAGGCAGCTGTGCTGGGGCTCTGGGGCGTCAGCACCACGTCATGGTCTATCCACTGGCCCCACTCCACCAGCAGGTGGGACAGAGTGGAGTCTAGAGAGATGTTGTCATTGTGGGTGAACAGCACCTCCTGGGACACCAGCCGCACCTGCAAAAACCAACAAGGTGAGGAGTGATGGAGCTCCTGCAGCTGGCAGGACAGAGGATGACTGAGTGTTGCTGCAGGCTCTTACTGGAGGCAGGCTGACGTTGTGGTAAGTGTGCTCTGGGTCCCAGCCTCTGGGCGCCCCCCACATGTCCTCGTACTCTGGAGGCAGCCAGCGGGAATACGGGACATTCGCAGCCCCCCATCTGGGGTTCTGTCTGATCGGGCCAACACAACAGACACACAGTTACCAAAAAACAGTGAGAAATAGTAACTCATGATGTCCCTGCTGACACTGACCTGTTGTTGCATTCTCCTGTGATGGATCTGTAGCGCTCAGACAGACAATCGGTGGGACAGCTGGGTTTGTGCAGCTCAGCAGAGCAGCCCGTCCCCTGCAGCAGATTCTCCACATCTCTTTCACTAAGAAGCTCTTTTGAGGACAGTAAACACAACAAGACTAATGAAACACACAAAAACAAATAACTGCTTAGAGACGTTTGAACAGATTATTCCAAAAGCAAAGAAGGAAATTATGATTACAGAAGAACAGAATTATCATAATGCAAATCTGTAGAAATTAGATTTAGATGTTTTTGTAGTTTATCAGGCCTGATACTGAAGTGAAAATGATTATCCATGATGCAATAAAAATAATGTTAAACTGTTGCCTGAAACACACTAGAAGCCAGTGTACGGAGGGTCAGGAATGTGAAAATAATAGTTTTGTATTTATAAGATTTAATTAAATGTTTGGAATTATTTGGACAGAAACTCTTCGACACACAGGAGCAGAAACACCTCTTTGTGTTGTGCAATGCTGATGTTTAGTACCGTGAGGGTTGGGCTGAACCATTGTGTGAGTGTAGACCATTTCTCTGATCAACTCCACTGTGTTGTCCAGCAGTTCGGCAGCCCGGATCTGAGTTCTGGTTTTTGCTTCAGTCTGTTTAAACTGAGCCAGCAGATCACTCGGTCTCAGAGCGCCCTCAGAGAGAGACTTCTTCACCCTGGAAACATTCAAAGTTTGGTTTTTCCAGCGTTAACACAATGCTGATTTATATGTTTTCATGTGTCAGATTGATTCTTAACTACAACTGAGGATTTTTTTACCTTTCACTTGTGCGAGCATAAGCAGCATCAGTCAGCTCTATCGCCCTCTGAAGAGCCTCCTCCACATATTCGGAGCCCAGATACACAGTTCCTGAGATTAACATGAAAGAGAAACATTACATTTAAAAGGCTGTTCAGTATCTGCTCTTTTCAGTAAGTACCCAACAGAAATCCTACCTGAGGAGCTGTCAAGTGCTCCGTTCAGTGAAGCATGCTCAGGGAAGGATAGCAAGACAAGAGACAGTCCAAGCAGAGACACCTGAAACCAGAAAACGTCTGAGCTGAACACCTCAATGTGTGCAGTTATTGATTCTGTCAAATTTATTCAAGTAGAGAAGCAGAAAAACCACGGAAACTCACCGTCAGTGCTGTGTCCATCTAGATCTCTAAAACCTTTCAATCCAAGCAGAGAGAAAATTAATAGCGCTCATAGTATCTTAATGCTGCGCTGACTGTGGCTCATCTCAGCAGCCAACAGGTGTGTGTGTGTGTGTCAGTGTGTGCTCGTCTAGTGTCCAGGTTGCCATTTATACACTGGCAGCAAAGCCAACAGGTATGTGCAGAATCCCCTTATCTGTCCTTCTGGTGACAGGAACGCAACATCAAACACTGCACTCACTGCCTCCACCAAATAACCTTTTAAATCAAATTTACTTCTGTCTTCAGTCTTGCTCACGATGAAAACCCCCCTCTGTCATATTTGGATCATTTCAAATAAATCAGACACTTTTAATCCAACGTTATGGAGAACAGATGTTTGGACACGATCCATGAAACGCACTAAAGAAAAGATGGGTTCATTTAATATTTCAAAGCAGCCAAACTGGAATTTCAAAGCAACTTGTTACATTTAGTTTTTAAGAATGATTTCCTCTACAAGTATGTCTGTGTTTTTGCCACATGCCCAAACATTCATTCTGATGGTCCCGGTGGCAGTGACAGACAGGTGGTTGAGCTGGAATCTGGGAAATGATGATGAACCAGGGATAAGGATGAATATAAAAAAAGCATAAAGGATCAGACAGAAAGGTCAAAATGATAGCAGTTAATACACAGTAGAGGACGTTAGGACTCATAAAGAGATGTTGTGTTCTATTTAAAATCGAATGTGAAGCACCAGGACTTCCCTCTGCCCGCTTCTTCCCTTTGATGCTCCAGGTGTGTGATATCATCGCATGAGTCATCAATCCCATTTCATTACGTTGTTATTAGTATTATCTCCACTGACCCACATTACGCATCATCTACTGTATGTGCTGGGAGAAGAGTTGAAAACATGAAATGTAGAAATCTATTGTTCTTAGAAAAGTCCTGCTGAAGAAAAAACAAGCAAATCCAGACAAAACATTTTCTCACTTTAGTCATTTGTTTGTTGGATATTTTGGCTATTTTACCGTTTGGGTCAAATTTGGCCCATTTTGACATTTGCAAGTAATTTAAACAAAACACATATTTTACATTAAGCCTTTTATGACATATCCTACAATGGCCTAAAATGGAAATATTTTAATTTTAAAATTACACATTTTTAAAAGGCTATTTTAAAAGCATGCCATCTCTCACTTTCAATAAATTAACATACAATAATTATGGCTGTGATGTTCTCCTTTTAGATAACATAAGATCGTAATATAGTGTGATTGTGAATGTATTTTCATATATAATAGTATCAAATCTAAAGAAAAATCTAGCCGATATATTGATATTTGAATTTTTAACTCCCTAATATTGGCATCAGCCACAAAAATCCAGTATCATCAGGCTCTAGTTTACACAGTGGTTTTATTTTTGTAACTAACTAAAGTGTCAAAGTTCAACATGTTGGATTATTTGATGGTTTTGATGTACAGAATAAACAAAAGAATAATTAATCTTCACAACATGTTATAAGTGTTTGTATTCTGCTCTTTTTCAAAGATGTGGATATACGAGGAAAGAAACCTTTTAATTTAGAGAAACTTTGCTTTGTCAATAATCGTGCAGATTAAAACTTTTTGTTCCATAAAAACAAACAATGAAAGTAACATGTTTCATAGAGTTTTTATTCACATAATAATATTATCTAGTTAAAACATATGACAGTTTATTTTGTTGTAACAGCAGAATAATCTGAACAGTAGGATAAACCACTTTGGCATCAGATATTTGATTATTTGTACATGCAAAAAAAGCATTGAACTCAAATAATAAAGATATCAGTTATGCAACAACCCCCTATACATTCATCTATATATTGATAAAATTGGCAAATAAATGGAATTAAGAAAAAAATACTGAAAAATATTTGTGCAAAAATACAGTTAGCAGTTAGAGGTTAAATAGACAATACTGTTTTAAATGGGAAGATAAAAACCTTCATCTCAACTGGCAAGTTTTGACAGTTTAACTTACAGTGTATAAATTAAAATGCAGCTTCGACATCAGTTAGTGGGGAGACTTACATCAAGTGTTAGTTATACTGTTTGGCTGAGAGGAGCTCCTGTCCACACGGCGCTGAGCTGCATTTAGGCGTGCTGAGACCACAGGAACCGATCACAGCGCTCGAGCATCGTCTGAATTGTCGCCCTGAAATAGAAAAGAAATATAACTTCAATACCTACAAGATGAAGTCCATTCAATTCTTACACTGATTCTTTTTGCTTCTACTCGTCCTTTTTTATGACAATCAAAAACAGTTCCTAACACTGTTGTTTCAGTCTTCACTTACACATTTTTTATTTTTTTAAATACTGTATGTAGTTATTATAAAAGACTTTTCAGACCATTAAGACCACTGCCACGTTCCCCAAACTACTACGAGACCTCTCAATTCATTCATTCCTTTTCTTATGGGCTAAACTTGAATTACTTGGTAATTGGCGCTCAGACTCACCTCTGCCTCTTCTCTGTGACTCGCAGCAGCTCACAGACCAGTTTGGAGTGGGGTGAAAGGACCAGCTGCACTCCACACTCCTCCAAGATGGCCATGGCTTGGTCTGGTCCCGTCATCCGAGCCAGCAGCAGGGTCAGGTTCTCTGGGCTCACCTTCCCTCCGCAGTCTGCGGAGCCGTTGGACAGGCTGCTGCCATTCACACCTGCGGTCTGCTCTGAGACGCTGTTGCACTGCTGAGACAACTGGATAAGGAGCTTCCACTCTTCCAACGTCTGCGGCTCAACACCTGGAAAATGACAAAGCAAAAAGCAGCGTTTAAACTCAGTCGTTAATCCCTTGATTTATTAAAAAAACATTGTTGGGATCAAAACATGTGAAGCACTTCTGAAAGACTCAAAAGTGCTGTTTACTTTCAGGCTATGCCCACACTGTTTTAGAATGAGTTATTGGGCTGTAATGTTGCAACTGTTGCACCATAGCTGTGAACCAGTTCGGGAGCTGGATGTTTTATTGCGAAGGCCAGACTGAATATGTATCCTATCTTGCCTCACAGAGACATCAACTTATTAAGTCAAACATTTACCATATACCACACAATACCAGTAGTAAACTCAGGTAAACACTGTTATGATTATCACCAGCATACTCTACTTTCCAAAGCTGTTTGTTCATTGCTCCAAAGAATTGCCAAAGTATTTTTTCCCCAGAGAGTGAATCCACTTTTCTTTCTTCATCTCTGTTTTGGCTGTTGAGCTCCTAACTTGTGTTATGAAGAAGGTACAGAGAGTAGTTAATGTGAATATGCTGCAATACTGTATGTGCACTGGATTTGCAGGTAGCAGGCGTGGTTTTTGGTATGTATCTTACTCACCCCCGACACTGTAACCAACACTCATCCCTGGGAATTAGAGACTATAATTTTCCTTCTGACTGAAACTGTAACAGGAAAAGTTTTTGGTAAACAGTTTTACCTTCAGGCTCCTCCAGCAGGGTGATGTCATCCAGCTGACAGATGGTGGAGAAGGCTTCTGTGCGGCGCTGCAGCTCACGGCAAAGATACAGATAACCCATCCAGTACCTTCAAACACACATATTATATAAGAGAATATGTGTAACCCTAACCCTACCAAAGATAATCACATATGACTTTTCTTGTTTAGATTTAAATAATTACCCATGACTACGGCACATTTCTGTCATCTTCTGCTTAGAGGACAGATCTGCAGGAAGATGTATCAGTAGAGACAGGAGGCGTCCATAACCCCAGCTGAAACAATGAGAGTGCCACCTGCAAAAGGAGTCACATTTAGGCACAGTTGAAGTTCTTATTCTTTACTTTCACTTCATATCAGTATTGTTGTATTTTTGTTGTGTCTGAATATGACCCAGTGCTGAAAGTGTCTTTGTTACCATCCATCCAGAAAAAGTGTTTTTAGTTAAAACAAAGACAAAGTTATTTTTATATTTAGCATTTTTTTCCACACACACACACACACACACACACACACACAACAGAAGCAGACCTGGGCAGCCCATCTGGGGTCAGGGTATCACAACGCTGAGGAGCATCATGGGTAAGTGCGAGCTCAAGCCAATCCTGTCGCAGTGATTCTGGTTCGAGAAGGGATTGTAGAAACGACAACCTGGGCAAAGATTAGAAATTAATGAGTTTCAGCAACAAAGTGAGCTATGTGTCTTTTTTTTTTAACTCTGACAAAAAGATCAAACTGAAGACGTACCTGTGCCCCTCAGTTCGGGACTGGACCAGATTATCCAGGTATGCCAGGAAGTGGCTTTGTTGAGCCATAGCCATAACGTCGGCAGGGGTTATTGTAGGGTAGAACTGGCAAAACGAGCGTACAGCTGCCTCTCCGTGCTTCTCATACAGCCTACATATTAACATAGCGTAATTACTTCCTAAGGTCCATCACAGTTTAAATATGTGTTGATGATGTAAGAGAGAAACGTGGGTACTGACCTGTGTAAGTGAGCGAGGAGAGGAGGGGCGCTCCAGGGCTGCAGCTCTCTCAGACTGCGCAGTGATCTCAGTAAATCCCCTCTCTGAATAACCTCCACCACCTTACTGGACTGAGTGACATCTGTGCAGAACGACAAAAGTTGCTTTCCAGATCATTTAAGATTAAACTGGAGTATCGGCTCCACTACTCCAACACTAAACTGAGCAAAATCTATCCATCATTATGTGGGCCTAAACCTTTCTCATTTGTTTTTATTGTTATATTCAATGTGATTATTGGCTGAAGCTATTTAGATGGTTTCCTAAGATGAAAGATACAGTTGGATCTGCAATTGGCAATCTTTGAATGTTCTGACATGATATAAAAAAGATTTTGGTATATGGTAACTGCAAACAGCAAATAAAAAAACACCATCAGATTCTGGGTGTAAAAAAAAAAAGAAAAAAAAAAGAAGGTCAAATTAGACGCTTTTTATCATTCAAAAGTAACAGCTACATTGATTTAATCCTGAAAAACAGAAAAACTCACATTCATCTTCAATTTATTATTTTTCTAAATTTGTTGAGTAATTTCCATTTCATATGGCGAAAAAATTAAATCAGAGAGTAAATCAGTATGGTTAAGTGATTTAAGAAGAAGCTTCTGACCTAGCATGGCATCAATGAAGGAGCTCTTCACCGCTGGCTGCTCCTGGTAGCAGAGCAGACACATCCTTCTTATGCGCTCCGGGTCCAGCAGGAAGAAGTAGCGGCGTAGGAAGGTGGTGCAGCCCAATGCTCGCTCATCTGCCTGGTTTCTGAAGCAGCTCAGTTCTGTGTATAGTGTGGCCAGCTGGGTGAGATAAGCCAGGAGATCTGATGGTACAGGTTTGGGGGACACCACTCGCACAGGCTCTGGAGAACTCCCGTTTGAGGCTACAGGCTCTTTCTCGTCACAATCTGCAGTCAGCTGACTCTCACACTGGCTCTCTTCTTTTTCTTCTCCGAGCTCTGGAGGCTTTTCTGGATTTTCCTCCGTGGCTTCTGGATTTTCCTCCGTGGCGCTCTCTGTGTGTTCTCTTGATGGGCAAGAAGACTCCTCTGGCTGCTCTGAGAAGGTGGTCATATAATCCCTCTCCCATCTCTGCTCTCCTGGTACATCAGTGTTTGAATTCCTCACAGCAGCTGACCCGGGCTCTTCAGGTCCGAGAACTCGCTCCAGCACCGGCAGCCACTCCAGCAGAGTTTCTCCCAGGCAGGCTGGATCCAGTAGCACCAAAGGATCTTGGATCTGGGAGCTGGTGTTGGAAAAAAGTAACATTTCAATACCAGAGAACCACTTCGGTTTACACAGAAAAACTACAAGAAAAAAATAAAGTTGTGAAAATTAGCAGCATGAAACCTTGTACTTACAGAGCTCGTTCTGTTGCTGATCGGAGCTCCAGCATGTCGGCCTCTGTGTTAGGCATTTCATCATAAACCCTGTGATGGCAAATATCATTCAATGATTTTATCTGATTTCAAGGTTCAAGGTTTTTAGCTCAAAATTAGGTTGAAAGTTAGAGAAAATAATGTATTTTACAACAGCATACCAGTAAAAACAGTTCTAAAATGGTTTTAATTCACTTTCTGTACTCACTCATTTTCTGTTTCCTCTGTGAATGGAACAGAAGTGGCCGACATTTCGGCTTGTCCCCCTTCTCTGAAGTCAGGCCGTTGCCAAAGCTCAGAGTTCATCTGGAGGGTGTTGATCTTCTCTGTTGTCTTCTTAACAAAACTGGAAACACTGAGAAACAGAAAACTCAATCAAGCAACGCTACATCGATTTACAATCTTACAACCAGAACTACAAACAGTGAAGCTTTTCATGTTGCTAACGAGAGAGTGTGATTCTCGGGAACTAAACATGCGGCATGCGCCTACACAGATGAACAATGTGTGCTACAGAAAAAATAGATGTGGGTCTTAAGAGGAAAGGGGAAGTAAACTGTCACATAGCACAGCTGCATTTGTATAATAATAGGTTAATGTAGGAGTTTCAGTCCTCATAAGAAAAAAAAGAAATGTTACAAACCTCAAATATTTTCGTAAGTGTCCAAATATAACTCACTAACACAAAGCAACACACTGTGGCTATATGCCTCTATGGCACAGGTGGCTGTGACACATTCCTCTATTTAAAGCTGTTAGCGTGTTTGTGCTTTAGTTCCTCTGGATGTTCACCTGTCTTTGACGGCCTGCAGTGCGATGCGGGGGGGTTTGGGGCGGAATGAGAGGGGGAGATGGAACGGCAGGCCTTGCTCAGATCGCTCAGCTTCCAAACGCTCACTGCTCTGTGGATCTGAATAAAGGTCGGGGCAAGAGCCAGAGGACAAATACAGATGGATGGAGTACCAGAGGGGCATGATGAGAGGGAGAAGACAAAATGCAAGCAAATGGAGCAAAAGTGCCAGACACCACTATAGAGGGAGCGTAAATTAAATGCTGCACAATACAAAAAAAAAAAACAACCAAAATGGTGATATGTGTGTATGACACAATGGAACAGAGAAGAAACTTGATATTAATGACGTAGCATTTATAAAGCATGTCAATCATCAGAGTGATCATTCAGCTCTCACAGCAAATCCACAACGGCACAGCGTAGCAACAGTTTTGATTACATTATTTTTAGTTTTTGTAATTTTTCAAATCAAGTACAAAAATACAAGACAGCATTAACACAGGTACATATGATCAATATGACAAAGAGTCAAATTATTATCAGTCATATATTTATATTGATAAATCTTTCAGCAGCTAGTGATGTCCTCAATTCAATTCTTTGCCAGTTTTTTTTCAGTTGGTAAGATAAAACTGAAAATAATTCACTCTCTTTTCACATTGAACTCAGGTGAGGAAGAAACGTTTGTTCCTGCTACACGCAAAGAGCAGAGAAAGAAAGAGAGAGACGGAAAGAGTGAAGAAAGAAACAAGAAAGAATATATGTGAATGGATTATTTTGTTTATATGTTTCCCATTTGCTGTCGTCTTTATTTTGAGTCTGATTTGCTCTGCTAATACTTTTCCAGTTTGTTTTGACTGTGAGTGAATGACATGTCTGTTGTGTACAGCTGGGTGCTGCATGCATCCCTGAATATTTGTGCTTAAGTGTGCAGATTACACAACAAGTAGAGGTGAATAAGAAAGAATTTTTAAGAATAAGATAGCACAAAACAGCTGATATTTGATTATCAATGCTATTTCACTCTTAGAAATATCAAAATAACAAGTCTTAAATTAATCTGCTGCCGTTCGTGATGTGCAATTATCTCAATAGATTAATACTACAACATAAAATACAATATGTACAAGCACAGAGAATGATCCCCCTACTGTAGTAAGGGTAGCTGTTCAGCTCCATCTGCTTTTTATTATGATGTTACTAATAAATATTTTTATTAATAGAAATGATCCTATTAACATTTAAAACTCTACTGCTCTTGTTCTTGACCATTAAATGGTCCATAGGGGGCAGCAATGAGAACAAGACTGAAAATATGATTATCACCACTAACAGGATCTTAACCAAACATGAGCTATTCATTTTGTTTTAATATCAGACAAAATGAATGTCACTTTTACAGTTAACATCTTTTCTCCGTTCAACCAAGCAGCTGAAGCTCACAAGCAAAGTCTGCCTCTTACCGTTATCCACCTGATCCTCCTCCTGCACAAAACTGAACTCCTTGAGCCGCTCCTCCTCTGACATGGACTGATTGATGAGGGAGCACGTCTCTTCATCTGATTGGCTTCCTCTGCGGCTGATCACACGATAGATTCCACAGTCCAGTACGTTGAAGCTCTCCTGGATAAGGAAAATAATAATATCACTATACTATTCAAGAAGCTGCAAGCTTCTGTTAAATTAAAACAAACAACCCTCTGATTTTATGTCAAAACTTGCAGAGGATGTAATTGAAACACAATGTATTTGTTTGATGTGGAATTACTCCGCACACCGTGCAGCTTCATTGCCCTTATGATAAGCCAGAGAAACAAGTTAAACAAGTCTGGCTGATGTTAGCTTATACAAGCTTATACAAGTTTAATTCCACCACTGAAATCTGCTCATTTCATTTTTAAGCTTTCTTTTTTGTGTATGACACATTTGACTTTGTTTTGACAGTGGATGCTAGAAAAATGAAAATCACAGAGAGGATGCAACAAACAGCTGCTTAATGAAATGTCCCAATAACTTGAATGTTCTCCACAGAGGGTTAAAGTCATTTTAACGTACATGTGAGGAGATGCTACTTCTGCGGCTGCTGCAGGCTGAGTCCAGAGGCTCTAGCTTGCTGATTACTTCCTCCAGTTGGCCAATCATATCCAGCTGTGTGCTGGAACTGAGCTGAGACCTCAGGTGTTCAAGGCGATCGATGGGGATTGATTTCCTGGCCTGCAAAACACAAGAACGATGAACAAGGCTTTCAGTTATGATTTATCAACATTCAACACAAGTAAGAAACACACATGCACTGAGATGATGAGAATCTGGTTAGGATGCCTTATTTTCAAGATACTTATTAACTTCAAAATTAAACCTGCTGCATGTAAACTTAGGGCCTGATTTACGAAAGGTTTGCATGTGTAAAAACGTGTGCAAACTTGACATCACCCGCAAAAAATATGCAAACTGATTTGCAAATGGACATGAACAGTTTCTGTAGGATGGCAGTAGCAGCCATCTTACCCGGCCGGTGGTGATAGCGTGCTGGAACATACAGCAGACGGCAGCAGCCAGAGGCCACGACTCCCTACGTAGCAGACGCTCAACACAACGCTCTGCAGACAGTAGTGACAGGTGGGACAGACGCCCGCTGCCATGGAGACAGAAGAGCTCACTGCGGTAGACTGCAATGTCAACCAAATCTACAAAAAAACCAGAGAACAGGTTTGGTTCAATTCACAGTAAATCAGACAGGAGGATGACTTTAGTACTAATGATTTCTGGAGTAAAAGTATATTTTGGATCCAGGTCAACATATTTATGGTGAGTGTGTGTGTGTGTGTGTGTGTGTGTGTGTGTGTGTGTGTGTGTGTGTGTGTGTGTGTGTGTGTTCATGGACAAAATATGTGAGTGCTCAGTTACTGAAAAGCATCACTGGTGGTATTTTAGGAAAAAGTACCAAACACACCTTTGACTTCTGTCCACAGTAGAACTTGGCCATTATGAGGTGTGAAGACATAAATGGCTGAGTCCGTCCAGGTCAGCAGGTTTTGGTCTCTACGCAAATAAAAAAAAAAAAAAAAATTCAGTTAGTTAAGTCATGGATCGTCGGCCTTTCTTTTAAAAGCGATATCATGATGTTTGTTTTTGTTTTTTTACTAATGACAGATTTCAATAATGTACAAAATTGATAAAAGTCATAAAAATGTGTGATTGACAAGCCTGAGAACTAAGATAACAAATATAATAAAATGATGTAACATTACCCCATATAAAGCAGTTTAGGGAAGGCAACTGACTGGGGGCTCTTCTGCCCTGAATGGTAATGTGGCTCGTTTCTGCAGGTAACAGAGGAACAAAAGACTAATTTAAAAGTTCTGCATTTTCCAACAGATGATTTAAAAAGGAGGAACATACATTACCTGTAAGTAATGAGTGGTAAAGGAGGACATGCTAGCTGCTGTTTGAACTGATGTGTGCTCAGAACCTCGCCATTAAAACTGGCCTCCCACATTCGAGACCCCGGCCTGGCACAGTACAGCAGTGGGGGCTGACCCACTAATAATCCCTTGTTCTGAGGGAAAAAGCAAGCTCCGTATTCCCCATCACGTTCCTTATTCCCAACACGCCAGAACTTCTCCCTGACGACGGGAAAAAAACAACACTGGTGAGAGATGGCCAACGTGGAGAAAGGAGATTTTCCAGGGAGAGTAAAATCAACACATTCAAACTTCTTTTACACAAAAATGTATAAAAGTCACATGCATTATAACTGCTTATCCTGTACAGGTTTACAGGTGCAAATCATGCAAAAATGGTATGAACTTATTTTAAAAGAGAAATTAGTTGTAGCTTTTAAACTATCACAGAAAATTGGTTCATATAAACCCAATGTGAAGAACAATCTCGCTTCCTAATGGCAGACACTCAAGAGGCGAAAGACAGACACTGCCACACTGACACTCACCTATCTGTATCACAGAGGTAGCAGCGACTCAGAGAAGACACCAGCAGTCGACTATCCTGGTACCCGAGCTGAACCACTCTGGAGTCCACGGTGGTGATGGTCTGAACAGGAAAAATGACGAATGCTGTCCCCTACACACACAAAAAAAGAATCAATTTAAAAAAAAAAGAAGACTTTTGATTGATATGAACAAGCAAACAGTCTAAAAATGATCAATATAGGGGACTGTGAGTAAGAGTGACACTGGATCAAGACATTTTGTAAAGTATAAGAAACAAAGCACCACTTCTACATTAATAATTACAGACATATGTCTTGTGAGCTTAAAGGAATTGTTTGCATTCCCCCTTTTATTGCTGTAACCAAGACACATGACACAGATGTCACGCATCTATTTCTATATCTACAAGCTGCATTTGATATGTTATTGAGGAACATAAATAGCGTTGGATCAATACCTTTCCTAGCTTGGAGGATCCTGCACGGAGACAGGACACCTTGCCTCCTGAGTCCCCAACAAAAACTCTGAGCGTGGCGGTGTCCCAGCAGAGTGCAGTGATGGCGTGACCCCTGTGCTCCCAAGACACACTGACTCTCTCTGGACGACCCCGCCGCTCCAGCTGCAGCTCCCACACCACCACCAGACCCTGACTGGACCGGAGACAAACACCAAGAGTATCGTGAATAATACGAGCAACAGGTTTCAAGTAACATGGTTTTTATGGTTTTATTTTTTAACTTGCACTTTATTAGGTCATGTGTTTTTATAACAGATTTTAGTATCCTTAGACATTACATATGTTTTTTTTTTGTTTAAAAAAAAATAAAAAAAAAATCTTGCTACCTCGTTGAAACAGCGATGAAGTCTTCATCTTGAGGGCAACACGACACCTGAGTAATAGCTCCCTCCTGAAAGACAGCAAACATTTTATGATGAGAATTTAAGAGAAGCTGTTTGACACAGAAATAAAAAAATATGACACAGACAAAGCATTGTTTTATTTTTATGTGTAGCTGTATTATTTAACAGCACAGCAATAGTCAAAGTAGTATTTCAACACAAAAGGTACTCAGTCATATTACCTTATGAGTGAGAATAAGCCTTTGTTTCCAGCCCTCCCTCTGAATGAGGTGCAACCCCCCAGCTGATGTTCCCAATGCGAGCCACTTCCTTGACACTGCCAAACACGTACACTGTAACACAACATTCAGATTTAAAAAAGAGTTGGCTCTGTTCAAAAAGAGAGAAAAAACAGATAGAAAGCATGGGATGATAACATATTGTAATTAGATATTGAAGTTATATATAGCAAGAAAAACACGGTTCATGTCCAATAAATATATAAAGTTGATGTAACTGGGTAATGTTTCACTCTGTAACACTTTAAAAAGACATTTAATAATATCAAAAAGACATCTATAAATATTCTAAGTGTGATTTAATTATAAGACTCCCTCAGGCATGTGATGGTGAAACCTACCTTGAGCCTGCCGGAGTCTAAACGGAGAGCGGAGAGAAGTGGATCGAGGCAGTCGAGCTCTGCCAGTACATGGCTGTGGTTCTCTGGCACAACTGGTATGAGAGGCATCTTCACTGGTGGTCGTCTACAGCTGAGAGAGTATAAGACGGTTACATATTATGAAGAAAAATGTGAGGGACTTCAGGAGGAGTCACTACTCTGCTTCCTCACATAACATTGTCCCTTCATGCTGTGTGGCATCACATGACTTTCAGCAGTGTGCTCACCCTCTCAAATTGACCAGTCATGACTCCACTTTTTTAGATTGCCTCCAGCTGGTAACCCTCCCTGCCCCCAATGTCAAATGTCTCTCTCCAGGAGCTGCCAATTAATATTTTGCGAGGAAGACTGTAATGTTTGCTCTGACACGGAGATAGGACACCATTTGATTTACTTGTTGTGGTTTTGAGTGAACCTCTGTGGAAGCAGAAGTAAAACTAAAGCTGCGGATCATTAGCAATACTGCAGACAAAAACACGCTAGAGAAAGGTTCTCAAATAAAATGTCAAAACATACTGAAAATGCTCCTCAGTATTTCAGTAGTTGCCACAAGTATCTCACAGGAAGAGGTGAGAGGTAGCAGTCCACTATGACTTTTGTCTATATTTGTTTGCACTCTACTGTGACAGGGGTGTGTTTGTGGCCTCAGATTGTGCATTACCAAGGCTGAGTGACCTGATGCAAAAAAAGTGTAAATGCCACCCAATAACTGTCATTCACAGGGGTCCTGACATACAAAACAAGGCTTCTAGACTAGATAATAATGCAGGGGCACTCATAAAAGCCCCTGACTTGGCAACTGATGCTGTGATCAAATGTTATATACTTTACTTCAAACCAAGTGACATGTCAAACCTGAGGGACCCTGGGGCAATAGATAATTTCACCTGGTGATTAAATCTTTGTTTTGGATGCCAACCTTATGCCTTTGATCAATGGTGAAAGAAGAATTCAGATTGATTGATTAACTGAATAAAAGCAGCAATACCACACTGATCATACTCTGCTTCAAGTGAAAGTCTTGCATTGAAAAAGTATCGTTTGCATCTCACTGTTCTACTTAGTGTTCATTTAAAAAACTGTATACTGTTGAGCAGTTTGCAGTTTTTTATATAATGCTAGGTTTTTGAATGTAAAATCTTTATTTGTCACTATAGTGATTAAATAAATATAGTGACATAGTGTTTATATAAATATTTCACTCTGAGACTTAAGGCTTAAGTCTTTACGTTACTAGAGTAAATGAAGTAACGTTAACTACCTGAAGTCTTTACGTTACTAGAGTAAATTAAGTTACGTTAATTGCGTAACGTATTTACGTTACTAGAGTAAATGAAGTTAGGTTACTGTAACGTCAGTTTACTGACCGTTCACTTTACGTACAGACGTTGACGTTCACAAGTCAACCATCAATGAACCGTGAAATTTAAAGCTTTCTCTCTCCGTCGTTCAACTTTCTCTTTCTATGTTTAAAGTCACTGGCCTTCAAATATCAGTCTCTTGGTTTACCAGTCGACTTATTTACATTTGTTGTTGATAAAATTGAGGTTTATCGATCAAGTCTCCTTTATAAACTTTAAAGAGTCGCTCGGCCGAGTCAGTCTGCATCACGAGACCCCCGACTGCTGCTGCTGCTGACTCTGGTGCTAACATGTCAGTATATTAAAGCTCATATTCTGCCAGAGACTTACACACACAAGTGTGGACACAGCTGAAAACATGTAAAATACACCTGGCGGTTTAAGGACATTTCGGTAAAGCTGATAAATCTGAAGCAGTGTGTTAAATTGAGCCGCTGCATTAGAAATAACAAGTTAGCCACCGTGCTAGCTCACACACCTAGCTCCACTCGCTGTTTACATTCTCCAAACTCACCGGGTGATGGTTGTTGGGTTGACACACTCCAGCCGAACCGCACCAAACTGCTGCCTTACATGCCTGGATTTGTTCGCTTTATTTTTTGGAGAGTGTCTTTGGTCACTCTCTCCTCCTACCCAGCCGACCTGTCACTGCTTCACTCAGCTGATGTGAGGACACTTCCTGAAAGCAGCGCGTCGGTTTACAACACAGAGCCGTCATATCAATAAATAACATCTCCATATATTATCTTTAATTCAATCAAAACAACCAACACCTACAGCCATACAAGCTGTAGTTTATAAGGTATCACGTCACGAAAAAACCTTATTGTAATGAAAATAAGTAAATTATAATAATTATTATAATAATTGTTTCCCCTAAAAAATATTTTACACAACTTTAGTTTTGCGAGCCTGTCTATTAGAGATGGGACAAACACTTATGCTACAGTTTCAAATGGTTTTATATTTAATGTACTTTGTATAGTTCTGTCATTATTATATATCTTTCCCACAGGGTTCATTAACTATCTTAGGATCCTTTCTGTAGAAATGATTTATTCTGAACATTATAATTATTACATTAAAGTAGACCACTCTACTATGTATTAATATTTCTTGTTGTAATTTATGTTATCCAATGAAACTAATCATTTAGCAGGGGGTTTGAACACTTGCAGGGCATTAAAGGTCAAATTCTCATTGGGAGCTGAGCCCCCCTATAGGTCTGATCCTAGAATCGCCCCTGTTTAAAAACCATCTCCATATATTATCTTTAACTGAAATAAAACAACCAACACCTACAGCCATACAAGCTGTGGTTTATAAGGTATCACACCACAAAAAAACTTCTTTGTAATGGCAGAGATGAATGGCAGTATTCACAACATAATCAGAGTTGAGGCGCATGGACTTCAAGGATGAGACATAATTTTTCCAAGTCTTAAAACAACAGTCAGGCAAACTACAGGTAGCCATATGAACACGTTCCCTTGCTGTGATCATTTGTCCTGTTCATACTGACCATTAAAAGATCCCTTTCAAATGTGCTTTCAATGTAAAGTGAGTCAACTTCAATGTTGATTTGGGCACCTATTTTGTTTTTTAAAGACAGCTTTGAAAAACATTGAATCCATCTTTTCATTAAAATGCTGCAGTCATGATCAAAAGCTTTATGCCTCACTTTAATTCAGAGTAACATTTTTATCTTCAGTGCAGACAGAAGAAGGTGCAGACATTACAAACCAGTGACAGTGTGATTTGAGTCTCACACACACACACACACACGCACACACTCTAATGCACTCGAGTGTCAAATGTCTTTACAGTATTGCTATTATTCACTTCCTCTTTTGCTTCAGATTTTCAGGAACTTGGTTCCATAAATCGACCCAGTGCTCAGAGGAGCTCCTTGTATGTCCAAAGCTTTCTTTCAATGCTCTGTGCACTTTTTAAACACGTTGGCAGTCTTCTCCGCCTGCTATCCTGAGATCCTTTCTGATTTCCATCTAAAGTTTGGTCATATAACATCATTATAAAAGTCCCATTCAACCATAACAGGCACCAATCTCTCAACCATTGAAAAAAAAAAAAAACAACACAAACAAAAGAGAAAGAAACTAATTACAGTTATTTATGACTGAGATGTAGTTAGTCTCTGTTGAACATTTGGGGATGTAGCAGCGTCCATCTATGTCATCATCATTAAGCCCCTGTGAACTTTGTTCCATCAGGGTGTGATCTGTGGTCTCTTCACAGCTGTCTGGAGGGACTCCACAGACCATTTGTCCATATGCTTTAACATCTTCCTTGTCTTTTCTTCGACAAACTATCAGGTCTCAGGTTTTCCTCATCATACGTCGGGTTTGCCAGATATGGAACTTGCTATAGGCTGTCTGCAGCATCTCCTCCAAGTGTCCTGTAAGCTGAGATGACACCCAATAGATTTAATACAATAATCACCTGATCCATAAGCCTTTGTGTAATATTAAATTATTAGAGACTTACATTTGTACTTAAGTACTGACGCTGAATCTTCTCCTGAAATGGACAAAGCTTGGTCATCTGAAATCTCTCAAGGTTTGTTTTCATTTTCATCACCTACAAGAAAAAGTATGTAATGATGAACATTTTTGAAGAAATAAAAAACAAAAAGGAAAAAATGAAAAAGTTTACTAGTTTTTATAAGGTGAGACCATCTTTGTTAGTTGATGGTAGTGATGGAAATTATACTATAAAACTATATATTAACTATAAATGGACATAAACTGGTGTAAAGGGGTGTAGTTCCCAGTGGATATAGTTTTTTTATAGCACAGATCAAGAGAAAGAAAAATATTAATATCCACATGAAAACATATTTCAATGAAAAAACAATAAAACATGAAAAAGTCCAGAGGGCATTTTATGCTGATAATTATGTATAAAATATGTTGATCTCAGTCAGAAGATATTTTTTTTTGTTAATCATTGACTTGTATGTACAATTATTAAAAAAATGCCACTTATTTTTTGACAGCCAAAACAGGAAATAACTTATGTGACAATAATTTTGACCTGCTTCAAATAAACTGAATATTAGTTACCTTCTCCTCCAGAAATGGTGTGTTTACAGGAAAACAGGACCAGAAATGTCTCAACAACTCTCCAGCAGCTGCATAGAGATGCTTTAACTCTCCTTGAACCTCAGTAGGTACCATTTCTGGGGAAAACAAAGAATGAAAAAGAAAATGATTTTATAAAATAAAAAAAACCTTTGTTGGGAAGGACATGTTGATACTTTAAGATAACATTAATGTTGAGAACATAAGATTCACGATTTATTGGAAAATCCAGAAAACATTACGGAGATTTTAGAGGAGCACACCAAGTATACTGCTCAGAGGTGTTACAGCAACCTCAGACTCTACAGATGTGCTGCAGACAACAACAGTTTTACAATAATTCAGCAATTTCAAAAAACACACGTACGATTTATGGCTTGTTGCTGTGCTCCTGCCTGCATGAGGACGCCACCTGGAGAAAGTGCTGCAATGGCAGAACTTGCTACTGTGCTGGTCAACACCTGTAAAAAGAGCGACTGTGGTGAAAAACTTTTAAGGCACCAACAACAACAACATAATCAGGTGCACAACGTGAACTTTAAATACAGTTTCAGCTCTGAGAGGTCTGATAAGTTTTGGCAAGTTTGTGTTTATATTTTCTAGACTGGAATGGCAATCATTAGATGCTAATTCATCTTGATCTAAATCTCCTGACCTGATCAGAAAACACACTATATGTGACAACAGTGTCTCTATGTTAACTGATGTGATTACCATCAGGAATGTCTGCAAGTTATGAGTAAACATTCATCAATAAATAAACTGTATTTAGATTTACTTCAGTTTAAGAGAAACTCAGAACACAGCTCTCAGTGTGTAGCACATACTGAGGAGAAAGAGCTGAAAACAGTGCAGGAGGAGGTATCAAGATGGCACGGCTTCTCAAGGGGACAGTTTTTTCTATTTTTGTAATACTGTGTTAGAGGAGACACATTTTGGGATAGATATATGGTAGACTATGGTCTGCAAAGTTGTTTTGTTTTTACAGTAGCTGGCAGAGAGGTCGACAGGAAACAGGAAGAGACGGGACCTGCAGCATAGACTACTGACCAGATTCGAACCAGGGATGCTGCCTTTATTTGGCATGCGTTTTAACTACTCGACTACCCAAGCGCTCCTGCAAAGTTTTTAACCAGTTTTAGCCTCTAAAAAAGCCAAACCAAAGTTCCCTGATCTTAATCTGAGAATGTGCTGTCATTGAAACTACATCAACACTAATATGTTTTCATTTTAAAACGAAGAAAAACATCTTCTCCGTCCCCAAGAGTGTTGCACCAGAAATAACTTAAGTCCAGACTAACACACCTGAACACGCATATCACACGACCGCTGGACATGGGAATGGTCAAGCTTGAGTATGGTGCATGTAGGTAGTTGTAGGATTATAAAATGCAGAATTGAACTGCACAACAGCTACTAGCATAGACAACAAGGTCAGAAACACCTTTGATTCATTATCCATGTGGAATTAATCACTGGTAATGAAGGCTGATGTCGTTTGTTTTCATCTAGAAAAACGCAGGGTGACTTGGAAAAAACAGGTGAAGACTCTGGTGACGATGACAATTTTCACACTGTCACATGACAACAATTACAAAGTGTATGATCGAACCTGAGTGAGGTTGGGTTTGTAATTAGCCATCTCATGCCGGACGTAGTTGACAGAGTTGATGATATCCTGGCTAGTCGTGTACTGTTGGGAGTGAAGTGGCACAGGACCATGAGCATATCTTAAATAAAAAGAAGGATGGAGAAAAAAAAAATTAGAACATTTCTCCAGGAGTGGAGGAATTAACTGAACCATGAATACATCAATTTAAAATGCAATAATTTATTCCTGTACAAATTTATTAATAGCATGACACATGATGGAAGGCATAAGAGCATACTTTCCATTATGGTGTTGGTTTATGGCCACTGCTAAGATCATTTACACAGAGAGAGCAATAAATCTGAACATTAAACTGAGTTATAAAATCTGTTTCTAAACAGATCAAAGTGTGCACTCTGTCCAGAGGGAGAGACTCTAAAAACAAGCCTCTTCCCAAATTTTGCAGTTATAAGACTTATAAAGGCCTTGCACTCTACGAACAGACATAGTTTTCTGTTCAATTAAGTCTAGAAAAAAGTTTGATTATTAACTTCTTAGAGATAATTAAAAACTAAAAATACAAAATATTTGGTGATTTTAGATTTTGAAATGTCTATAGATACATAATCTAATCTTGCTTTCATACATTATAAATATTTTGAGTTTTGTTACTGTTGGTTGAAATAAGCCATTTCAAATCATCAAGTATTACTCATAAAATGCTTATTAGTTGAAGCTTATCAAGCTGTGGACAGACTGTACCTGTCAGACTTCTTGAGGTTTAACGCAACTGTTTTTGGTCCGTTTTCCCTTTGCAGATCCTCATATTCTATGGCTTCCTGTAACTTGACCTAAAAAAAAAAACCCAATGGCAACAGAAAAAAAGTGACTGAGACTGTTAAAGAATAATATCTGTATATATGAAAAAGGTTTAAAACTAAGGAGCCATATACCTTCTTTACAGGAGGCTGAAAAAAGTCTGAATCCCTTGAGTTTCCATCTGTACTGCTCGTCTCACTGGCTTGGTCAGCTAGTGTTTCCCTTTGAAAACATGAAGCAGATAAAGTTAAAGAAAGGCATACTGAGCAGGTTATTGTGTTGCCCCTCCACCAAAAAAGTGATTTCTTTACCCTTTGCGTGAGCCTGCTGCCAGCACCATAGCACTGTGATGGTTGAACCGCTTTATAATGGCTGTGTTGCTGTTCTCTTTCACCGTCCTGTTTGCATTAGAAGCTGAAGATGGTGGTGTGCTAACTCCATAGCCCTGTGTGACAGAAAACACCAAGTTGTGAAGCTTGAAGGATGCAATGAGAAAAAGAAAGCTACACATGTAAATGATTGAGTAGTATGATGTGGCTGTGACTGATTACCTCATTAAATCAATTAAACTTATAGATCGATTGCTCTCCTTTGCTCTGGGCGCAGAAGCATAAATCAGGCTTAATGGTGTGCCGCAGGGATCCATTCTGGGGCCTGTACTATCCATGAAATGATGTCCTCTCTACATGGCTGCCAAACCCATCGACATGCAGATGATACTATTATTTATACTGTATCACTGATCCTGTTTCATTAGCAATCAAGAGAGTGCAACTTTTCTTCCATGCACTGCAACATTCCTTCATTAATCTCAGACTGATACTTAACAAAACAACAAATATTACAAAATGTATGTTTTTTTTTCCAAGATCTAAAAACTCAAGACTTGCAATCTGCATATCTATACTATCAATGGTTCAATCATCAAAAGGGTCACAATACAAACACCTCAGCATCTCAATCAATGTCAAATTCTCATTTAATCACCACATCAAGAACCTTGCTCACAAATGAAAACAAAAAATTGGCTTTCTTTATAGGAATAAATTCAATTTTCCCCAGATCTGTGATAAATGTTGACTCGCTTATATAATCAGTCTTAGATTACATCTTATTTAAAGAATGCTGCTGCCTCCACACTTTGGACCCATTTTATCACTCAGCCCTTAGATTTACTACCAGTAATGCCTTTAATACTATCACTGTATCCTCTATGATAAGGTCAGCTGGTGTAATAATCTGAAGGGTATATCTCTAAAACCCTGACCGTAAAATTACCATCATACATCACAACTCTGTTGCCCTAGAACTGTGGTCCACATCTAACTGGCTCCAGCGACTGTGACTCCTCAGGGGTACTTCATGCTAGGACTGAACTTTTGGTGTCATGGAACCTCTTGCAAAGTGACCTAAAACTGAATACTCTCATACCTCTTAGACACTTCAGGAATATGATTAGGAAGTGTTCACTGCCTGTTTGTAGTGGTTTTTGTTTGTTTGTTTTTTCGTGGGTTTTTTGTGTAATCGCAGCACCATTGTAAATGAGACTTGCCCTCAATGGTTTTCCGAGAATCTTAAATAAAGTTTGAAATGAAATGAAAGGAAATCCCACCTCATCCAATGTTTTATCCTCTAACGACAGGAGATCGACCAAAGGATTCTTCACTCCTTGAACCACCATAGACTTTAAGCCTGCATTAGAGAGATTTAAAGCATTAACACATGAAAACAGACTTGTGGCTTGGCGTGAAATGTGGAAATAATACAGACACTGACACTGAATCTAAAAACCTTTCATTTGTATTTGAGATTTGCTCCCAAAATAAGCTTTATACATCCTACCCTTTTCATCCTGCTTGGCACACTCTGAGAAGATATCCTGTGTTCCTGTGTTGATGCGGTCTCTGTGAAAATAATGGGACTGGAAAAAGCGGGTCCAGAACTCCTTCTCCGTCAGGTTATGAGGCACATTTTCGCTATACTTCTGTTTCACTGTAAGTACAACAAAGGTTCATATAAATATAGAGTACCAGCCAAAGGTTCGGATACACTTTCTCATTCAAGAGAATGGGACGGTATGTCAAAACGTATGACTGGTACTGTGCTCAATCAAATTTTTAATGCATCTGATCAGCAACACAAATTGTACTTTTAAAAAGGTAAATCATGTCTTCCAGCTCAAGACAAATACTAACAAATTAGTTCTTTATCTCTGGCTTGCAGTGTGTCTGTTGGCAAAATCGCTGTTGTAGTTGATGGTCTAAATTCAAATCCGAATAATTTTGACAGTCAATACTTTTTCCTGGTCAATCAACAGTTGCTGTTGATGTAACTTCAAAGTGGAGATGGAGTCATTTACCTGCAGGGTATGTTCTGAAGATAGATTCAATAATATCAGGTGTAAGATTATATCTCAAGCCATTGCAGCCATCTGTCTGAGGTCTAATGTCTGCCTGTAAAGCACATAAACGACATCTGTTAATGCTCACCTGCAAATTTAACATGATCTTATTTTCTATTTCAAAGGTCTAATCGTGACAGGTTCGATCTACTCACCAGAAACGCTCCAGATATACCGACTTCCTGTTTGTTGTTGGACAGCGCAGCATCTGTGTTGTTTAGGCCTCCTAACCGGTTGGCCCAAAATTCCTCAGCACTGATCACTTGGCTTACCACTAGATCTTTATATAACTGGAAAAGCACTGGATCCTCTTGAAGCATCCTACAGGAACAAATAAAATATTGTAGAAATAACTATTGTCAGTTATTCAACATTTAGCAAAAGAGTTCTTAATGAAGGAAGTGTCTAAACCTCCTAAAAAATGTCGACTGATGACTGACATGAGAAGTTAATTTCACAGAAAACCTTCAAAAAGGGTTAAACTATTCTGTTTTGTTGAAAATGTTTGGGAAGGGTGCTGATTCAACAAGTGCTGCCACTAACGACTAATTTTCTAACAACTAATCTTTCGACTAATTTCCAAAAAAATCAAGTGGTTGCCATTTCATTCATTTTATTTTGAATGCAACCCAAAAGGCCAAAACATACAATGTCACCTTTGCCATCACAAAAGTGATTTAAGTGAATTAAATATTACATAGAGAGCCCATTCCATCTAAAAAAAACATTTTTCTAAAGGCCATAATGACTATAATGTTATATTAAAATGTTGAAAAATTTGGGATGAGATAAAACGTAGTGCAGTTGGCTAAATCTGTCACAATAGCACAGTTCAACCACTAGATGGATACAAAGACTGTGTGTTTGCATTGAGGACAACGAGGCAGGCTATCTGCAATTCATCCCTCATGCCATTTAAATAAATGGAAACTGGCTTGAATCAACTCAAAATGATCCAGAGACATTGGAGCAGCTGTTACTAGGAATATTATGCGACCAGACACAACTTTTAACCATAAAAACAGTGATTTGTAGTTGTAAATGTACAGTTTGTTTGGATTTTTCTTTTGCGAGTTGGCGCAATCAGTTGCTCTGTGTTTAACTTGTGTTTGGTTGAGCTGTAAATGATTGTGGCTCAATAGCTGAACTTCTTCTGAACAAAACGGTGTGTCATATGACTATATTCGTGCTTGTTTAACTGCCCTGTGACGTTTTTCAATTATACAGGGCTCTCGGGTTTCTTACAAATATTGCATATAGCAATAATATAAACTCAGATAACATTTGGCTGTTTTTTTGTGTGGGTGTGTTTTTGAACGATGACAAGCCGGAATGAAAGCACGCAGAAATTAAATAGGAGATGAAGCTACTTTTAAAATGTAAAGGTTGATTTATGCTTCTGTCAGAGCGACGCCGTTGCTAAGTTGTGCGTCGAGGCAAGTGTTGCTAGGGTGTGTGTGAGTGTGTGTTGTTTCAGAGGAGTCTCTATCTGTATCCTTGTTTATCTTCCGGTCACAGTAGCATGTAGCATTGCGCTATGTGCGTTAATAACAGAAAACACATACCTTTTCTTCATTATTAATAAATAAAGAAACTGCCGGAGGAACTGACGCTTTGACCGGACCCCTCACAGCCGTTGCAGTCCGCGTTGCCGTGACGCGGAGTTACGATTTTTTGGAGGTGCACGTCAGACTACGGCGTAGAGGGCTACACGTAACTACGCCGTTAGTCCGACGCAGAGCATAAATCAGCGGTGTGTGCCAGTTGCAGAAGTTGCTGCTGGTATATGTGTTATGTGCTCATTAAATAAACCCTCTGTCTCGAGTGCGTTACAATAAGCAAAGCAAAACATTGTTCAACGTCGTTTCCTAAAACATTACCAAAGAGTCCAGGTGGCGTGCTTAACACCCAAAGACAGTACGCCATCGTACTTTACAAGATTTATAAAAAGGGAGAGAGGGTAGCCAATTTAACCAGCGGGGTGTGTGCAGAAAAAAACTAGAGGCGTGGAGGGGAATTACCTGAACTCAGATGAGCCGTTTGAGACTGGAGACCAAAAATAAATAGGCGGGCGACGAATTTTCACGGTCGATTACGTCAACTAATCGCGGCAGCTCTAGATTCAACTCTATCGTCATTTCGGAGACGGTAGTTTGGTGCTGTTTAAGTGTACAGTGTTGTGTTGCTAATATTTTGTTCAGCCCATTCAGACCAACAATGGTGAAGAAACACTTAAATACTTAATTGGTGATCTAACTTACAAAAGTTGGCATACATATACATGGCATCTATATTGGCATACTTCTATAACAACCAGATGACATATATAGTTTAATTTTTTAAACAAGTCTACATGATTTTAAAGTTATTTTATTTATTTAGCCCCCCCACCCATTTACAGAACTAAAAAAGTTAAACATCATAAGAAGTAAGGTAAATAATCAAACAGAAAGTAAGTATTTAAATAGTTATACACCAGGTGTTGTTAACATTGATCTTTGATGGTAAACAAATAGGAGGAGGATTACTGTGTGGCGTAACATATATACTGAGGAACAGACCAGCAGACAGACAGACAGACAGACAAACAGACAGACAGACAGATGAAGAGATGGACAGACAAATGGGTAAATAAGGAGGTAGCCTAATTAATTGGGGATTTTTGTGTATATGCTGTATATGTGTATGTGTGTGTACTCTGTATTTATAAGTGCTTGTATATATGTGAGGATATTTCAGTGATAATGATGATATTAATAACAACAGCAGCAAAGAAAATAAATAAATAAATAAATAATAATAAAAATAAAATAAGAGGGGAAAAAAAGAGGTGTGTTGCAAGGTTCTGTGGAATTGAGATCAGGCATTTGTAGATTTTTAGTTAACAGCTTTAAATAGTGTTTTTGTTGTAGACTGTTTTCAGCAGTGAACTGGTAGTGAGTTAGTCACAGCAGCAGTACAACAAACAGGAGCTCTAATTATTATTTTCAAATATTACAACAATTATTTTGCTTATAGATTAATCTGGCAATTACTTTCAATTGTGTTGTTTTGAATCTTTGGTTTAAAAAAGAGAAGGAAAAATCCTTGGAAAAGGTGTAGGACTAGAACAATTCTTTACTTCATCCAACACTCTTTCAAACAGTGAAAGGTTATTGTTTTGTTGTCTGTCTAAAAATGTTGCTGTCATTTTTATTTTGTTATTATTCACCACCTATTTATTTAGTTTCATTATTTTAACATGTTCAAATAAATAAATAAAATAGTGACAATGACCATTAAAGTTTTCCAGAGTTAAAGCGACCCTTACCTTTGTTACATTTTTTTTGTTTAGGTTAAAATACTTTTAATAAGGTAATGGCACTCTAAAATGTTAGAGAGATCCACCAAGCATAGAAACTAATCATTATTCCATTCTCATAATATTCAGTGAAAACTCCGACCTGCCTGTTTTCCCCTTCTGCATTACGTGATTGTGTACACCCCCACCCGGAAGAGAGTCTGTTGTGGATCCACGGCATTATAATACATCCATGCTCCACAGAGATAGCCGTAAACAGACAGTAGCGACTGACAATGACCGACAAAGCAGGCCACGGCTTCCACCTCCAGCCGCTCTCACGGGGAAAATGAAAACTATATCAGAAAACTATTGTAGTGCGCGTTTGTGGATCAGTTCGTTAATGGTTTTGTTCTTTCATCCAAGTATTTTAAGAAAAATACAAAGTATCACACAGACAAACTTTGGAAATCAGCTTCAGAGTGTCACCTGTTTTTCTCCTCCAGCTCTTTGTTCGCTTTCTTCTTGAACTTGGGCAGTAACTGCTGCAGCAATTCCTTGGTGGCCTCGCGGTCTTTGAGTGCAGTGCTATCATTAGAAAAGTGGAATGTTGTGCTCTCGCCGGTGTGAAGGACTAGCTGGAGCTGAATTTTTGCTTTACCATCTGGGCTGATCTTCTGACCTGCACACAACACAAGTAACACATTATCACACATCGTCATTGCATTATTACGTTAGAGCTGCTTGTGACTTGAGGGTAACGAATACTCACAGCGAATATCTGCATAGAGGTGGCTGACAGTGAAGCGATCTTTGCCTTCTGGGCCCCAGGCTATACGTTCAGCCATCAGATAAAGTGTGCCATCCTGTTTCCTCTGCCGAACCTTTTTCACCACCAGAAGCACCTCCTCTGACAGTGATGCCATGACTAAGACGGGTAACTGAGAAAGCAGAGAAGCCATCAATGGGTTATTATGATTAATAAACATGTTCTGCATTAGAGATGTGTAACATACTGTAGGTATCAATACCACCAATTATTTCCACTGTCATGATTATTGCCGTTTTCAGAGGACACTGTGAACACAAACCAGCTGTCCTACCTTCATTAGCAGTGCTATTCTGTCTAGCCACAAGGAATAAGCTTCCTACTGGTCAAACAGAGGCAGAATAACCACAGTATAGAGAACCAGGCCCCTGTCTGTTGAGCACTTGCTGATCTGGCCAGGATTTTCTATATTAACATTATTAACTGAAGTGTGGCAAACTTCAGAGAGAAAGAAAGACAGCTGTATTTGACCAGAGTAACAAACACATCACTTTCTTCCTTACAGGTCGGCTTCAGCTCCTCTGCTGTTTATTAGCAGTGATGTGAAGAAGTTATGTAGAGCAGCAGTCTGCACTGGCCTGTAAGAGCCTAGTATAACTATTATCTTACCCTATTATGTATGTTTACTAATTTCACTGCCTTTAAAAAAATGAATTGAACTGTTAACGCTCAGATAACACTTACTACACATTTCTGGCACTGCAGACAATCAATTTCACCAGGAAAAAAAGTTATGATTCCTATTTAAACATGAATGGGTGCATTTAAAGTGATTTCTAGTCATATGTTTGAAACTTTGAGCGGCTTACTTTTGTGTTAAAACTGTTTCGATATAATTTATTACTCACTTACTCACTCTCCTGTGTGAAGTAATTTAACTATGTTTAAGCAACAGGAGTAACATTAGGATTATTTCAATAACATTTTGATACCATCGGCATTTCATTATTCTGTAAAACATTGATACAATCTGACAAACGCAATTATTATTAGTATTATTATTATTATTATTATTATAAATAAATGTGTGGTACAACATGAGCATATATTCAACCTAATGAACATCTGTTACAGAGTTAACATGAGCGACCTGATCGGAAGCAATAAAGCGCCAATATGTGGAGTAAAATCTGAAGCGATGTGTACAAGATGCACCAATACTTTAAACTAACGTGATAAATTAATGCTATTCTTCCTACAGAGGGTTTATCCAGTGCTCGGTAATGTCATGTAAATAGGAAACAAGCTGTAGTAGGTTTATCACATCAACTTGGCTAACCAGCGTTACGTTAGCTAGAGGAGAAAGACAGAGGGAGAAGTCGGTATTAAACTTACTTTACTTCAAAGTTTATCGACACTGCGACCAATACTTCGCTCCCCTTCAACACATAATATCAAAATGTATGTATTCTGCTTCCTAAAATACACAGAATGAGTTCTCTGAAACTAAATTTTGACTAACTGTGAGCACCGCGACTTCAGCGCCGACATGACTGCCAAGCTCCGTGTTGCACTTTAAATGTTCCGGCGGGATAACGCGACGCGAGAGATCAGTTCCGGTGTTGCACCGTATTTGGTGACCCATCAGTTTCTGTGACCGGCAGTGCGCACATCCTTTACTTAACCCTTACATACTGTTCTTGTTGTTACATTTGAGAGCTGTAAAAACACCCTATACACATTTATTCTAGCCTGACTTTTCATGAAGTGACCAATAGTACACAAAAAAGGAAATCAAATACATAATTAATACAATTGTGCAGGTGATGCACATTTTTATAAATGCAAAATGTACAAGTTTGACCTTTGTTTATTAAACATATTGTTATATTTATCATATTCTATAAAATGTTCTCTTGGGCCATAAAATAGAGACTAATTATGAGTCAGAATATGAACTGTACATACGGGTTAAGTAAAAGTATCAATACAATATCTCCATCTCCATCTTCTGCTGCTTATATGGGGTCGGGTTGCGGGGGCAGCAGCCTAAGCAGGGAAACCCATACTTCCCTCTCCCCAGCCACTTCGTCCAGCTCTTCCCGGGTGACCCCGAGGCGTTCCCAGGCCAGCCGAGATACATAGTCTCTCCAGTGTGACCTGGGGTCACACTGGGTCTCCTACCGGTGGGACGTGCCCTGAACACCTCACCAGGGAGGCGTCCGGGGGGCATCCTAACTAGATGCTTGAGCCACTTCATCTGGCGCCTCTCATCACGGAGAAGCAGCGGGTCTGCTCCGAGCTCCTCCCGGAGGACCGAACTTCTCACCCTGAGGTACTTGAACTCTTCCACTTGAGGCAGGATCTCATCCCCGGCACGGAGAGTGCACTCCACCCTTTTCCAGCTGAGGACCATTTGGATTTGGAGGTGCTGATTCTCATCCTAGCTGCTTCGGCGAACCGATCCAGTGAGAGTTGGAGGTCACGGTCAGATGAAGCCAACAGGACCACATCGTCCGCAAAAAGCAGTGACCCAATCCTGAGGTCACCAAACCGGACCCCGTCAATACCCTGGCTGTGCCTAGAAATCCTGTCCATAAAGATTATGAACAGGATCGGTGACAAAGGGCAGCCCTGGCGGAGTCCAACCCTCACTGGAAACAAGTCTGACTTACTTAATGCGGACCAAGCTCTGACACCAGTTGTACAGGGAACGGATGGCCCGTATTAGGGGGCCCGATACCCCGTACTCCTAGAGAACCACCCCACAGGACTCCCCGAGGGATACGGTCGAATGCCTTCTCCAAGTCCACATAACCCATGTGGACTGGTTGGGCAAACTCCTATGCACCCTCAAGGATCCTGCAGAGGGTGAAGAGCTGGTCCACAGTTCCACAACCCAGATGAAAACCACATTGCTCCTCCTGGGGGAGGAGTTTGGTGAGATCAATACAATGTAAAATACTTAATTTAAAATCACACTTAATAAAAGTAAAGAGGCATCACCATCTGAATTTACTTCAAGTACTGAAGTAGAACTGGTTTTGCAGAAAATCAGGCTGTGACTGATATATTAAATGCTGCTGATGCATTGTTTCGTCACTTTCAAATATGTACTTTGTTAAATTAATTTAATATATCAGACACTTTTATTGAAGTAAATGACCTGAGTACTTCCTACTCTGCAGGTCACATAATCTTATAGGTCATCAAATACGGTGTAACACTGGTCAGAGACACTGACCTCTTTCTACACAGTATACCCAGGAGAACCAATTAGCTCAGCTGGGGCCAGTTTTTCATTGGAGGCAGTGGAAACGCAAGGTGATATGTTTTGTTTATTTATAACTCTTCTCTTTCCCACTAATAAGTGATGCCTAACAGTTACAGCTTATTTTAATACTCATTTGGCTAAAAATGGCTCATACTCAAATATATGTTATGTGTTGCACTTTAAAAATACAGATGTACTTTAGTGTTATGTTACACTGTCTTGGCATCAACACACTTTCATGTGTGGAAGATAACCCTGTAATAGTCAAAACGGAAAAGGTTGTGGAATTAAAACAGTGTTGAAATTTATATATTACATTTTTTATTTCTGTCAGTTATTAAATGTAATTTTAGCACTGTGCACTGTTCATCTAATCAAATATGCCTTATAGGCATTATATGTTATATTAATAGCATAATAAAATAATAAACTAAAAGAATGCATGAAAGATTAATAATGATGGTGCAACAGGCAAATTATATTTGTCACTACCAACAATGCATCATGTCAACACCTTAAATAAATTCTATTTAGGAAATAGCCAAGAAAACACAAGAACAAATGATCATCAGTAAATAAAAGTGTGTTTTAATGACAATGAAAACATTCAGATTTGACAGACGTTTGAAACATCCAAACATTTTGATATTCTTTCCAACCTTTCCTTAATCACTAGGACATATTAATCAAATATGTAAATGAGCAGTAAGAAATAATGGCCAACAATTATTTAAAAGTAAAATCTATATTTTATGTTTTACCACAACTGTCCAGATTTAGAGAGGAGCTGGCTGCAGGGGAGTAGCTCCTATCCTTGGGCCACTGCCTTGGGACTGGAAGCCCTCCCCCACCTTCTTTCCAATTATGCACATATATTGTTGCTAATTTGTTGATTAATGCTAATTGTTATTTATTTTGACTGTTTTGTTGCAATATTGATTAAATGATTGATTGATTGAAATATATTTCTCATGTCCAATGCAAAAGAAAGTCAAAGTATTGCTACTATGCACTGGACATCTGAACCCATTCTTGTGTCTTCTTGTGTCATTTATAGTAAAAGGAAGAGAAACATCTTCTAAGACTGAAAACCCCACATGAAGATTGATAAGCACTGAAAAAGGACTCACCCCTTCAAAAACTAAAAGAGACACCATGACACTAATATGTGCTGCCAAAGTAGCGACAGGTATCGTGAAAGTTCAAAGCGCCAATTCCTAGAGGTGCAGGAAACATTTTATCACTATTTAGCACTATGGGCAAATCCATGCAGGTTCAACAGCTCAGAGTACTAAACATTTCCAACCACAATACTTCAGTTGTCTAAAATGTTTAATTTGGAATTTGGGACTGCTGATACAGCTCAGCCTTAATCTGACAGCTTATACACCAACGTGTGCCTCTGGTAGTCTTCACATATTGAGTCTTGACTCTGTTAGTTTTTGGAGTGAAGAGGAATTATTAAGGATTATAAAAGTATATTTGACAGACTTTCCGTTCAGTAAAACCTTTACCTTTCATAATAGTTACTAATAGTTAATGTTGTTATTTTTACATTCAGCCACATGGCAACCACACTTGTCAACTGAAATGTAGGAATGCTCTATCTTTGTGCCATCAGAGCAGATCATCTCCACCTCCTTCTTGCTGGTGGCCATTTCTTGACAGCACGAGCATGAATGCATCAAACTGTTGCTCTCTGCCGAGTACCTGTAAATAAAGACAGTTTCAGATAACCATCAGTGCCTCGCTTTACAATGTAAACAAATAATCTTAAAAAATTAACCCTCCACATGAAAAACTGAACAGGTGATTTTAGCCGTAACTGAGAATCTTTGTTATAAATCTCACATTGAGGAAGACCCTCCACAGGACCCCTTGCAGGTTGTGATTTCCACCGGCACAACTGACTTGCAGTTCTTTGTCTCCAGGTAGGTCATGTTTCTGTACGTTTCACAGTTGTAACGAGGAACACCTGTGAATAAAAATATGTATATATATATGATCATTTTAGTAGCCAAATGAAATCTACCACTTACATAACTGGATGGGTCGATGTTGGAAGATTTAGCCTTTGTTGCAAATATACTCCGGTCAGGTTTTATGAGAGAAACCTTTGTTTGTACAAGTTGTGAATGAGCTTCATAAAGGTGTTTTCATGCATAACTCCATATTCTCCATATTTGTATGTATCATATCGACTCATACTTACAGGTTATGCAACAACCGTTCATGTCACTCTTTTCAGTACCCTGTAAAATAAACAATATGTGATGTCAGAATTTAGATAAACACAAAGTCACATATGACTCACTTGTAAAACTACTTTTGCTCAAGGTGATACAGTATGAAGCTATTTCTTCTTCACTATGTGTATTTTAGCACATTTGGTATATGTATTTGTATTTACTTCCCTCATATGCACCGTTAACATTATACATTAACCCATAGTATTCATAATTTCAGCCCATTTACATGTATTGAGTTTACAGTGCCTATTTTGTCTTCTATATACAATGTCAGTGAATTTAAATCTAAATGTTTCATCAGTTTGTCTATAAAAAATATTAGCCTGAATCAAATGTCTAATATCAATAAATAAATAATCCTTTGCATTAGCAGAGATAGCAAAACTAATCCCTTATCATTTTCATTTATACCTGGCAGATGCCAGTTTTAAACCTTACAACTGTTACAGACACAGATGCAAAGTCCGCTGCAACATAAGTCGGTTCAGATATTTAGCTGCCAGAAATGAGAAATTGTACTTCTTTCTGGTCTGAATTATACTCACAGGAACGCAGTTCTGTGGATCAAACTCGGGACACTTTGTTTCATTTTTAGAGAGGATAAAGTCATCCTTCACCTTCTCACAGTAGTACTTGGTACAGTTGTCATTTGGTGGTGACCAAGTGTGAGAAGACTATTGGAAGAGAAGAAGAGGTCAATCAGTATGAACATTTCTGATTAATAACAGTTTAATGTTACAAGAGTCTGAGGCACCGATTCGAAAGGTGTCTCCATTACAATTTACTTACCTCAATAAATATTGGATATGGGAAACCTGGGAGCTCCAGAATACAGCATGTCTTTTTACAAGATCCACAACACTGCCCAGATTGAGCTTCAAGTACATGGCCCTATTAAAAAAACACACACAAACATCAACCTGGTCTGCAGCTTTATGGATCACTTTAATTAATGCATAATTAATAATTAGTAGTATGTACAATATTTCACCCTTAAGGAAAAACATATTTTGGATATGACTAATGTTATTTAGTCATATCCATAATTTCCTACCTCCAAAGCAAATTGAAGCGAATGAAATGCATAACTGTGGAATACACTGTTTTAATAAGGACTATTTATTCAGTAGACATTTTTTTTATTCACCTCTACTAACTCTCAGAGACATCTCATGTCTCAAAACATGAACAGACAAAACCAAAATGTTTGCACACAACTAGATAACGCATAGACGCATGAGAAAATACTCTTTTCATCTTTCTTTAAGGACATATGTTTCTAGTCAATTCCAGCATTTAAGGCTGCATCCTCCAAATTTACACATTCAAGCTTATCAGCGTGCTCAAATGAAGAACAACAATGCATCAACAACTGCTGTGCATGTCAAAGGTATGTTTATATAGATTTTGAAACTATGATTCAAATATTGTTATTGTCAAACAGAATTTGCTATTATATTAAATTTTCCAAAATAGTTGCATTTCACCTTTCACTATATTTAACTAAACTTAACTATACTTAAAAAACAGCTATACTTTGAATAGTGGCATTTAAACGTACCTCTGGACAGGAAGCGCAGAGCTTCTCGGCACACGCAACGACATTCAACTTGCTGTCCGGATCTTGTTCATCACTACAGTAGCATGATTCACAAGGGCTTGTCGAGAACTCCATATTTGGCTGTAAAAGAATTAAAGTCATTACATGAGGATGAAACACTGCCTTTTCTAATATAGCTGTACAAAGAATACAACATGCTATGCAGTTCAGTAGCATGACAATTAAATGTGAACCATTTTTTAAAAATAAATATCAAGATATTAAATCAAAGGTTGGTACATTGTTTTACTACAAATATATTTTAAAGAGTGCTGAATGGTGAGCTATATTCAACTAAAATGATTGATGAAGAAGAACACATAATTCATATATAGTTTTACTTTATACAATACTTATCGATGGAAACATTTATTTGTTGAAACATTTATCTATTTTTCTGTCAAAATATTTTTAAATATGTTTAACACTGAAATATGGAAGGAATAAATTGTAGTTCTTTAGGTTTCCATTTACTATACATAGAAATGTCTTAAAGCTATTATTTTGTCATCTGGCATCCAACACTTGGATGTAGACTTAGAAAACGTAAAATATATACATTATATTACTGCTTACCTTGTATTCAATATCATTGAAGACACAGACACCTTTGGGTACTAGATCATAAAGAATGTAAACAGATAGTTTAGTTTAATTTTTAGGTCTTTCACACAGTAATACTAGAGGTAAATGTAACTGAAGCCTATACACAGAGCTTACCACAGGTGTACATGGAGCAGCAGCTATCAGGTGCGATGCGGACCTTCAACTCAAATCCCAGTTTGCATTTTATTGGCAATGGACAGGTGTTTCTGTCACATTCTGTTGGTTGAATTAAAATGAAACCAAGATTACAAAAAAAGTAAGATACACTAACTGAAATAATTTAGAATAGATATATAATATATATATGTTACATTATTTCAAATATAAATACGTTTCTTAATTGTGAAAAAAGTTTTTCTTTTTATTGCTCTGCATGCTTATAAACAACTTCAATGACTTGATTTCAATCTTATACTCTTTTAGTGAGCCTATATAATATGCCACCCTAAACTTGGACTTCCATTAAGCCACAATATCCTGAATTTCTGTCCCTGGTATGGGTTACACTTGTAATACCCAAATGTAACTCACTTGTGAGACCCACCTAGACCAGCAGTGTGTAATGCTTTCTTTATGCCAGGTTTTCAGTTGAGACTCTTGTAAGTATTTTTAATTAAACTGAAATAACTCTTTCAGGTATATTTTCTCTGACTTTAGAGCTTCAGAAAACATTATTTAAGTATCTTCACAGGCTAAATAGTACTCATGACTGATAAACTGATCTTTGTATGTATGTATCATCTTTTTCCAAAAAACTAAAACAAAAAACTGTTACCATTGTATTGTACCTGTCTCTGTTACAACATTATGTCAGCAGATGTAGGCATGTGGAATCACTTACCACATGTCCATCTCTCACAGCAGTCCTCTGTCTGTTTCACCAAGACCTCACCTGTCTTGTTACAGGTTGGGGGTTTTTGAATGGGACATGTGATGGGTTGACACTGAACACTCAGTTCATTCTCAACACAAGCACACTGCTGACAGTCACTCCGCCAAATGTCTCCAATCTATTTGAGTGATGAAACAGAGTTAATGTCACAGCAACAACAAACAGGAAAAATGTGAAATGATGAAAATCAGGCACTGTTGCATTTACCTTTTTAGGTTGACCACCAGGTCCAGTGCAACCTTTAACAAGAAAAAACAATCAGTACAGCCTTACATTTATTTATTCTTTTTTTTTTAAAATCAGATTTCGGGTCATTTAAGATAATGCTCTTACAGGAGGAAACACAGATGGTGTTTCTTGTACTGAACACGGTTGTCCCCTTCGGGCAGAAACATCCCTCCATAAATTGATTACAGAGTGGGATCCTGTTTCTATTGTCTCCCTGGCAATTTGGTACATACCTATCATTGTACCTATGTATGAAAAGAATGGATGAAAAGTTAAGTCTGCAGTTATTTCATGAATACAATAACACATTTTTCTTTAGAATTTCAAGCTGCTGCAATTATTTAATTATGGGTATTTACAAAAAAAACAGAGTGATTACCTTGCATCGCAAGTTGGTACAACAAGTGGTCCGCATGGGTTGTAGACTTTATTTCCTTCACATTTAGGTGCTACAATAATAGAAAGTTGATTTACATATCAAAATGACGAAAGAAGAAATTCAGATGACTACACTGATGGTGAAAAACCTGCACTTACATTTTGCCTTTCTAGTCCCCTGACCATTCAAAGTGCTTTACACTATCAGGCACATTCACCCATTTACAAACACGTTCATATGCTAAAGCCAGGAGCTGCCATGCAAGGTGCCAAGCTGCTTATCAGGGAGACCTAATCATTCAAACACACTCACACAATGGGTATAAGGTACAGTCACTGGGTCACATTCCACATATTATGTTTTTACTTGTCCATTGACATATGTTTAATATGTTTGATGATGAATTTGGGGTACAGTCTCTTGTTTAAGGACACTTGGACAGGTGGTCCGGAGAAGCCAGGAATAGACAATGCTTTACCTCCTGAGCCACAGCTACCCACAGTGTTTGCGTACCACTACAACAAAGCCATCTTACCACATTGTCCCTTTGTAGTCTTCCTCCAGTCTATACACACGTACTCATGAGCACACAACATGGCGTAGATCTCCATACTGGAACAACTGATGCTGGGATTCTTTGTGTGGCAAACATCATATTTACAGGCCTCATAAAAGTTATGTGGTGAAATTACATGGTGGCATTTCCCAAACACCCTAATTGTACAAATCAAAACAGAGCAGGCTGTTAATCCAAGTGATACTGAAGATTCAATTTACATTATATTCAATTCGTGTATGCACTTTAAATTCTTACTTGCTGATCAAAATTTCGCAGATATCAGGTCTGCAAACTGGTGGTCTTGGTTTTAGTGTTGGTTTTGATGTTGTTGTTGTTGTTGGTTTTGGTGTTGTTGTTGTCGGTGTTGTAGTTGTTGTTGTTGTTGTTGGTTTTGGTGTTGTTGGTTTTGGTGTTGTTGTTGTGGTTGTTGGTTTTGGTGTTGTTGTTGTCAGTGTTGTTGCTGTTGTTGGTATTGTTGTTGGCATTGGTGTTGGTGTAGGAGGCGGCTGCTTCTTACAATTTGGCTTATTCTTGTCTTTTACGTACCACTCCTCTGCCATCTCAGAGCAAGAGGGATGAATCTGGCCACTTGGTAATCTGCAGTCATTTTTTCTATCATTGTCACAGGTACCTAGTGAAAGCAAATGTTGACTGTTACAAAAAAATCACGCCACCTTACATGTAACATTCACTGGCACGTCCACATCAATTCTAGTACTGGTGGTATATTTTGATCTATTAACATCAGGTGCAGCCTCATCTGTTCGAGAAGTTCATTCTAACAGCAAATTATCAGCTCACCACACTGTCCCTCCGTGTTGTGGTGGAAATGGGAAAATGGCAAGTCAACACTGAATAATAGCCCCTTGAACATCACAGCTGCTTCAATTGCTGGGATTCTCAGAAGCAGCTCATCTGCAGTATTTGTGATGGTCAAGTCATCATTAGCGTAGGTTGGAGTTATGCGCTTGCCGTTAATGTATACCTAAAGAAATTAGAACATTTGTGAGAGTCTTCCCAAAAAAGGTTTCTTCATATTTACCATGAATATGACAATACAGAACAATAGATTATCACTGCATAGTACTTAAATAAAATTAAGTAAAATAATTAAATTAAGTTAACCACTTAACACACGCCCCTGTTTTTTATGCTGTTAGCCTAAACAACATGCCCAAGTTGTGAGCAGCACAGATCCCACATAGTTTGAGACTCAGAGATGTGTCTGGTATCATTGGAAAGGAAACACTCTCAGGATTCCTGTGTGATTCTGTGACTTACTGACAAAGAGTGGCAGAGGTTACAATGATGGGGTTGTTTACTCGCCCATAGGTTTGCCTTTACAATAACATGTGTACAGACATTCAGGGACCTCTCAGCAGGATATAGACACAATGAGGCCACAGCCACATGTCTTAGCTTCATGCAGTCCAAATTTGGAGTCAAAAGACCAAAAGATGAATTTTTCAGAGTTATTTTTCAACAGGTATGTCCATGCGTTTTCCTCAGGTTCTTTTTGGAGACTCCAAATGGACACTTGGTTACCAAAGCTGTATAACCGCAATCAAACACCTAAAACTTCACATCCCCTTTGCCTACAATCAAAATCTTGGTCTCTAATGAAAGCTGACGCCATATTATTATTATTATTAATATTATTATTATTATTATTATTATTATTACATATAACCATATTTTTTTGTTTGGCCATATCTATCTATCTATCTATCTGTTTATTTTGCTATAAGTCATATGTTAAGTCGAAGAAGAACCAACCGTGTACCAAAATGCCGAGTGCGTAATGATATATGGTTCAACTTTTTTACGCACCGGGCGCACGCCGGTTACGCTTGGAGTTTGTTTATCGACAGCCAAATTTAATAGCTTAGTGTCATACACCGTTGGAAACCTCTGACTATTGGCTAAAAGGTTATCAACTTCATTTCACCGAATATTTCCATAGGCTAGAACAGCAGTCAATCAAAGCCATGTCGTCATTGTTGTCGGTCACATGTCCTCATTGGCTTTGGAGACATGTACTGCCTAATCCTAAACACCGATTGGCTTGTGTGTGGTGTCGTCAGAAGCAGAAGAGGCTCACGGTCGTAAACATCTAGTCACGTGTACTCTGAGATGGACGCGCAGGTCAGGAAATGACGTAAACGGACCGTCTATGTTTTGTTATTTGTGTTATTACGTTACGTGTTGGACTAAATACATGGACATATTGAGGAAAGTATTTCGGTTTTATGGAAACGGATTTCATATTTCACAAGAATGGATACTTGGCGAGCTGTACAGAAAGTCCTGAGTCATAAGATGATCGTTGTGGATAAAGGGAAGACTTTGAAGGTATGTAGGCATTATAGCTTTTCTTACTTAGCTCAGGGGCTAGCCGAGCTAATCGCTAATACTATTACGGCTGTGAGCAACCATATAAGTCGTGAGTGGTCTTGAATGAATCAGGACAATCTAAGCTTTCCAACGATGTACGGCATGAATATATATGTTTAAGGGTTGGTGTTTAAAACATCCAGAAGAACTTGTGGCTACCTCCTAACATCCGTCCCGTCCCGTAGACGGAACAGCGTGCGTTAAGTGGTTCAAGCAATTTGCACAATTTACCATATTCACTATGTTCGGGTTCCTCTCCTGTTTAAGAACAATTTCATAGTCTTTGTATTGCACAATCAAGGCATTGGGACAGGTTGACTTTACAAAGTCATCACAGTTTATGTTGTCAATAAGGATCGTAAAGTTGTATCGAGGAATGATCTCTTTGACCAGGACATAGGTGCAGTTTTTCTGGAAGCTGTAATAACGACCATCAAATGTCACAAAATGAGGATCTCCCCAGCCATAGCAAACACCTGCAACAATTAGATAATGGCAGTGAGTGTTATACCAAAGAAAACAGTATATTTTGCACATATACTGTATACACGTATATTTAAGATGTAGCTTGAATATGACATTATTTATGCTTTCATTTTAACTTACACTTGCACTCGTAGTGGAAACAGCAGCCATCTTTATCATAAACCCGAACTGGGGGATGCCCATTTTCACATATAGGTGGGTTCCCTGGATCACATGGCACATGTTCTTTTACTACTTTTCCATTGACACATGTTTCATTTGCACAGTTGTTTAAATTCCAGGTCTCGCCGTGCTGTGTAGGACAAAATTGAAACATGCATTGAAAGGCACTGAAAGTTCCTTCCCTTTATCGAAGTCAGTCTTACAATCAAATGATCTGTTCCTTTACAATATAGATGTGTATAGTTAAATTAAATGACCTTTCTGGATGGTGTGAGATATGAACAGTCTTTTGGTGGTCCCGTTGATCCTGTAGTTGTAATATTTGGTGACCCAGTGGTGGTGGTGGCAGGAGTTGTTGGAGTAATAGGGTTACATGGTCCGGCAGTCTTCTTAACATCGCATGCCAGAGAGCAATATGCAGTGAAACACCAGCCTGCTCCATCAGTTATATTGTACATTAAGCTATCTATATATAAAAACAAAAACAATGCAGTGAGAGCAAAATCTCATTACATGAGAAAATCAAGACAAAAACAATTAAGGCAGCCAGTTGTAATCAGATGAGTCAGGTTGCATCATAAAACAAGTATATCTACAATCAATAAGATAATAACATGAACAAAAAGTGATGTTAAAAGCACATTGCTTACCTGGAGAGAATAATTGATCCATGTACCCGCAGAAACATACAACTGGGGTTGAAGACTGAAGAGTTGAAGTTGATAATGTTGTGGTTTCAAAAGTGGGTGAGGTGGGTCTTTCTGTGGTGGGTTTTCCAGTAATTAATGCTGTTGATGTGGGTTTTTCTGTGGCTGTGGTTGGTTTTTCTGTGGTTGGAGTTGGTTTTTCTGTGGTTGAGGTTGGTGTTTCAGTTATTCTGGTTGTTTTTTCTGTGGTGGGGTTTTCAGTAATTAATGCTGTTGTTGAGGAATTTTCTGTGACTGTGGTTGGTTTTTCTGTTATTCTGGTTGTTTTTTCTGTGGTCATGGTTGGGTTTTCCATGGTTGTGGTTTCTTTTTCTGTGGTTGTGGTTGGTTTTTCGGTTGTGATTTCTGTGGTTGCGGGTGAAGGCAATGAGGGAGATGGCACTGCTGTTGTTGTAGAAACTCTTGGTGTTGAGAATGTGTAAATTGTAGTCACTGACTCAGTTGAAATGCTTGAAGTGACAGTTTGAGTTGTTGAAAAAACAAAGACTGTTGTAGAAGTCGGTGTTTCAGTCGTTGTAGTTGTATGGCAAGGCTCTATTTCTCTAGTGATATTTCCATTTTTTCCACAAACAGCAGTTATACAGCTTCCATCTCCATCATTGGTGTTATAGATTGTATCTCCATAGTCGTATATGTGCCCATTATATAAACAAGTGCAAGCTGCAAAAGATAGACATTACATTATATGGATCTGTATCATTTTTAACCGATCCTTACAAATGTGTGTTGAAGATATTTGTATAGTATAAGTAATGATGATTTTGTCACTGACTAACAATCACACAGGTCATCTTAATCATAATGTTGTGTTTTACACTCACCTTGCACATCATAGGTGCACTCCACCTTTGTTGAATAACAATAACTGGAAGATAATTAAAGAAAGGTTTCTCTTAAAAAAAAAAATCAAGAACACAATGTATGTACATATAATGCTTTATCGTCTTGTCTTGTTGTATTTTTGTAGATGTATTTAGATACATTTACTAAAATATATAGGCTAATGAGAAATAATACTTTAAAATACATAATTGTATGATATCAGTATACATACCACTTGTGACAGTTTTCCTTTGGTGTCATTATCTCTCCTTCTTTATAACGCTTCCCTTCATCATCATAGCAGCCACATTCCTTCTCTGACACACACTTCATGGTAACTTCTTCAAAATAAGGTTGTTCGGGTGGGCAAGTTGGATAACAGCCTTAAAAAGATAAATGCTACTGTAAGTCGCAATACTAGCACAGACAAGAAGGCCACCTTAAACCATGTGAGAAACTCTGAGTGGTGAAAATAGATGAAAAATCAGTGACACGTCAGGCAAGCACAAGTGTGTTTAGCATTGTCTGTGCAGCGGGTCATACATGTTCAGTCAACTTTCCATGACTATTTATAACCTTAAAATAAAATAAACCATCACTTTAATGTTAGATATACCTTCTAATGCTGGAATTTGATTGGAACACCTTCCTGAGGGATTCCTGCATGTTTTCATACACGGATTTCCACAAGGCTTATAGTGCCATTCACACTCTCCATCGGTGTTGTAAAAATCACAGAATAGAGCTAATGAAACAATAGAAAGGAATATTGAAAAGATACCACAAAACATTACATAATCATGTATGTAATCTTCATAATAAAGTGAGTCAAGTTTTGTTCGTAAACTTGCTGATGCTCACAGATTACGATAATCGTTATACACTTTATTTTTTTAGGTTTATTTCCTTACACCAATTAAACACTCACGGCAGATTTTGGGAGTTCTCCATCTCACACAGGCTCCGGCTTTATTACAGACTTCTGCATAGGCTGCAACAGCCGAGCAGAAACACTCACAATCTCCACCCGTATTGCAGGCACATGTGTCTCTCACACAGGCATCATAATAATTTTGGTGATCCACCTTTTTGAAAGAAGTCATGTATGGAAGTCAAGTATGGGCCGAATTATTCTCTTCTCATTATTAACTAATTATATAGAAAGTCATTGTTTAGACATTTGACTAATTGCTATGACTTTGTTTGACATTACATGCCATGTAATATTGCTAGCCAGTTTTACCTTCGCATGGCAGGCAGCAAACACTTCACTCTTGATAATGCTGCAGTGTTTCTCTGCCCATGCGTGCCTGTAGGAGTACAGAGTGCAGGGATTCTTTTGTGCTTCTGTGTCAGGGCAGGTAGGTGACATTTTCCAGCTGTTTCCAAACTCAAGAGCTTCAACAACAACGTCTTTGTTTCTGGTGGTGAAATCGTTCTTGACATTTCCATCGTAATTCCCACACAGACCACACACTTTGCCCTGGAATAAAATGACAGGAAGTTAATTTGTAAAATGGCAACCATATAAATTTGTATCTAACTAGCTGTATGTCTGCCCACCTACCTTGAATGTGGGGCTGAGTTTGATCATAATTGTTGTTTTCTTATTCCAAATGAGAACAAGACCATTCTTTGCCTCAATGACAAGATACATACCGATAGTGTGAACCTTATAGGGTATGTCTAACCCCTTGCTTTGTTTGGTAACTCTGACATTTTCCTCTGAAAGAACAATTTCACTGTTCTGAAAAAACAAAACAAAACAAAATATGCTCACAGATATTTTCAGCACTTTTACAATGTATCTAAATTGCATGTATAGTGTTTTGTACCCCCAAGAAGAGCTTGACAGCAGTGGAATGGCTGCTTTCAGTTGTTCCATATTGATTGCGCTCAGTCAGGACCCTGAACGTGCCTTTCATATCATCCCCACAGTAATCCTAAAATATATTAATGTCAGTATCACAAGATTTACCTTAGCCAAAGCACAAAGACTAAATATGAGTATGTGTGATACCTGAGTGAAGACGTAGTTACAGTCCCCAGTGAAGGAGAACTTCTTTTCATCAAAAGTGATGTAATGCCCATCTCCATATATTGTACAGGTTTGACCACACTCTTGATCTGTACATTCCCATTTTCTGCTTTTGCAAGTGCTATGATTCGAAATAATACATTTATGTAAAGTTATATATTCCAATTCAAAAAGGACACAAGGAAATGTGAACTGACAGAGCACAACATTGCAGTAGTACAAGAGCACTCACCAGGTATTACAGTCCACAGTGATCGTCTGTCCAAATTTATAGGATATTCCACCATATGTGCAGGGACAGTGCTCTTCCTTAACACAACCTCCTTTACCATCTGACAAAAGGCCATCAGGACACACACAGCCAGAGACACACTGTGTACTGACCTATACAGTGTGACGGCAATGCATTTAATATGTGATTCTGCTGATTTTGAATACATGTGTAGAATATGCAACAAAAGTTATTAAACATAATCTCAATCATACACATTCTGTGTCCAGAGTCTGGCAGCTTTTTTGGCACTCTGATCCCTTGTCACTGGCCTCTGCATGTGAGCAATTGAAGAAAACCATTGGATCGTAGCATGCTGATGACAAAGACAGTAGTGTGTTACAAAGGACACCACTGCATGCTCATACTATGCTTTGCTATACAAGCAATACTATGACAAGCTGAGTGCTTTGTACCTACATTCATATATATAGCTGCCTGTACAGCTTAATTTTCCCGCATGGCAGTAGCTGAAATACACAGAAAGATAGTTAACATGGACAAAGGAAAGAAAAGCCTCTTGTTATTTATTACCAATTTCTGCTTTTTTCTTGCTAAAACATGAACTATCCAGGGCTGAGGTACCCAACCAGTCTAGCCTTAGGATCCATCACTCACCTCAGTAAGTAATGGCATGTTTAAGATAACTTGACACCTCCATTATCTTAACTGCTTATTGTTTTAAGGGTTGCAGGGTCCCGGGGACTATCCTAGCACACATTAAGCAAGATGCAGTGAGCACCTGGAAAATTAACCTGTCTATTACACATACAAAATGATAGCTACATTCATGCGACCAGTTTAGAGCTTCAAATTCAACAAAACTATCTTTGGAGTACAGGTACATGTGATACTAGTGTTTGGCCCTGTTGTTGGATGAGCCAGGTTCATTTCCATCGATGTTATTAGCAGTAAGACCAATACACTGTGCGAGGCAGGTATTAGTAGGCTATTTGTATGGTAAAGCTTACCACCGCTTTCCCCCTGCATACGGAAACAGTGTTTCAAAACACATGCTGGAAATTTGTTACACTTCAAAATTATTTTTACACACATTGCAGGCTATCTGCTTAGTTCAGCATGACCTAGAACGACTGATTTAAGAATATGTTGTTGTCTGTAAATATTGAAATCCTCACCAAGTTTTTCCATTGACCTTGATGATCTCCCCAGACTGCACCATCTTGTCTTCCGTATAGCAGGAGCAATGTAAGGCTGACACACACTTCCCCTTTTCATTTAGGTAAGTTCCTTCAGCACAGCCGCAGCCATCAAATGGGGTTAATTCAACCTCACATGTTAAGTCAGACTGACTAAGAGAGTGACAGGTGCGACCACAGCTTGTCATCTGGTAGCCATACACCAAAGTAGGAGGGCAGTCGGTTGTGTATTTCTCTGTTGAAAAAAAACCCACCTCACTTACAGCCACTTTTAAATAAGACACATAAATACTCATTTTCACACTTGATTGTTTGGGTAAAACATACGGCACACTGTGTTCCTCCATCCACTCAGTGAGACACCTGCAGCAGCACATGAATAGACATAGGAGGAGATGGCAGCACACATGCACTCCTCACTTTGCTCACAGGCACATGTGTCATAAATACAAGACTGTGGAGAGAAACAGCAACAAGCTAAATATGCTGTTTTTAAACAATAAATAAATAAATACATACGCACACATTTATTAGACTGCATGCAAAAAATAAAAGAAAAAAAGCTTACATCGTGATAGTCTTGTGGGTCTATTTCAGAATGGCACTGGGCAAAAATCCCTTTTTTGTCGGACAGCAAGGAGCACCAGTATTTGGCATATTTTTCTACGAGAACAAATTAACATGTTAGATGGTTACCTTGAAAAATGACACATATAGAGCATAATGTCAGTTAACTTACCCTTGTCTATACTCAGATCGCAGGGGTCCTCAAGTATGTTTGTCACATCCGGACAGCTTGATTTGGTCTTCCAAGTGTTGGCAAATGTAACAGCTGTTCCCTCAGTCAGTCCCTGTGTGGTTTTGAAGTCATCAGCCTCAACATCATTAAAATCTCCACAAAGGCCTGCATAAAGATAATAACATTTAAAAAAAAAAAGACGAAATACACAATAAAACATGCAATGAAATAGTGGATATTCTGCACTGTAATAAAAAAAGGTACACAATGAAAACACACCTTTGAGTTTTCCCTTATTGGACACAGATGCTTTGATGTAAACCTGCATAATGGGTGTGAGCTGAATATCAAGATGGAGCCCATAGGTGGTATGGATAACAATGTAAAATGTTGATGGGCTGAAGATGGTTATGTCCTCTGTGGAAGAAAAACATATTCACATTGAATTAACAGTTGAATTAACACAAACTCAAAGTCAGTTATCTGTGATGAATACCGAAATAAACCAACCACTCACCCAAGTAAAGAGGCAGTTGAGAGGATAGTTTGTTAACAAAAACTTGTCCATTAGCTCTAACTGCAATCATCTGCAGTCGGAAAAAAGACAAAATATCTAGTTAAAAGATCAGGAAACATGGAAATGGAAGTATATCTTATGGAGAAAATCCAATAAATATGTTTTTATTAGGTGGAAACAATAATATACTGCAGTATTACCAGATATTTTGGCAGTAGTAGAGTGACTGCAGACAGGCACGTTGATTTATCTGACTTTTCACATTTGTTCAGGTCACCCAGGACAGTGAAAGTCCCATTAACTTCCTAAAGTCAACAAGATAAAAAAAAGCACATAGTTTACAACTACTGCTATTTGGTTTGTGAATCAAGGGATACATTACTTTAAAGGATAGGTTCACTTTTTCTTTTTAAACAATATCAATAAGTCCTCCAGTTTAAACAACAAAGGCTGAATGTCTACAAAAAAAGATTCTGGTCCCTGAGGCAGGTGGTTAGCAAAACATTGTGATTTGAATTTAAATGATTATTTCATTAATTTTAGGTTACAGCAAGAATCATGATCATGATTTTTTTTAACTTGCGGTTGGAAATGGAATATGAACATCAATCTCCTGTTTTTGTTCCATTCATTGTTCCATCCATCCACCCTGAGCTCCTCACAATGACTTTAACACTATATATTAACTTCAGCTGATTTGCTCCTGTAATAATCGCTATGGCCACTAGAGAGCTTCAGTCACTTGAATGCAAATATCTGTGCTTTTTCTCTGGAGGACAGTCTTAACAACTTACTAACATGCCCATTTGTACAGCGAAATTGTTTTTGCCCCCTGAACATGCTTCCAAAGTATGTGTGATGTATCCAGTCACTGTCCTGTGCAAAAATGCATACCTAAGTTTATCTGAATATAACTTCATATTGGTTTATTTGATTGAAGACTGTGGATATTGTCCCCACTGGAAATGCAGAGAAAAATAAACTGTTTCAAAGTAAAGATGGGCACCTGACTGTTGTTTTAAGACACATTGTGAACCTGTCCTTTAACTCTGAATACCTCACCTTTGAAAGTACATAAGAGCATTCTCCGTGGAAAGTGTATATTTTGTCATCGTAGGTGGAGATGTGGGAGCCACCCAGTATGGAGCAGATACCAGGACAGTTCATATCCTCACAGCTCCACTGACCCTGTGCACAAGTGCTGTCAACGGAGTTTAGACAGTTGGACTGAGCTTCAAATACACGTTAATATAAAATTATATTGAAGATTGTGAGGTTTTTACCATTTTTGACATGTCTTTGAGTAGGATTCCCCTGGTTTGTATGACTTGCCGTTGTGTAAACAAGAGCACTGGCCAACAGGAACACACCCGCTTTGTGTAATGTCATCAAAGACAGTCCCTTGTGAGAGGCATAATGAAGTTATTAGCCTTAAGCCCACAGTAAACTGCTCTGGACAATGCAAAACTTGTAGGCATACATGTGTGGGTGGTGCAGGGATTTCTTTTATTTATTTTAATGTCAATACCAGAGCTGGAGCCCGAAAGGAGTCATGAGGGAAAAAATAGCCTCCTTGATTAAATGGTAAGTACAAATGAATAAGATGATAATATTTAACAATGTTTTTGATATGATGTATTAACATATGTGTAAGAAAGACAACAAAAAATGTTTAACTTTGAATCTTAAGTATGTCAACACATCACCATCCAAAACCAAAACAAAACTGCATTTATTCTAATCACCACATTTAGATTTCAGTATACATTAGGTGACAATTTCCATGGTGTTGTGGTACATTAGGCTACACAGTGTTACTGACTAATTCTTTAAAAAAATCGGACAAATGCTGGCTTCTGTACAAAAGAAGATTAAACTGGTTTTAAAATCAGGAAACATACCAGATGGACAAAAGCATCCATTCACGCAGTGATCCTCACATACTTGGCTTCTCTGGGGGTTGCTGCAAGTGTCTGTACATGGACTACCGCATTCCCTGTACTCCAAGTTGAATGGGCATGTTTCAGCTATTCAACACAACAATGTTACAATTTAGAGAGAATGAATCTGATAAATAACTACAGAGACAACATCAAAGCTCAAACTTGCATATTTTCTTATTCCTGTACCTACCACAGAGTTGTGCGGTCTTCCATTGTTGCGGATTTCCACCTGCATGAGCACATTGACGGGAGTACTCTGACATGGTTGAACACAAGCATGACAAACTACTGCTGTTACAGTGGGACAGGTCCTTAACACAGGCGTTGATGAAGGAGTCAGTATCAATTAGGTCTCTACAGCTGAGGAATGCAGGTCCAGACAGAAGGTCCTTACACAGGTATTTCTGTTGGCAAAAGTATTTAATGCATTTAAATTGTATTTATATGTTGTATATTTGAAGCCAGTGTAATTTACTTACTTGATTTGCATTGGTCTGTGTGGCTGGGGAGGAAATTTCCTCACATTTTTCAGTAGGACCATTGGCTTTCCAGACCTCTCCAAAATATTCAGTAGTTATAGAATCCCCTGTTTCTAAAGGAAAAAGAGGTTATAGTAAATGTGAATACTGTCATTGTGTAGCTTGTTTTAAGCTTTTGTATTAAGTATCTTATTTACCTGTTTTAAACTCGTTATACATCTGAACTCCGTTGAAGTCGCCACACAGTCCGCATGTCTGATTTTTGAACTTTGCATCCAGCTCAACCTTAAAATCAGGTGGAAATTAGGTTTGAATAAAGTGTACAAATAAAGAACAAATGTCTTCATTACAGTTAATATTATGCACTTGTTTCCTGGCATCATTTGTTGCAAAGTAGTATGAGGAAGCTGACTCTCTTTTTGGTGTTCAACCATATCTAACAAGAATGGAAGGTTTGAACATTTAATGCGACAGCTCAGCAATTGTCATTTACTGAAGACTGTGTGATTCGGCCAAAAGCTCCAGAACAAATAAGAAGCTGAACTTTGAATGGAGACAGACAACTTGTGTTTTCAACAATGAACAGTTATACAAAAGTGTATGCTGTTGAATGAATATTGGTTTTGAGTAACTAGAGTTACATCCCTTTTCTGCTGTTGTTCGGAGACATTGGCTGTGAATTGTTCTCTTAAACATTTAGCATTTTGACATCACCTGTAGTATTAGGAAATTAACTCAAAAAATGTCCTGTGTAAGTGTCACTTAAGACACTGAACCCTTCACAGTTGCTTACCTTTGATTTATGATGGATTAATTGGAGTAAGAATGACACATAATGCAATTCTCTAATCTCCTGAATAGTGGCCAAACCCAATATACTATAAATATTTGCACAGCTCATTGACCTTTATGTATCAGTTATGAAAACAATAATGTAAATCAGTGTCATTTATTAATTATAATATAATCATATGACAAGTTCAATGTAAGTATACATACCCAGAAAGATTCTTCTTCATTCCACATGATGTTCAAACCCAGCTTTGCTACGATTTTGACATAGGAGACAGATCTTTCAATTGAAATGCCAACCTGGCTAAATGGTATGGTGACACTGGAGGGGGAAGTCACAGTAAGATTATAAGACATTAAGCATGACTCTAACAAGTACATCAGTGTTGATGAAAAGTTATCAAAACAGTCTCGTAACAAGGATAACTGAACTAAAGACTCACAAGTTATCATCGACTTTGATGGAAGAACTGGACAATTCCACCACGACCCCATCTAGTTTCATAGAGACCTTCTTAATGCTGGTGACCCCATTTATCTCTTCCCGTTGGAGCTGGATATTGAAATCCTCATAGCTTCCCTTACAATGGGATGCAAGGATATAGTTGCAAGTAGAGGGAAGCTGGAAAAAATCTCCATCAAAAGTCTTAAAATGGTAGTTTCCCCACGTACTGCACAACTGGAAATCGGCGGATGTCGTTTCTAGTTTGTGGGTGAAATAGCATTCATTAAACAATACTTAAAGTTGTAAATCATTTTTTGCTGAGCTAGCCAATAACCCTCGACTCATTGAAGAGGGACACCTAAAAGCTGTAACACTGAAAACATCTGATTAGAATCTCTTGTTGAATGATTTCATATCATATTGTAAAGCAAAAAATCAGTAAAAAATCCATCAAAAATCCATCACTTCACATTAATTTGATCAAATCTCGTTCTCCGAATAGGGTCCTTTATACTTGATAAACACAACAGGACAATTTGTTTGGATGAAGTCTAATCTAAGCGTAGATATAAGCCCATGATATATGCAGCTCTTTTTGTATTCCACTCAGTATACATACCACTGGTTACTACAGATAATCCAAAGCAAAGGGTGAACCATTGTATCACCCAGTCAAGCGACATTCTGGCTGTTCTCATGAGTAGTCCGTTCTTCAGCCAACTGGTACCACGCTATCGATGTCATGTTATATATTTCATTTGGTGTTTGCCGTGAAGGAGGGGTAAGAGGGTTTTTGTATCCAGTTAGATCACGCCCATGAAGAGGTTGCTTATAAAAACAATTGATCTACATTTGTCTGAGTCATGAAGAATCCTATCAATCATTAAGACTGACTGTGAAAAGAACATCGGTGTTGATGACAAGTTATCAAAACAGTCTTACAATAGGCGTGACTGAGCTACAGGCTTACATTTTATCAATGCTCGTGCTTCATGGTTCTATTTTGATGGTAATCTTCGGTAAACATGAACATATCTCCTCTAAGCAAGAGAAATATTTAAAATTGCTGACTGACATACAGTGCGGTTCATGAATCATTAAAATGTACGCTTTTGTTTTAATACAGTTTTATTCAGTGTATATTAAACAGTGTAATTGTGCACTTTGTGTGCAGTGAGTGTACAATAGGCTATTCATGATGTGGTTTGTATCTACTCAAGGATTGAGTAAATGTGTTGATAGTAATAATAATAATAATAATAATAATAATAATAATGATGATGATAACTTCATGAGTATTGCACCTTTCATACATGAAATGTGGCTCAAAGGGCTTTATAACAAAATAAATTACATGCAGCAAGTGTTTCCCATGAAAAACATAAAAGAACACAAAATTATATGATGAAACATTAATGTAACATAAGATGAAAAATAAAAACACACTTAATAACATTAACAAACATAATATCAAAATTAAGTGGAGATACAATTCATAGAATGCATACTTCAGTGGGGGTAATTTGAGACTTAATAAGCGAAAACTCAGAAAGTATTTCATCATGTGTACACAATCTGTAAATCTGCACTTACGTCTCTGAAGCTATTAGCAAACAGAACCTTCCTTTTCCCAACAGACACAGACTCACCTTGATTAACTTAAATCAGCTTACCAGAATGTCCTCCCACAGGTTTAACCTCACTGTGGGTCTTGCTTGTGTCAAGTGCAACCTGGTCATGAAAAAAACACTCTTAGTGATGCTGTCGGGCTTAAAAACATCAGTCTTTTCACAAATCCACCGACCACTGACGTCAGAACCAATAAATAAAAGCCGCTTGGTAATATTAATAAACACAAGATAATATAAAATGAAATGCATAATGTGAATTCTTATGGTAGATCCATAAATCACTGGACCACACATTGACCAAACATTTGCCAAAGACTTACATACCTTTGAAATGTTTATTGACAGTCTAGCATGACTCTTTGTACTTGGTAGCATTGTTTGTAAGGTACACATTAAAAGTAACTATTACCAATAAGCAAGTTCCGATGTAACCATCTGTTGTGCCTACAGATTAAAGTTATAATCTCAAAGATTTTCATTCAAAGAAATATCTTTTAAGTCACCATCTATTGCTGAATGAGGTAACACAAAGGTCATTGAGCCTATGGCCAATGATGAAAGTTCTTGCATTTGCAGTATTATGATTATTATGAACCAGGTGTTTAGTGACGCATTTTACATTACCCAGTGGTTGATCTGCCAGACAACGTATGGTCGACCTAACACAACAGAATAACACCATATTGTGTCGCCGTAGAGAATGAAATTGAGACTTTCAAGACTGCCACTTTGACGTACCTGCATATAGAAAATGAGATTGTGACAAAAGTTAGGTGGGTGAGACCAATATAATTTTTGACACCCACTTTGCAGTATAATTTGTAGCCGATGGCCACAAATTATTGAAATGATTGCCATTTGTGAAGACATTCATTGTACCCAGACGATGAATCCTAATGGCTTCTTAGTGACCCCCTGACTTTTCCTGTTCTGCTACATGCAGTTTCATGTGGTTGTGATCACATCAAACAGCACAGCAGCTACTGGAAAGATTGCTATAATATTTGATACAGACATTCTTTTTTCTGTTCAGGATGAATTGTAATAACTTTGGGAAACTCCCAACTGTTCATCTACACTGCATGTACAATTACTAGGCAAGTGAGTATTCTGACCTAATCATTATTTCCATGCACATTTTCCAACTCCAAACCACAGAAACTTGCCTGAATGCTTATTGGATTTAATCATTTTATATGTATTTGTGTAATGAAGGAGGGTGTGGCCTGAAGTATATGACACCTTATATTGAGGTGTACATAATTATTAGGCAGCTTAATATACCTCATGTAAAATTGTAAATGCCAAAACTTGTAAAATGCTTTTCAGATGGATGCTAAACTCTTCACTGCCGGACAATCAAAGGTTTTGTTGTGAATAATCAACAGGATAAAAAAAACACATGGAGAAGAAAAGGCACAAATAAACTGCTAAACACTTGAGAAGCTTTAAACGTGAAGCTACTAGGAACACATTATGCTCCAGTGCCACAATATTTCACAACTGAAACTTACCTGGGGTGTCCAAGAGTACAAAGTGTGAAGTGCTCAAAGACACGGTCAAGGTAAAGAGGGTCGAAACACTGGCACTGAATAAGAGCCACAAGTTGAAGTGTCAAGTTTGGGCTAAGAAATACCTGAAGGCAGCTATCTCAAAGGCTTTATGGACAGATGAAATGAGAATGACTCTTCATGGACCAGGTGGATGGGAATCAAATCCTAAACCTACTGCCAGTTTCTGGAAGATACTTTCTTCAAGCATTGGTGCAGGAAGAGATCCTCAGAATTCAAGATAGCCATGATCTTTATGGAGGACAAGTACTCCTCTCTGTGGCTATCCACAAAAAGCCTCAAAGATGACCGAGTAATGACCTGCCCCCCTTCCTCAACTGACCTAAATCTTACTGAGACTTGTGGCTATATATTGGTCCCTGAATGTTTGAAAAGATCAAAAAATCAGTGATGGACTGGTAATCTGGCAGACCAGGCAAATGCTACAAGGGCAGCAAGACTCTGGGCCCCTCAGAATGGATTATTAAATCGATCTAATGACATAAATTGACAAGAAGTACGCTGAACACGGAATATTTAGCCTACAGTATCTGCTGAGAAGACTGAACTTGTGGCAGAGGTAGGGTGACTAGACATCCTGAAAATTTGATTCTTCATTCTCATATTTTCCCCTGACAAAGATAAAACTCACTTTTCCTTTGATGAACATTAAGGTTTGAGGTTAAATAACGTTTTTGATTGAATGAGATCATTTTATTGAAAACAATAATACAAAAGAATCCTGAGAAATACAGTTTGCCCAATAACTGCACCAAGTGTATCCGCTTGCTAAACATCAGCCTTTTAACACTTTCATTGTGATCACGTGCGTGCTCATAGAGGGGCTAACATATCTGTAGGCTGTCTTCTTTAGAAATACTTTCCATATCCTACCTTCATTTCTGTGATGTAAGTGAATATTTTACAACAGATTGACTTTTAATGCCATTTGCACTCCCAAATTGATTATTGGTGAAATGTTGACTCTTTATTGAAAACATTTTTGAAACATGGCACCCCAATAGAAAGTTACAGATGTGATTAAAATTAGGCTAATCCAAAATATGAAAAATTAATAATACTATAAATGTTTTACAAATTTGAACATTTACACAAAGGTTTACAGTACTAGAACTACTAGTGTTGTCTATGAATAAAGGAAGTTCAACCAGTAAGGTAGTTGCAGGGTGAGGGATGTACGATTGTTGAGTGTAAGGGGAGTTCTTCCTTTTCATCTGGTTATGATGTGTGTAAAATGCAACCTAAAAAATATGGAAGAAAATAGACAAACTGGGAATATCCAAATTGATTTGGGCACATGTTCCAAAATGTAAATAGAGGGCAATTTTGAACTTGATGTTCTATTGCGGGTATCAGAGAAGGATGCTAATTAAACATGTGAGCTCCATGTGTAATACCTTTCATAACCTTCGAGCCTGGAGAGCATACTTGCCCATGTTAATGTCATTCATACTTTCTAGTCTATATTTATCTTTTTAATTGCTATACATCTGCACAGAGAGATGTAATATTTATCCTAATTTGTTAGTTATATGTTGTGTATCGTTTTTATTTTTTAAATCTTAATAAGTATTTTGCTGTATATACTGAATATATATTTGCTGTATTTTATTATGTATAGTAAGTATCTTTGACAAGAAAAGAGGTTTGGATGAATAAAGCTCAATCATTTAATATCCTATTCCATTCATTGTACAGCTTTCCAAGTGTGTCTTATTTAATCTAAAGTATACTTTCCCAGCATAATTAACCACAAAAGAAAATCGTCTTTGCTAACAGTAGTATGGCCAATTAATAGAGCTGTAAAAGGCTGAGGTGTGAACTGTGTGAAAACAATAATAAAACTATTAATAATTATTTGTATACTGTATATTTTCTGTTTTGTTCTTTATTCATATTTATAATGATCATAAATAAAAAAATACCAGCATAAAAGCTTAACTGCTTAAAAATTATATGAACAAGAGATGAAACATGAACATGATTGCATCTTTTTATTTGATTAATTGTCAAATTCTCTCTATAATGGCAATTATAGAGAGAACATGTAGAATCATAGACATTTGAAAGAGATATAATGATTGTTAGGATAATATGAGAAGAAATTTCTCATCCGACATCCATCAATTTGATGACAGATTTTCAATTACACTAGTCTGAAGCTTCGCCTTTTGCGACCTGAATGTCCTGCAGCACTTTTGCAGTCTGTGTGGCTACAGCCACACTCCTCCACATGAATGTATGTGTAAGGAACCACTTCTCCATCGAGACAATGCAAGTCAACAGTGCGATTGCTGTAGCGGGTCTCCTTACAGCATGAGCAAGAATGCTGCATAGTACTTGTTAATTCAGAGTACCTGAAGAAAGCAGAGGTAGGATTCATTAATTTAATCAATTAACTTGAAATATTTACAAACCATAACTGAGCATTTTTAAGCAGAGGTTTTAGAAATGTTGGCAATATCATCCTTACTTGGTAAAAGTGTTGCAGGATCCTTCACAATATGGCATATATATCTTCTGGTTAGACTGACAGCCATTGTGTATTATTTTAGTTGTCATGGACACTAACTTGCAAGCCTTCTCCTTCTCCACACCTTTTCAAAAGAGATGCACAAGCTTAGTTAGCTTTAGTAGCTTTAGTTATTAGGTGTTTTATGTAATGATCCACTAGTCAAAAGTAAAGAAAATGTCACAAATACTCACAAATTTTACAACAGCCATTTGCTGCAGTTTGAATTGTGTCCTAAAGAGGCAAATATACATCATCAATAGAGTTTCTTCCATAGTAAATTTTGTTCTTAAAGACACAGTAAATCCAGATGAATTTATAGAAAATGATAACTTACAGGTTGGCAGTTGCTCTCGTTGAATAGCGGGCAGACCATTTGTGAACTAATGGCTGTAAAAATCTCACCACTCTTAACACAGGTGTAATGCTCACACTTATTCTCATGTGGTGACCAGGTTTCTCCTTCCTGAAGAGCAGGAGTATATGCAGACATCAAAATAAAGATATGTTTTCCTAATAAACATGAATAAATTGTGTGGTGTGCTCATCTCGAACAAAAACTTCAAACTAGGTGCATCAAAGAACCACATCTGTAAAAGGTAGAAGAGAGTCTGCACACTGTTGCTCCCACGTTGCCCTCAGGCAACACAAACTTCTTAAGCTCTATGTCCAGTATATTTTATTTTAAATTAGTAAAACCAATCAGAATAGTTAAAAAGTATCAAAGAACAATTCAATGAGGTGTGGGTGTTACTATCACACATCATTTGAAGGCAGACAAGAAGGTAAGATCATGTGCATTATTAATCTTATTAAACTAATATAAACTGAAAATAAAAATACCTTAGTGTGTATAAAGGTGTAAATAAGCCTTTTGTCAGGTTTGATTAAGGTTTTTTCATTTTGTTGGTTCAGAAATACACTTTTTCTTTTTGTTACCTCAGGGCAATCCTGTGCAGGGGTACATTTTAAGAATGTCTTAGCTAATGTTGTTTTGTTTTTTGTTTTTTTGGGCTGACATTTTGAGCACACTGTTCTTCTTCAGACACACTGAAACATCCCACAATATATACATGATATCTCATTAAACGACATCTGCATTGGGAGCTAGAGTGTGCAGATTTTCTTCTGCCATTTACAGCTATTAAACATGAACATATAAAGTCACAGCTGACACAGACGATGCAACTCACCTTCAAGACCTGTTTGGTACCATTAACATTAAAGATACAGTGTGTCTGTACACATCTCCCACAGCAGTCTGAATATTTGTCCACATATTCATAACCCTGAGAATAAGAGAGGAATAAGTTTTAAGTTTCAGTGTTATGATTTCACCCTTGTTTTGTGTACATGAAAATAATGGATGTAATTTCTCATACCTTGTCACAATGTGTGTCACATTGTATAAAGTCACAATTGACTTTGAATAGACCAGATTTGGGGTCCAACTCATTGTTACAGGTACAATTCTGACATTCAATCCCAGGAACTGAAACACCAAGCTAGCAAATAAAGAGGAAATCTGTTCAAACTTGTATTTTTAGCCATACAGAACTTAAAGTGCAACAGAAATCATTAAATGACAAAAGTGATCAATTAATCAATTGCGTAACAAACTTATTCAACAACTCATTTACCTGGTATTCAACGTTTTTGTGGACACAAACTCTTTTAGGCTCTAGGATGGAGTAAGATACAAGCCGAGTCAATGAAAATCATGAAAAATTGTCAATGCAGTCATTAGGTTTTACAAGAATTTGAACTGTGAAGTCAAGTGCTCACCACATGAATATTCTGGACAGCATTTTCCCTCAGGAACACTGACAGTCGGCTGATATCCAACTGGACATTTCTTCATGTTCATTGGGCAAGTATTGCTGTGACATTCTGTAGAGATGATACAATTGTGAGAGTACATAGCTGATAGCCATCTTTAAGAATCTATATAAATGTAAAGCATTCTGAAAACTCTGAAAGACAAATGATGCTACATGTCTTACGGCAGACATAAGTAGTACAGCAGGGATCTGATGGATTAGTTTGGTTGACAAGGACGAATCCTGGACCAGTGCAGCTTATCATAAGTGGTGCTGGGCACACCTTAGGCGTGCAGTTCACAGTCTTGGTGGACTCCTCACATTTGCAGTTTTGGCATTTGTACTCAAATCTTTCATTAATCTGAAAGAATAAACCGCACATAGTAGTGACTTAATTGTAAACAATGCAGGTTGGGATTTTAACTGAGTAAAAGACTTTGCTCACCTCACGAGGAATTCCCTCAGGGTCAAGACATCCTGTTGGAATACAAGTATTACTTTAGGTTTTCATGACTGACATATTGATCAAATTGCTGACTGACATGCTGAACACTCTTCTGATGTCATTATAACTACCATGGCCTAATCAAAGTATTTTCAGTTTTACTGATTAGGAATGCATGGTTGGATGGATTAGTAACAGCACTGTTCTCCTCAGACATTTTTATTGTCTAAACAAAAGTCCACCATTTGCTATGATGGAGGTTTTTAGAGAAAAAATATATCAATACACCACTTTTCATTGACCTCAACAGTTTAAATGTGGATGTGCTTCTGTTTTTTATAGGTTATTAAACGAATCATATCACATATTCACACTGTAGTCCACACTGTGTGGAATGAATAGTTCAATAAAATCTGACACAAATTTCACATACTGTAATGAAATGCAATTGTTTGTGGTCACTAAGCCTGATTTGTATATTCATATATTTCATATTTCTCAGGATCTTTCAGGGTATGTTTTTGAAAATGCTGGACAAAAGCAGTTAACAGATAACAGCGATATTGTGTGAGCAACTTGTTCACATTAATTTGTCTGATGCTGTTTACCAAAGCATCTCACCTTTTTCCCAATAGACATACAGTACATCATTTGTGTATGAGAAGAACCAAGCGTGAAACCAACCCTATGATTAATAGCCAACACACTTGACCAATTTTGAGGTTTGCCCCATGACTTTGACCCATGTTACACACCATACTTACCACACTTATCAACACATATCAAAGACTCTTTGCTGAAGAGTTTCATTCCATCACGACAAAAGCAGCCCTCAACAGTGAAGTTCATTGTAGATTCATTGGAACTGCAATGTTTAATCATCGAGAAAGAACATTAATGTTTCTCCTTTCAGATATCTGAAACACTTTTATTTTAATAATGATAAAAGTAATTTATGTTTGTTAAAAAAAATGTCAAGCATGGAAGTCAATGTGATTTCCAGTTCAAAGGGACAGTATAAAATACAATAACACATATGTAAACAGTGTAAAACACACCTACAAGTATAAAACCATCTATAAAGTAAAAAAAGAGTAAATAAATGTGAAGCAAAATTTCGCCTCACATCATTTGTGCATATTTGACCTACGATATTCAAATGATTAGGACCTTGTCAGTTTAACTGCACAAAAGTTTGTAACGTCCAATCTTTCCCATAAGGTAGCTCAAAGCTATTGACAGAGAGTTGTAAATGTCTACATAACAACAGAATATGTCCATTGTCTGATATGATTGTAGTCTTAGGAACTACTGATGTGGATAATAAACTTTGACATGTTTACACGTTTTGGTTGAAACTTACTTGTCTTCACAGCTTGGCTGTTCTGCAGGACCACATGGCTGGTAAATTGTGCTTGCAGGGCAGTCACTAGCTGTTAGTGAAGAAAATAACTCAATATAATTGGTTCTACACACTACCTACACACTATATACAACAAATATTCAGTAGACTGTTCAATGCATGCTAAATTCAAAAAAAGAAAAAAACATGATTTGCCCTTTTAGATTCTACTGATCCCAGTGTTAACAGTAAAATATTGACTGGGTGCTTACCACACAGTGTTGTGTGGTTCCTCCAGTGCAGGCAAACCCCAGCCTGTGCACAAGCAGCAGCATAGACCTGCAAACTTGCACACTGCACTGCTGGGTTGGAAACATAGCAACTGTCAAAAACACAACCTTTGTAGAATTTGTCAGGATCGACAAATTTATGGCACTCTGCAAAGACACTGTAGAAAAAAAGCAAAACAAATTAGTTTTTCAAATTGGCTGTAAAAGACAGCACAGTTCATGCAAAATGGTGGGGAAAAAACTATTTTAATGGCAATTTATCAAAGTTATGCTGATCAATGTTTTTACCTGCTCTTAAGCAGATCACATATGGACTCTTGGGGCTTGCATGGAGTTTGGGTTGGTGAAATTTCAGGTTTCTTGGTAGGAAGTACAGATGGTATCTTGCAGTCGGGTCTCTCAGCGTCTGTTACAGGCCAGTAGTCAGCCATCACAGCGCAATTTTGTACCAGTTTGCCTCCTGGCAACATGCAGTCATCACCCTGGTTGTTGTTGCATGTTCCTGACAACAGAGTCACATACAGTAATAGTAGTAGCAGAGTAGGGGGAAACTCTTGCACTTCAGCCTCTCCACAGGTGGAGGTTGGTGCTCTCAGTATAGGACAAATTGCGAGAAACAGTTCAATGGGCCAATTCTTTAGGACTGCACCCAAAGATGATACTGGTGTGACACAGTGAGTGCTGAAACGTTATATCGTTTGCACCTGAATAAATTTCTCAAAGAGTCAAACAGTCATGACATAAACCCATACATTGACAGCACTCATTTAAAAAGGGAAGTTTTACAAAGTGAAATATTAATAATAAACAATTATTAATATTTATAAACATTGTACATTCATCTATCTTTGAGTGAATGAAATCGTCTGAAAGAAAAAAGAGGTGATTCGGCACATATTTATTTTAAGGCAGGGTTGCTTTGTAACACATGCCATGTTTTTTTATAGTGTGCTTTATTTCTCCTGGGATGGCAGGCTATTTCTGTGCTCAGGGCTTTGATAAGCTGTTAAAATGTCCCCTTCTGTGCACCAGTTTCTTTTGAGTCATGAAAACTGTCCAGTTGGAATGTTTTAATTAATTGTTTTGGATGATGGCTGTCAGCTCTCAGGAAAGTGTTTCTGCTTAATGGTTTGTGGTAGATGGTGCTGACTAGACCCCTGTGTTCTTTTTTATAAATTGTAAAATCAAGAAATTAACTTTTTCTTTGGATTGTTCCACTATGAAATGTAGGTATTGTGTGGTTCTGGAGTTCATACAATCTACAAAATCGTTGTATTCAACAGTGGTGCTGGTCCAGAATAAAATTGAATGTCTTTTCCATAATTATATCTTAGAGAGGAAGAGTTATAGACTGAATTATAAATTAATTTTGTCATTCCGAAACTCCACTGCTAAACATGCATGACGCTGAGTGCTGAACATAAGGCTGTTTTTCACAATCACCAATATGCATTATGCAATAGCGAAACATTGCATTACAAGTAACACCAGCTCTTAGATTTTTTTCTGGATTTGTTTTGTCTTTTACTCTCCTGTCTTTTCAGATCTCGCCTCCCTCATACCATGCGCCTGGTTTTCTCCCGCCCATCTCCTCACCTGCAGCCCATCTGCTCATTAGTCTTCCCTATATATACCAGTCCATTTTCACATACCTGCTGCCAGATTGTCTTGTGTGGTTCTGCCAAGCTCTCCATCCTTTTTGATTCTGCATCACTTGGTTTGACTTTACTTGCCTGATTACATGGACCTTGAATTCCTGTCTGCCCCTGTTTGGACTGTCCTCCCAGTTTTGACCCTGCCTGTGCTTTACCAAGTAAATTATACTTCCTTGCTACTTGCATTTGTCTGAGTCCTGCTTCTGGGTTCCTATCTGCCAGTACCATTCCTGACACATTATGCTCAAGAAAATCATAGCTCCACTGCATCACTCAGATTCTTGAGCATTGAAAAATATCTCCCTACCAGAGAGGAGGATATATTGCCAAAAAACTGCTGAGAAGAGAATCTTTTTGGATGTACATGCTGAATACAGTTGAACCATATGGAAAAACTCAGCATTTCATGTTATCTCTTATCTAATTTCCATTAAGGTGAAAGAATGTTGTTTTTTATGATTTCCTGTATTGTGGTGCCTTTTAACAGGTGTTTTGACACTTTTATCTGACTATACTGTGAGAAAAATGTAATAGTTTTAAAAGATAGTTCAGTATTATTTTTGACAGCGTGAGAAATAGCAGCATGGCGTGAGTGCATGTGAAAATGGTCATTTGCGTGACTCTCACTCTGATTGCATGAGAGTTGACAGCTCTGAATATTATCTGATGATTTACCAATATGTCTATTGGAGAGAGAAAGTGTCTTACCACAATGGCCCTGTGTGTTTCTGCCAAAGTACTGAAAGGGAAGGGTCACACCGAAGCCAGTTATTCCAAATGAAATGACCACGTTAAAGCGAGGGATCTCCAAAACCAAGGAAATGCCAGAATTCAAGATCTTGACACCTTGTTGGTAGTAAGGCAGTTTCAGACGTACTCCATCTTTCAATGCCTAAAGACAAAAAATAATTATACTATATGACAAATGGACAATGTAAGATTACTGTTATTCAGTGAAAAATGTGGCCTCTACATTGATGACAATTGTTCACACTTTTGTTAACCAGGCTTATTGAAACGTAGAATAACCACATTTTGTTTTACCTCCAACTTTGCTGCTCCAATGAGGTTGTGGTTCTTGAGTCTGACAACTTGTGTACCATAGGATACAATTATAGACCGGGGGCAGGAGACATCTTCAGCGTTTTCACAAATAACATTGTCAATAAAAATCTTTAGGTTATGTCTTGGTGTAATCTCTTCCATTAAGACATAAGTACAATTTCCTTGATAACTGTAGTACAATCCATCAAATGTTATATAATGAGGATCTCCCCAGCCTTCACATACACCTGTAAACAAAAAAGTAAATAATTATGACTAGAACCCAAAATTTGTCAAAGATGATGTTTATGCTATGCAATTCTTTTACCCATAGAATAACTTACAGTCACACTCGTAATGTTGGCAGCAGTGGTACTCGTCATACACAAGAACAGGTTTCTTTCCATTTGCACAAGAGATGTCCACAATAGGTGGACATTTATAAGGAACTATCTCAAATGTATTATTCCCAGTGCATTTGGCCATGGTGCAGTTGCACAAATGAAAGAACTCATCTGGCTGGAAGGAAAAAAAACAGTCTGCCATTGAGCAAAAAATATAGGACAGGTTGTTTGAACTTATGAACTACAATTACTAATACTATAAGTAACATATGGTATAATTGATGTGCTCAATACATAAAGATTCTTACTTTAACATTAAATGGATAGCAGGGTCCTTGAGTAGTTGTTGGCCCTTCAGTTGTACTAGGAGGTACGGTGGTTGGCGTTATTGATGTTGTGGTTCTTTCAGTTGTAGTAGGAGTAATGATGGTTGATGTTGTAATTGTAGTTGTGGTTGGACTCTTAGTTGTAGTAGGAGGTAGGGTAGTTGGTGTTGTAGAGGTTGTAGTTGTGGTTGGGCTTTCAGTTGTAGTAGGAGTAGTGGTGCTTGGTGTTGTAGATGTTGTAGTTGTGGTTGGGCTTTCAGTTGTAGTAGGAGTAGTGGTGGTTGGTGTTGTAGATGTTGTAGTTGTGGTTGGGCTTTCAGTTGTAGTAGGAGTAGTGGTGGTTGGTGTTGTAGATGTTGTAGTTGTGGTTGGGCTTTCAGTTGTAGTAGGAGTAATGGTGGTTGGTGTTGTAGATGTTGTAGTTGTGGTTGGGCTTTCAGTTGTAGTAGGAGTAGTGGTGGTTGGTGTTGTAGATGTTGTAGTTGTGGTTGGGCTTTCAGTTGTAGTAGGAGTAGTGGTGGTTGGTGTTGTAGTTGTTGTAGTTGTGGTTAGGCTCTCAGTTGTAGTAGGAGTAGTGGTGGTTGGTGTTGTAGATGTTGTGGTTGTGGTTGGCGTCTCAGTTGTAGTAGGAGTAGTGGTGGTTGGTGTTGTAGATGTTGTGGTTGTGGTTGGGCTTACAGTTGTAGTAGGAGTAGTGGTGGTTGGTGTTGTAGATGTTGTGGTTGTGGTTGGGCTTTCAGTTGTAGTAGGAGTAGTGGTGGTTGGTGTTGTAGTTGTTGTAGTTGTGGTTGGGCTTTCAGTTGTAGTAGGAGTAGTGGTGGTTGGTGTTGTAGATGTTGTGGTTGTGGTTGGACTCTCAGTTGTAGTAGGAGTAGTGGTGGTTGGTGTTGTAGATGTTGTAGTTGTGGTTGGGCTTTCAGTTGTAGTAGGAGTAGTGGTGGTTGGTGTTGTAGTTGTTGTAGTTGTGGTTGGGCTTTCAGTTGTAGTAGGAGTAGTGGTGGTTGGTGTTGTAGAAGTTGTAGTTGTGGTTGGGCTTTCAGTTGTTGTAGGGGGGAGGGTGGTTGGTGTTGTAGATGTTGTGGTTGTGGTTGGGCTTACAGTTGTAGTAGGAGTAGTGGTAGTTGGTGTTGTAGAGGTTGTGGTTGTGGTTGGGCTTTCAGTTGTTGTAGGAGTAGTGGTGGTTGGAGTAGTAGATGTTGTAGTTGTGGTTGGCGTCTCAGTTGTAGTAGGAGTAGTGGTGGTTGGTGTTGTAGATGTTGTGGTTGTGGTTGGGCTCTCAGTTGTTGTAGGAGTAGTGGTGGTTGGTGTTGTAGTTGTTGTAGTTGTGGTTGGGCTCTCAGTTGTAGTAGGAGTAGTGGTGGTTGGTGTTGTAGATGTTGTGGTTGTGGTTGGCGTCTCAGTTGTAGTTGGAGTAGTGGTGGTTGGTGTTGTAGATGTTGTAGTTGTGGTTGGGCTTTCAGTTGTAGTAGGAGTAGTGGTGGTTGGTGTTGTAGATGTTGTAGTTGTGGTTGGTCTTTCAGTTGTAGTAGGAGGTATGGTGGTTGATATTGTAGAGGTTGTGGTTGTGGTTGTTCTTTCAGTTGTAGTAGGAGTAGTGGTGGTTGGTGTTGTAGTTGTGGTTGGCCTTTCAGTTGTAGTAGGAGTAGTAGTGGTTGGTGTTGTAGAGGTTGTAGTTGTGGTTGGGCTTTCAGTTGTTGTAGGGGGAAGGGTGGTTGGAGTTGTAGAGGTTGTGGTTGTGGTTGGGCTTACAGTTGTAGTAGGAGTAGTGGTGGTTGGTGTTGTAGATGTTGTGGTTGTGGTTGGCGTCTCAGTTGTAGTAGGAGTAGTGGTGGTTGGTGTTGTAGAAGTTGTAGTTGTGGTTGGGCTTTCAGTTGTTGTAGGGGGGAGGGTGGTTGGTGTTGTAGATGTTGTGGTTGTTGTTGGGCTTACAGTTGTAGTAGGAGTAGTGGTAGTTGGTGTTGTAGAGGTTGTGGTTGTGGTTGGGCTTTCAGTTGTTGTAGGGGGAAGGGTGGTTGGTGTTGTAGATGTTGTGGTTGTGGTTGGACTCTCAGTTGTAGTAGGAGTAGTGGTGGTTGGTGTTGTAGAAGTTGTAGTTGTGGTTGGGCTTTCAGTTGTTGTAGGGGGGAGGGTGGTTGGTGTTGTAGATGTTGTGGTTGTGGTTGGGCTTACAGTTGTAGTAGGAGTAGTGGTAGTTGGTGTTGTAGAGGTTGTGGTTGTGGTTGGGCTTTCAGTTGTTGTAGGGGGAAGGGTGGTTGGAGTTGTAGAGGTTGTGGTTGTGGTTGGGCTTTCAGTTGTAGTAGGAGTAGTGGTGGTTGGTGTTGTAGATGTTGTGGTTGTGGTTGGCGTCTCAGTTGTAGTAGGAGTAGTGGTGGTTGGTGTTGTAGAAGTTGTAGTTGTGGTTGGGCTTTCAGTTGTTGTAGGGGGGAGGGTGGTTGGTGTTGTAGATGTTGTGGTTGTGGTTGGGCTTACAGTTGTAGTAGGAGTAGTGGTAGTTGGTGTTGTAGAGGTTGTGGTTGTGGTTGGGCTTTCAGTTGTTGTAGGGGGAAGGGTGGTTGGTTTTGTAGATGTTGTGGTTGTGGTTGGACTCTCAGTTGTAGTAGGAGTAGTGGTGGTTGGTGTTGTAGAAGTTGTAGTTGTGGTTGGGCTTTCAGTTGTTGTAGGGGGGAGGGTGGTTGGTGTTGTAGATGTTGTGGTTGTGGTTGGGCTTACAGTTGTAGTAGGAGTAGTGGTAGTTGGTGTTGTAGAGGTTGTGGTTGTGGTTGGGCTTTCAGTTGTTGTAGGAGTAGTGGTGGTTGGAGTAGTAGATGTTGTAGTTGTGGTTGGCGTCTCAGTTGTAGTAGGAGTAGTGGTGGTTGGTGTTGTAGATGTTGTGGTTGTGGTTGGGTTCTCAGTTGTTGTAGGAGTAGTGGTGGTTGGTGTTGTAGATGTTGTAGTTGTGGTTGGCGTCTCAGTTGTAGTAGGAGTAGTGGTGGTTGGTGTTGTAGATGTTGTGGTTGTGGTTGGCGTCTCAGTTGTAGTAGGAGTAGTGGTGGTTGGTGTTGTAGATGTTGTGGTTGTGGTTGGACTTACAGTTGTAGTAGGAGTAGTGATGGTTGGTGTTGTAGATATTGTGGTTGTGGTTGGGCTTACAGTTGTAGTAGGAGTAGTGGTGGTTGGTGTTGTAGATGTTGTGGTTGTGGTTGGCGTCTCAGTTGTAGTAGGAGTAGTGGTGGTTGGTGTTGTAGATTTTGTGGTTGTGGTTGGCGTCTCAGTTGTAGTTGGAGTAGTGGTGGTTGGTGTTGTAGATGTTGTAGTTGTGGTTGGGCTTTCAGTTGTAGTAGGAGTAGTGGTGGTTGGTGTTGTAGATGTTGTAGTTGTGGTTGGGCTTTCAGTTGTAGTAGGAGGTATGGTGGTTGATATTGTAGAGGTTGTGGTTGTGGTTGTTCTTTCAGTTGTAGTAGGAGTAGTGGTGGTTGGTGTTGTGGTTGGGCTTTCAGTTGTAGTAGGAGTAGTAGTGGTTGGTGTTGTAGAGGTTGTAGTTGTGGTTGGCCCTTCAGTTGTAGTAGGAGAAATGGTGGTTGATGTTGTGTTTGTACTGTTTTGAGGTCCGGTTCCTATGGTTGATGTATATTGGGAATTAGTGATGATTGATTCCGTTGTGGTTGAGCTTTCAGTAAATTCCGTTGTTGACCCCTTTGTGGTGACAGTAGTTGAAGTTATGGTTGTGGTTGGCCTCTCAGTTGTAGTAGGAGTAGTGGTGGTTGGTGTTGTAGATGTTGTAGTTGTAGTTGGGCTTTCAGTTGTAGTAGGAGTAGTGGTGGTTGGTGTTGTAGATGTTGTAGTTGTGGTTGGGCTTTCAGTTGTAGTAGGAGTAGTGGTGGTTGGTGTTGTAGATGTTGTAGTTGTGGTTGGCCCTTCAGTTGTAGTATGAGTAGTGGTGGTTGGTGTTGTAGATGTTGTAGTTGTGGTTGGGCTTTCAGTTGTAGTAGGAGTAGTGGTGGTTGGTGTTGCAGATGTAGTTGTGGTTGGGCTTTCAGTTGTAGTAGGAGTAGTGGTGGTTGGAGTAGTAGATGTTGTAGTTGTGGTTGGCGTCTCAGTTGTAGTAGGAGTAGTGGTGGTTGGTGTTGTAGATGTTGTGGTTGTGGTTGGCGTCTCAGTTGTAGTAGGAGTAGTGGTGGTTGGTGTTGTAGATGTTGTAGTTGTAGTTGGGCTTTCAGTTGTAGTAGGAGTAGTGGTGGTTGGTGTTGTAGATGTTGTGGTTGTGGTTGGGCTTTCAGTTGTAGTAGGAGTAGTGGTGGTTGGTGTTGTAGATGTAGTTGTGGTTGGGCTTTCGGTTGTAGTAGGACTAGTGGTGGTTGGTGTTGTAGATGTTGTGGTTGTGGTTGGGCTTTCAGTTGTAGTAGGAGTAATGGTGGTTGGTGTTGTAGATGTTGTAGTTGTGGTTGGGCTTTCAGTTGTAGTAGGAGTAGTGGTGGTTGGTGTTGTAGATGTTGTAGTTGTAGTTGGGCTTTCAGTTGTAGTAGGAGTAGTCGTGGTTGGTGTTGTAGATGTTGTGGTTGTGGTTGGCGTCTCAGTTGTCGTAGGAGTAGTGGTGGTTGGTGTTGTAGATGTTGTAGTTGTGGTTGGGCTTTCAGTTGTAGTAGGAGTAGTGGTGATTGATGTTGATGGTGTTGTGGTATGACATATCTCTACCTCACAACAAACTCTGATCTCATAATTTAAACACTTATATGGACGGCTTGTCTGGTCCTTTTTCTTGCATATTAAGCCATATTCCGGATCACATGAAACAACTTGTTGAGTTTCACTCACAAAGTCATCAAAATCCTTGTCAGGCTTTTGTGTTGCTCTACAATCAATGTTTTTTCGATTTTCACATATTTCTTTACCGCTGTTTGTGATATTTTCATATGTTTCCCAGTCACTACCATCAGTTTGTGGATTATGCACGTCATACCATTCTGACCACTCACACGTTTTAATACATGGAGTAGTGGTTGGCCTTTCAGTTGTAGTGGGAGTAGTGGTGGTTGGTGTTGTAGTTGGGCTTTCAGTTGTAGTAGGAGTAGTGGTGGTTGGTGTTGTAGATGTTGTGGTTGTGGTTGTGGTTGGGCTTTCAGTTGTAGTAGGAGTAGTGGTGGTTGGTGTTGTAGATGTAGTTGTGGTTGGGCTTTCAGTTGTGGTAGGACTAGTGGTGGTTGGTGTTGTAGATGTTGTGGTTGTGGTTGGGCTTTCAGTTGTAGTAGGAGTAATGGTGGTTGGTGTTGTAGATGTTGTAGTTGTGGTTGGGCTTTCAGTTGTAGTAGGAGTAATGGTGGTTGGTGTTGTAGATGTTGTAGTTGTGGTTGGGCTTTCAGTTGTAGTAGGAGTAGTGGTGGTTGGTGTTGTAGATGTTGATGGCGTTGTGGTATGACATATCTCTACCTCACAACAAACTCTGATCTTATAATTTAAACACTTATATGGACGGCTTGTCTGATCCTCTTTTTTGCATATTAAGCCATATTCCGGATCACATGAAACAACTTGTTGAGTTTCACTCACAAAGTCATCAAAATCCTTGTCAGGCTTTTGTGTCGCTCTACAGTCAATGTTTTTTCGATTTTCACATATTTCTTTACCGCTGTTTGTGATGTTTTCATATGTTTCCCAGTCACTACCATCAGTTTGTGGATTATGCACGTCATACCATTCTGACCACTCACATGTTTTAATACATGGAGTAGTGGTTGGCCTTTCAGTTGTAGTAGGAGTAGTGGTGGTTGGTGTTGTAGTTGGGCTTTCAGTTGTAGTAGGAGTAGTGGTGGTTGGTGTTGTAGATGTTGTAGTTGTGGTTGGGCTTTCAGTTGTAGTAGGAGTAGTGGTGGTTGGTGTTGTAGATGTTGTGGTTGAGGTTGGACTTTCAGTTGTAGTAGGAGTAGTGGTAGTTGGTGTTGTAGATGTTGTAGTTGTGGTTGGCGTCTCAGTTGTAGTAGGAGTAGTGGTTGTTGGTGTTGTAGATGTTGTGGTTGTGGTTGGGCTTTCAGTTGTAGTAGGAGTAGTGGTGGTTGGTGTTGTAGATGTTGTGGTTGTGATTGGGCTTTCAGTTGTAGTAGGAGTAGTGGTGGTTGGTGTTGTAGATGTGGTTGTGGTTGGGCTTTCAGTTGTAGTAGGAGTAGTGGTGGTTGGTGTTGTAGATGTTGTGGTTGTGGTTGGCGTCTCAGTTGTAGTAGGAGTAGTGGTAGTTGGTGTTGTAGATGTTGTAGTTGTGGTTGGGCTTTCAGTTGTAGTAGGAGATATGGTTGTTGATGTTGATGGTGTTGTGGTATGACATATCTCTACCTCACAACAAACTCTTATCTTATAATTTAAACACTTAAATGGACGGCTTGTCTGGTCCTTTTTTTTGCATATTAAGCCATATTCCGGATCACATGAAACAACTTGTTGAGTTTCACTCACAAAGTCATCAAAATCCTTGTCAGGCTTTTGTGTTGCTCTACAATCAATGTTTTTTCGATTTTCACATATTTCTTTACCGCTGTTTGTGATGTTTTCATATGTTTCCCAGTCACTACCATCAGTGTGTGGATTATGCACGTCATACCATTCTGACCACTCACACGTTTTAATACATGGAGTAGTGGTTGGCCTTTCAGTTGTAGTAGGAGTAGTGGTGGTTGGTGTTGTAGTTGGGCTTTCAGTTGTAGTAGGAGTAGTGGTGGTTGGTGTTGTAGATGTTGTGGTTGGGCTTTCAGTTGTAGTAGGAGTAGTGGTGGTTGGTGTTGTAGATGTTGTACTTGTGGTTGGGCTTTCAGTTGTGGTAGGACTAGTGGTGGTTGGTGTTGTAGATGTTGTGGTTGAGGTTGGACTTGCAGTTGTAGTAGGAGTAGTGGTGGTTGGTGTTGTAGATGTTGTAGTTGTGGTTGGGCTTTCAGTTGTAGTAGGAGTAGTGGTGGTTGGTGTTGTAGACGTTGTGGTTGTGGTTGGGCTTTCAGTTGTAGTAGGAGTAGTGGTGGTTGGTGTTGTAGATGTTGTGGTTGTGGTTGGGCTTTCAGTTGTAGTAGGACTAGTGGTGGTTGGTGTTGTAGATGTTGTAGTTGTGGTTGGGCTTTCAGTTGTAGTAGGAGTAGTGGTTGTTGATGTTGATGGTGTTGTGGTATGACATATCTCTACCTCACAACAAACTCTGATCTTATAATTTAAACACTTATATGGACGGCTTGTCTGATCCTCTTTCTTGCATATTAAGCCATATTCCGGATCACATGAAACAACTTGTTGAGTTTCACTCACAAAGTCATCAAAATCCTTGTCAGGCTTTTGTGTCGCTCTACAATCAATGTTTTTTCGATTTTCACATATTTCTTTACCGCTGTTTGTGATGTTTTCATATGTTTCCCAGTCACTACCATCAGTTTGTGGATTATGCACGTCATACCATTCTGACCACTTACACGTTTTAATACATGGAGTAGTGGTTGGCCTTTCAGTTGTAGTAGGAGTAGTGGTGGTTGGTGTTGTAGTTGGGCTTTCAGTTGTAGTAGGAGTAGTGGTGGTTGGTGTTGTAGATGTTGTGGTTGTGGTTGGGCTTTCAGTTGTAGTAGGACTAGTGGTGGTTGGTGTTGTAGATGTTGTAGTTGTGGTTGGGCTTTCAGTTGTAGTAGGAGTAGTGGTGGTTGGTGTTGTAGATGTTGTGGTCGTGGTTGGGCTTTCAGTTGTAGTAGGAGTAGTGGTGGTTGGTGTTGTAGATGTTGTAGTTGTGGTTGGGCTTTCAGTTGTAGTAGGAGTAGTGGTGGTTGGTGTTGTAGATGTTGTGGTCGTGGTTGGGCTTTCAGTTGTAGTAGGAGTAGTGATGGTTGGTGTTGTAGATGTTGTAGTTGTGGTTGGGCTTTCAGTTGTAGTAGGAGATATGGTTGTTGATGTTGATGGTGTTGTGGTATGACATATCTCTACCTCACAACAAACTCTGATCTTATAATTGAAACACTTAAATGGACGGCTTTTCTGGTCCTTTTTTTTGCATATTAAGCCATATTCCGGATCACATGAAACAACTTGTTGAGTTCCACTCACAAAGTCATCAAAATCCATGTTAGGATTTTGTGTTGCTCTACAATCAATGTTTTTTCGATTTTCACATATTTCTTTACCGCTGTTTGTGATGTTTTCATATGTTTCCCAGTCATTACCATCACTTTGTGGATTATGCACATCATACCATTCTGACCACTCACACGTTTTAATACATGGAGTAGTGGTTGGCCCTTCAGTTGTAGTAGGAGTAGTGATGGTTGGTGTTGTAGATGTTGTGGTTGTGGTTGGGCTTTCAGTTGTAGTAGGAGTAGTGGTGGTTGGTGTTGTAGATGTTGTGGTTGTGGTTGGGCTTTCAGTTGTAGTAGGAGTAGTGGTGGTTGGTGTTGTAGATGTTGTGGTTGTGGTTGGGCTTTCAGTTGTAGTAGGAGTAGTGGTGGTTGGTGTTGTAGATGTTGTAGTTGTGGTTGGGCTTTCAGTTGTAGTAGGAGTAGTGGTGGTTGGTGTTGTAGATGTTGTGGTCGTGGTTGGGCTTTCAGTTGTAGTAGGAGTAGTGATGGTTGGTGTTGTAGATGTTGTGGTTGTGGTTGGGCTTTCAGTTGTCGTAGGAGTAGTGGTTGTTGGTGTTGATGTTGATGGTGTTGTGGTATGACATATCTCTACCTCACAACAAACTCTGATCTTATAATTGAAACACTTAAATGGACGGCTTTTCTGGTCCTTTTTTTTGCATATTAAGCCATATTCCGGATCACATGAAACAACTTGTTGAGTTCCACTCACAAAGTCATCAAAATCCATGTTAGGATTTTGTGTTGCTCTACAATCAATGTTTTTTCGATTTTCACATATTTCTTTACCGCTGTTTGTGATGTTTTCATATGTTTCCCAGTCATTACCATCACTTTGTGGATTATGCACATCATACCATTCTGACCACTCACACGTTTTAATACATGGAGTAGTGGTTGGCCCTTCAGTTGTAGTAGGAGTAGTGATGGTTGGTGTTGTAGATGTTGTGGTTGTGGTTGGGCTTTCAGTTGTAGTAGGAGTAGTGGTGGTTGGTGTTGTAGATGTTGTGGTTGTGGTTGGGCTTTCAGTTGTAGTAGGAGTAGTGGTGGTTGGTGTTGTAGATGTTGTGGTTGTGGTTGGGCTTTCAGTTGTAGTAGGAGTAGTGGTGGTTGGTGTTGTAGATGTTGTGGTTGTGGTTGGTCTTTCAGTTGTTGTAGGAGTAGTGGTGGTTGGTGTTGTAGATGTTGTGGTTGGCGTCTCAGTTGTAGTAGGAGTAGTGGTGGTTGGTGTTGTAGATGTTGTAGTTGTGGTTGGTCTTTCAGTTGTAGTAGGAGATATGGTTGTTGATGTTGATGTTGATGTTGATGGTGTTGTGGTATGACATATCTCTACCTCACAGCAAACTCTGATCTTATAATTGAAACACTTAAATGGACGGCTTGTCTGGTCCTTTTTTTTGCATATTAAGCCATATTCCGGATCACATGAAACAACTTGTTGAGTTTCACTCACAAAGTCATCAAAATCCATGTTAGGATTTTGTGTTGCTCTACAATCAATGTTTTTTCGATTTTCACATATTTCTTTACCGCTGTTTGTGATGTTTTCATATGTTTCCCAGTCACTACCATCACTTTGTGGATTATGCACATCATACCATTCTGACCACTCACACGTTTTAATACATGGAGTAGTGGTTGGCCCTTCAGTTGTAGTAGGGGTTTCAGTTGTTGGAGTAGTAGATGTTGTGGTTGTGGTTGGGCTTTCAGTTGTAGTAATAAGTATGGTGGTTGGTGTTGTAAATGTAGTTGTAGTTGGCTGTTCAGTTGTAGTAATAGGTATGGTGGTTGTTGGTGTAGATGTAGTTGTAGTTATAGTTGGCTCACACTCCTCCACACATATCTGCTTGTTCTCATCAAATATTGGCTTATCCTTTGGACACATAGGGTAGCAGCCTGTAAAAATTAGAGCATAACGCATTGTACAATATGTTTTGACAATAAGAGCATTGTCATTCACATATTTTTTAAAGTATTGGAATGTGAAACTGGTCTGGTCTCTTAATATTTGATCACATACATTAATTATCACAAGTATACCAAGTAGGATCAACTCAGCATGTTAAATTTTAACTTAATGCAGTGGTTTCAGATTCAAATTAAGATGGTATGTTATGAATTGACCTCTTACCTTCTAGGTTGGGTATAGAGTTGTTGCTGCAAATTTTTTGCGGATTCAAACAGGTCCTGTAACAAGGTGTATGGCAAGGATGGTAGTGCCACTTGCATTCACCCAGTTTATTGTAGTAGTCACAAAAGACAGCTAAAATGAAAAGATACGGGATACGTTTGAATAAAGGAAATATTGAGTAATCATAACTAATTAACTTATTTATTATGTAATTATTTATTAACAATCCGGTCTCTGTACAATGTGTTACTTACTGAAAAGATATAAAACTTAAATTGCACCTATTGCTTTAGTGCCTGACAATCATAGACTGTATATAGTATGGACGTAATAGCCGTGACGTCACCCATTGGTTTATGGACTGCTGCTTTGAGGCCAATAGTATTGGATCTGAGCAGCGCCATCTTAAAAATTTGAGGTGCATGTCGGGAAAAAAAGAACACAGATTCAACTTATATGGGCATCTGGAGGAGCAAGAGGACGGAGCGGGGGAGGTTGCGAGAGCTGGATCTCAGGGACCCCTACCTACCACAGTCTACACCGGCAACCTGGTGATGATAACCAAGTTTGCTGTTACGACTAACTATAAACACAAAACTCCGGAGAAAATTGTCGGTGTGAAACACGTTCACAGGTATTTCCATACAGTCTATCTGTCCGCCCTCCTGAACCTGTGAATCAATCAACCTGTCAATCACTATGTAGCCACGTCCTAATGCATACCTGTTTTATCATCAAATATAACATCAGGGATGCTAAATGTTCACAAATGAATATCAAACTGCATTGAAGAAGGCTTTAAATTAGCGATTGAGACCATAAACACATTTTGAAAACGTTTACTGAGGTTAGAAATCAAGTGAGAAGTTGGTGCAGTTCTAAGTTACTTCCACATTGGCCTCATTGCAGAGGACCGGAACTCCCCGTCTGCTGACAATTGCATTTAGTTGTAGCTAAATGTAGAAAGTCATAACTTTTTTCTAAATGAGAGAAAACTGTCATGAATGTTTAAGGAAAATACTCACTGTTAACGAGCAAGTTGCAGGTTGATTTTTTAAAATTAAAAAAAAAAATTGTTTTGTGAGACATAGAGACCAAAATTAAGACAAAAGTTATGGTATTTTGAGCAGTGCTCAAAACAACAATTTGTCATATTATGTCACAGTAGGGAGTCGCTCTCCCTGTCTCAGGTGCTGTATAGTGTGCTACTAGTCCTAATGAGTCTGCGTACCTGTCATTTAGTCATTTTTTCCCGCTAATGTTATTGTGCAGTTTATAATTTTTCATAATTGTGGTGAATAATGAACCTTAAGGCAATTTTGGAAACAAAACAAACACAAAACACTAACAGTCCTCAATAACATTGTGTAATACTAAATTACTCCGAATTTAAGAGTATATTAATGTAAAACTATTAAATACATAAATTATTTTAGTCATTAAAAATTAAAATTTTCATAGAGCACTGATGACCTTAGACTGATGTACAGGAGCTTTGATTACATGTGGAGTCCACTCAATTATATTCAATTTTTGAAATAAAAAAACAAACAGGACAGAATATGACCCACCTTGTTTATGAAGAAAAGAGTAACACAACCAATAACACATCAAACACATCTTGAAAAATCTCTGGGTTAAATTTTGCTGAGGTTATAAGAATTTGGGGATTGAAAAATTGGGTTTTGTCACAGAAAAAGCTGAAAGGTCTTACTTTTAATTTAAGTTTGATTACTTACGACAGATTTCTGGAGTTCTCCATGCAACACAGACACCAGCCTCATTACAAGCTTGTGCATAAGCTGCAACTGATGAGCAGAAACATTCACAGTCTCCTCCAGTGTCACAGGCACATGAGTCTTTCACACAGTTTTCATAAAATGGACGTGGCTGTACCTGTTACCAAAATGTATGATAGATTTAAAAAAATGTGTTAATAATTAATCATATAAAATGATAAATCAAAAACAAATATTGTATTACCTTATTGTGGCAGTCTTTGAAAGTATCACCATTTATAATGTTGCACATCATTTTTGCCCAATGATGTCGGTTGGGTTTTACTCCACAAGGATCCACATTAGTTTCCGCATCTGGACAACTGCTGGACACTTTCCAGCTGTTTGCAAATTCTAACAGATTGCTCACTTTCAGCTGACCCTGGGTGGTGAAGTCATTCTGTCCATCACCATCAGAATTTCCACAAAGGCCACATACCTCTCCCTGTAGAGCCAAACAGAAGAGTCACCAAATTATTTTACATAGTGACCACATTCACTAAAAAATACTGTCACGTTACAAGGAATAGGCAGGAATAAATATATCTGTGTTATAATTACAAACAGAATATGCTATTGTATTGACTTTATATTTTAATAAATGCCTTTTTCAGCAATGGTACTGTGTATCAGTACCATTGCAAAGACAGTTATACTACAGATGCACCGTCTCAAAAATCTAGATTTAAAATCTCTCAGAAATTTAATTGATCATCACTAAAACAATTTTATTGTTCAGATATAGTGAGACTCACACTGTGCCGTGGTTCCAAGATGACGCGAACAGTTGTTTTCTTATCCCATAACACTGTCAGACCAATGGCAGATTCTATGACCAGATACAAACCAACTCTCCTTATTTTGTACTGAATCTCACTGCCATGTCCCTGGTCCTCCTCTTCATATTTACCCTTTGACAGTTTGACTTCCATTCTCTGTAATGTTAAGTAGGATTATGTTGTTTTTATTAAAATGTAAGAACTGCTGTTTGATATTTTACTTAAATGTCAGGTGTTGTATGAAATATTACCCCAAGTTGGATTCGGACAGTTTTGGAGCATGTGGTGCCTGTGGTGCCACATGGTACATTTTCTGTGATAACTCCGAAGTTGTCCTGTACTGTTTTATTGCCACATTTATTCTTAAAAGAGAGAGATGGTACAGTTACATGCATTTCATTCATTTCTTATTATGAGAAGCACTCATTTTAAAGTTAATGGAGGTAAACACAGCTTAATTCAGGCAAACATTTTTTCAGGCATCATATATTGACTGTCTTTCAACACTGATGTTCAAGATTAACACTAAATCATAAATCTATGAATGTCATGTCTAACAATTTCGGAGACAACGCCTGGATGAGGGGAATAAGACTCATAAGACACATAAAACTGTGAATTGGATGATGTTGACATCCATTGTTTACCTTGACAGCAACATAGGAACACTGTCCTTGAAACCCATATGTTCGCTGATCAAATGTAGTGTAATGACCACTTCCATAAATAATGCAGGTTCCTGGGCATTTTTTCTTTGTGCACTCCCATTTTCCACTTTTGCAGGTACTAGATGCATCAGTAATAGTAAGATTCAGATTCAGACATCTAGTAGATTCAGACATATAATATTTGTTCATCATAGTTTATTATTTCTTATCAAAACAAGGTCATACCAAGTGTTGCACTTGTTAGAAATGTGTGCTCCACGGATATAGAGATGCCCGTCATGCTGACATGGACATTCATGTTCTTTCACACAGGAACCTTTGCCATCATCAACAAGGCCAAATGGACAGCGACAGCCTGATTTACACTCTGTGGAGTCCTGGAAGGTAAAAAAATCACAAGTAATGGAAAACATTACATCATCAATGTAACATACTGTTTACTGTTAAATTTGGTAAATAAATTTTAGATTGTGTTATTTGTGATGGAGAGGTAAATTTGGACACAGTGGAGAAAATGGCTCACACAATCATCGTTGTCCAAATTTGAACAAGTTCGAGGGCAATACTGTCCTGTGCCAGCAGTGGAGCAGTTGAAGAATACTTTCGGAGATTGGCACTCTGTAACAGAAGCAGAAACTGATTACATATTGTCACATTGAATCGACAACATTTTGTGTCATGTTTGAAAATCCCAAACCCTTACTTGATGAAGGGGCGTTCCAAGAATGGCAGTGAAGCACTCCATTAGTGCACACACTAGAAGAAGACAAAAGATTCAGCATGCAACACAAAGTTATAAACTAACAATTCAGTTTCTATAAAGGAAAATCATCAGTCTAAGATCATTGATTTGAAGTGCAAGGCCACTGAAATGGAAACAACTGACTTACCAATGCTCGTCCTTGATGTTTATAGACTTTCCTGGCTTGATGTAGGCGCCATCGTGGTAGCATTGACATTTTGCCATGGGGACACAGATGCCCTTTTCATTTAGGTAGAGACCCTCAGCACAGGAGCAGCCATCCACAGGCAAGAAGTCAGAAGTGCAGCTCTCCTGCTTTGAGCCCAGTGATCTACACGTCAACTGGCATCTCTGATGCTTGTAAGAGAAGGTCTGGGATGCTGGGCAGCTTTTTGTGTATTTATCTGATTTATGCACAACATGAAAATGATTACAGTTTTAAGACCAACTATTAAAAGGGAAGATGTTAATCAAACTAAATCAAAGAAATCATCACTCAAATAAAGAAATCCTTACCGCACACTTTGTCTCTCCAATTTGTTAAGAACACTCCATTAGATGCACAAGCTCGTGCGTAGGAGGAGAAGACGGCACACAGACAGGCCTCACTCTTCTCACAGTTACAGGTTGCATAAGTACACCTCTACAGAAGAAAGAAAACACTTTTAGAAAATGTGTCTCATTATCATTTAATTAAATGAAAGATAAACAGAAAATGTTTTTCTGTACCTTGTAGTACATCTCAGGATCCACCACCGAATGACACTGTGCGAAGGTATCATTTGCACTTATTAGCAAAGTGCACCATTGTTTAGCATACTCCTCTGAAAGTGAGGAAACAGTAACAGTAAAACAGTTGTGTTCGACTGTGTAATAGCCTTAAATATAACATACTTGACAAGATGTAAGTGTGTAAATCACCAGATAATCAGTAGAATAAACAAGCAGAGCTGTTTACCATTTTCCACACTGAGGGAGCAGGGGTCATCAAGTCTTTCTTCTCTGTCTTCGCACGCGGCGTTAGTCTTCCAGGAGTTACTAAAAGTGATTGCTGTTCCCTCCACAATCTCCTGAGGAGTCTTCATGTCATCAGACAGGATCATGTTGTAGTTACCACATAAACCTGATAATGCAAAATATTTTGAATTAAATTGAACTTTTAGGAGCTAAACTAAAAGTTGCATCACAAATTAAAGAGTAAGTTTATAAAATCGAGATAATAACTCAACAATGATTAGGGGATTATTTAATTGGGAAATTAAATAACACACACACACACACACACACACACACACACACACACACACACACACACACACACACACACACACACACACACACACACACCTCACCCAAAAACAAATAAACATTATACATTGAACTGTGCAGCTCCAAAGATGGGTCTCAAATGATGAGTTTAATTCTTTTGGATTTTTTTTTTCAATTAATGATTTTAACTTATAATACATAAGTTGACCAGAGTAGTTGTTTTTGTTAATGAAATAAGAAAACAAAAGTTCAAATTTGTTTCATTGTTGTATGAAAAATTTGAAATATGTGAAAACAGTATTGTCACTATTTAAAATCTTACATTTTTGTCTTTTCAGTTAGTTATGCTGTTTTCATTTTTGACTGTTGGGCTGTGTGTGCCAAACTAGACAATACAAAAATCAAACAGACACTACTGTCACATATTTCATGATGACACTAATGCTTCAGTTTCAGAAATAAATAAACTTAAACTTACCACGTGTCTTTGATTTGTAGCTCTGTTCCAGGCTGACATACACTTGCATGACAGGCACATGTTGGATTTGAATTTGCAACCCAAAACTGGTCTGGAGCAAAATGTGAAAGGATGAAGCGTGGAATATGTTGATGTCACCTTTTGAATGAAAAGAGATACAAACAATATTGTAATATTGTGATATCATAGCACAAATGAAGGATTAAACTAATATGTTTAATTTTGTGTAATTCAGTTTCTTACTGTGTGACCTACCTGAATGGTACGGCAAACTGATGGTCTGCATATTCTGCTTTACTGTCCCATCAGAAGTGAAAATTAATGCCTGAATATAAACAGAATTGATCATTTGAGTGTTGCAGATCTGTGTGAATTGAAAACAGTAATCTTAGGTGACCGGCTTTAACTCACATTATTTCTGTCATTGTTCAGCACGACTTTAAGGGACTTCAGACAAGTGTCAAACTCTTGGTTTACACATGGCATCAACTGGACCAGGATGTTGAACTTTGGACTATTGTCATCCTGCAATGTACACAGTACAAGCACAACTATATAAGTAAGATTGAACTTTTTTTTACATCAATTGATATATATATGTCTTGTCCCACTGAATTGTACAAATATGAATCATTCACCTTGCTTTCCACCTTGGCCAAGGTGTAATAACAATCTCCGTGGAAGGTGAAAGTTTTCCCATCAAACGTAGTTACATGTGAACCCTCTTCAACAGCACATGTTGCAGGTGTTGGGAGGCTCTCACAACTCCATTTACCCTGAAAACATGTACTGAAACAACCCAAACAGTTTGAGATTTACAAAAAAATGCACAATTAATGATATCAGATAATTCATTATACTAAAATGGATTGCAAATATATAGAGCCTTTCTAGTCCTCTTGCACTCATTCACACACACTCAGTATCTTGCCCAAAGACACAGAGCTGGGAATCAAACACTAATTCTTTCGAGTAGTGGTTGACCCGCTCTACCTCCTGAGCCACAGCCGCCCAAAGAAACATTATGAAATATTTGACCTACCATTCCTCACTGCCCCGTTGGTAGACCTCACCAGAGTTATAGATTTTGTTGTGCTTGCACTGACATTCAGATTGAGCGATGCACCCTCTCATGGAAATATCATCAAACACAGTTCCTGAAATAGACAAAGGACAAAGTTATATAAAAGTGTGAATATAAATCAGCACAATATTATATAGTGAGAAACACTGGTTCATATGTGAATAGCACTGACCATTAGGACAGAAGCAGCCGTCCATTTTGTGGTCCTCACACAGTGAACTTGTGTCCGAGTGTGTGCAAGTGTTCATGCAAGGAGAACCACTCTCTTCATGAACCATGTTGAATGGGCACTGTTTAGCTGTGAGGAGACAGTACAATCGAAATGAACTGAGGTAGATGTGAATTAATGTGAATTATTCTGTAGTATAACAAGGGTGAAGGTACAGTAACTTGACTTTTATTGTGCTTTTGTACTTTATTTGTAAATCATATGGTGACCTTTAACACAGTAACTTTACCGCATTACAGTCAACCAAGTAGAACTTATACAGACTTGCTTTATACAGTTTAAAAAATATATAATCTGGTTTATATCTCTCAAACTGCATGATAAAATCACATTTAATCACATTTTCTGACATTACTCTGGCCTCCAGTACCACCGTAAGGAATCTAGGAGTTATATTTGATCAGGATATGTCCCTGTCTCAAAATGATGCAGAAAAATGAGTCCAAGCATTTGTTACTTCTAACCTGGATCATTGCAATTCATTATTATTAGGCTGCTCTAGCAAATTATGAAAGACACTCCAGCTGGTCCAGAATGTAGCTGCACGTGTACTGATAAAAACTAGTAAGAGAGATCATATTACTCCCATTTTAGCTTTGCTGCATTGGCTTCCTGTACAATCCAGAATACACTTCCCATGGCGCACTGCTCTTCTCTCTTCTTCCTTTTTCTCTATCCATTTAGATTAATCTACTATCAACGCATTCACTAACTTAAACTTCTCCCCCGGAGTTCTCTGTGCTCTCTTGTGGATGTTTGGATGTCTCTTTGAATTAAATTAAAGTGTACAATTTAGACCTGCTCTGTGTGAAAAGTGCCTTGAGATAACTTTTGTTTTGATCTGGTGCAATATAAATAAAAATTGATTGATTGTTGGATGGATTGACAGTAACTATGCAACTTTTTTATGAGTAAATCTTTAATTAGCTGCTTTTCATTGAGCTGATTTCAGTGTTTCAGTACTCTTGTTGTATAACATGTAAAGATGATGAGAAAACAGAAAAACTTTACCACAGAACTGAGGTGTCCTCCAGTTGGGAGGCTCTCCTCCAGCATGGGAACACTGCCGAGAGAACTCAGACAGTGTGCTGCAGACACAGAAGTCATTTGTACTGTTGATGCAGCCACACATGTCCTGCACACAGGCCTGGATGTAAGGTGCAGGGTCAATCAGTTTGGTGCAGGAGCTCCAGGACTCTGAATGCAGCATCTCCTTACAGGTGGTTTGCTAAAAGTGAAAAACAGGGTAGTAGAGACACAATTACTTTGCTGCAGATATTACAAGATATTTCTAATACTAATAACAAACTCAATACTGATAACAAACTCACAAACTTCTTGCAAGAATCCGACACAGTCATTTTCTCATCTTCCTCTTCATAGGGGTCCTCACAGTCGTCGTTTGGACGATGGACTTTCTGTTTGTTGCCAAACTCAATAGGGCTAATTTTGCGGCCTGTATGTGATTATATTCACAGTGTTACAGGAATATAAATTAGTATGCAGTATGGGTTTGTTAACATAAAATGAATGAATAAATAGACAGAATAACCAACCATTACGAATGAACTCATTGTCAACAGAAACACCATTGAAGTCTCCACAAAGTCCACAAGTACGATTAGCATAATCATGATCCAGCTCTACCTAATAAAGACACAGTAACACAGCAAGAGATTATGACAAGTTTGGGATTTTGTCATTTTAATAATAAGCATGTACTATGAATGATTTACCAACCAAAATCTCTCTAATGTTCTCAATTTGATTTAACTGTCTGTTTTAATTTCACACACACAAAATGTAGAAGATGAACATTTTCATGTAGAAGCTTTTACCATGACTGCATCATCACCGTTCCACATGACAGTAATGCCAACTTTAGACTGGAGCTTGATGTAAACAGCATTTTTTTCCACTTGTACTCCACCATTGTAGTATGGCAATTTGACACTGAGAGAGAGAAAATGTTAACTCAATCTAAACACACAGAGAGTGAAATACGGTTGCGTGTACAGGTTATGTAGCTTTTTACTTACAGACCGTCATTCATCATGACCAGACTCTTGGTGAGGTGGAAAGAAAGGTCATTGATGGTGACCACCACATAACTGACTGTAAGGTTTCCATGTTTCTCTTTTCTCTTCATGTGCACCGAGAACTCCTGGTAAGTCCCATGGCAATCGGAGGCCAGGTTGTATTCACACATACCAGGAAACTGGTAAATGTCACCATCAAACGTCTTGAAGTGCTCTCTGCCCCATGTGCTGCAGATGGTGCTGACATGGTTACGAACTGGGTAAACACAATGAGAGAAAAAAGTTTTGGCAGTGTTATTAAAATTTCTTTGTTTGTATGAGTGAAATATTTTGAAAGATTTAGTGATAGATGATTTTCTATCTTACTTAGAATGTTGTAAACATCCTAAGACAACACTGCTGAAACACACTGAAAACACTGCTGTCACCCCTGAAAACTATTACACAGAATCTACAAATTTCACAGAAAATATTTGTCTTACCCTGTTTGGCTTGAATATTGATGACAGCAATAGACAAAAAAAGTACACACAACCACACTAATCTCTTCATGGTTGCCACTGTGGGCTTGTTCTCACAAGAGCAGGTAGTAGTCACACTGTAGATGACAACCAGATTATATAGACATTGGTAATAGTTTTGCTCCCACCCTCTCCCACACATGACGAATGTACATGGAACAGAGTATTCATGTTGTCCGACAAGTGCAGCATTGTAGTTTCTACATCTTCCGTAACTGTTAAACAAATCCATTAAACAAATATGTTTGCATTACTATGACACCTATCTGGAAATGGGTACCGGTGATGTTGTTTTATTGAGTGTGCTCAACTGTCCTAGGCTTACTCTTTAAACTTGGAATGGTAAATGCAATATTTACTGAACAATTCAACATTATAATAATGCGACTAATAAAACCTTAGCAATATGAAGACAAACTTTCCATTAAGGTAATACTATTAACACTATAAAAGATACATAATGTAAAGAAAGCCATACATAAATGAATACAATTAATTGAACCACAACAACACAGTTAAAAAAAATGAAGTAATAAATATCCCTACATTTAGGAGAATATCAATCAAGCACAGCCTAAAAAATGGTTTCTGATTAGAAAGAGAATATGTTGCATGATTTAAATTGCGTTATGATCATGAATAAAACAGGATATGCAGGAACTACTACATCCTTGATTACTGTCATACTCTAGCTACAGTGCCAATTTGAAATACATGAGCTGTAGCATCATTTTAACAGAATAGTAAATGGACTGTACTTATATAGTGCTTTTCTAGTCATTACAACCACTCAAAGCGCTTTTACATTACATCTTATTCACCCATTCACACACATTCATACACTGATGGCAGGAGCTGCCACGCAGGGTGCCAACCAGCTCATCATGGGGAAGCTAACCATTCATTCTCATTCACACACCGTTGGTGCAGCAACGGGAGCAATTTGGGGTTAAGTGTCTTGCCCAAGGATGCATCGACATGTGGACTGGAGGAGCCGGGAATCAAAACCACCAATTTTCCAATTAGAGGACGACCGCTCTACCTCCTGATTGCGTGACAATGATACTATTGTTTGCGCTGTGGTTGTGTTTGACAATGCCTCTCATTCACTCTTACACAGACACACAAGGTGTTGACCAGGAAATTAGCAGGAACTCTGACATAAGGCCATGTGAATCCAGAGTCAGGATCAAACTGCCAGGCCTGCCAAATGATTGCCGACCTGAGTCATCGTCTAAGAGAACTTAAAAGTTACAATATTTTTCAAAAATCAAAATGATTATTTACAAAGATAATGCCTAGTTAGAAGTTTGAAACATAGAGTTAGTGGTAAAAGTTGAAAAGATCTTAAGTGTATTGCTGCATAATGAGGTCACAGTGTTTACTGACAGCAAGGTTCGCGTTTCACATTTTGCCTCATACAGATATGTAAGATTGGATAAATTCCCTCAATAAATAAATGTATAAGTATAATTGTGGAGGCGGGTGGGGTTTGGGGCAGTCAGCTGTAGGAGAGAGAGTTTTGTGTTTTGTGTGTAAGAATTACCATGTGTCTTTTTGTTTTAGTGTGTGCAGCCCATGAAATAAAAGGGTTAGTTGAACTCTCCATCTCCTTGTGCTCTCTGCTGAGGTAATCCACTGTGACAGCAACTTGTGCCACAATAATGTTTTTGTCCCATTTGTTTAATTGGATTAAATTCATCTAGTTTTAAGACTTGTGTAACCCTAACCCTATGCAGAAGTAGAAAATATTCTAAAGGGTTCACAAACTTTAAAGCACCACTGTGTGTGTGTGTGTGTCTGTTGCTGTTCCTCATAACTTTCTTCTCCACTAGTATGGTTTTGTCCTAGGGGACCTTTCTGAGAGTCTCAAAGATGTTTCTGAGGTTATCTGCTCATTATGTTTATTATCTAATTGGTACCTAAAAACAAAATAATAATAATAAAAATGTTTTTTTTTTAATGTTTGTCCTTAATGTGAGTGAGATTGTCAGTTTACAAATGAGTTCCATGAGGTGCAAAAAAAGTAAGTAAAAGTAATATCTGATGGTAGGAGGAAGGAAAGATAAAACATGAGTTTAGGCATTGATTTTAAAGGAATACATTTTCAAAAAATGTGTTATCCTGGACTTCGATTTTCAATATGTGTTACTAATTGGGCTGTCAATTGATTGAAATATCTAATTGTGATAAATCACATTATTGTCATGAGTTTAACTTGCATTTAATAAAAAAAAAAATTCTAAATGTACATTAAAAGAATATTTTTTAGTTTTTGATACTCTTATTAACATGGGAGTGGATGCATATGCTTGCTTAATGCAAATGTATATTTATTATTATTGAAACAATCCAGAACAATTAAATGCTGCATGCTCCAAATATATGCTGTCAGTTAAATCAGTTAGGAACTGACCTGTACACACACACACACACACACACACACACACACACACACACACACACACACACTTGTTGAGCAGGAGGCGGTCTCTGTAACAGTTGCTTTGGTCTTGTGTATAGAACATCTGACAGGGCTTTGGAGCTGAATTTGCCATTCTTAAAACCCTTTTCTTTATCCATTTTTGCTTGTTATCCAAAACATTACTGCTACATCGCTTCCTTATTTCCAAACTGCAGGAAGCGACAAGGGTCAAACACAATGTGTGCACGTCAATTGTACTAGTTACTAACTATAAAGAACTACAGCTAATCAATATGTGACTGCAGTATATTTGTGTAATTTTTATTTGAGTTTTGTTGTTCTGTTGCATTTCTGTTAAAGCCTCTGCTGTAATCTGACACGTTACTTTGTTTAAACCACATAAAGTGACTGTCAGTTCAGTTTAAGTTTGTTTAAGGAATGATAACAAGTGAACAAAGTTAAATAGCATTGTGTCAATATGGATTGCAACACCTCCAACAGTCCTGCTTCTTATCAAAATTATCTCAGGGTAATTTGGGAATCGACTGTCCTCCCTGAATCAATACAACACATGAGGTCACAGAGGAAAAGACCTTCCTCATCAAGCAGCTGTCCACCTGTAGGACTGGTCCAAAGCATTGTTTGCCCTTGGAGGAGCTCCCACCTGACTAGCTATTTAAGAGTATGCAAAATAACTTTACATTGCACTTTCATTTCCAAGCTTTTACAATTGATATGATGACCCAGCTGTAAGTGATTAACAACTGAGTGCAAATGTAAGAGCTCCCTCCAGATCTATCGGCGATCAATGCTCATCGTCTGGAGAAGGTAGCATCCTTGCCACACCATGCAAAGCATTATGATTATGTCACAGCAAAGGAGGTGTTGTTTTTCTTTCAGCAAACCAGTAATACCAGGTTTATCTTTGATAGGTTTGTCTATGGTGTCATGCTGAACACCCCCCTTAGCTGTGTCAAATCAAAACATCAAAACATACCATGACCAGTCGTGAGATATGACTGATGTCCATGGACGTTGTTTTTTAGCCTAAAATCTGATCCACCCATTATGACCTTTATTTAGCTCAAGAATAGTTGGGCTGTAGTCTGCCTGATTTGGTCCATATTTTGCTCATGAAAATAACACATTACAGCAGGTGGAGAATTATATCTCTAATGTGAGTTGTGTACACTACATGCAAATTAGTCTTTCTGCACATATCTGAACTTATTCACTGCTGTTCAAAACCTAATTTATATCATATTTCTATTAATAAACCATGTCATGCAAATAACTTTTTACCAGGGCAGGAGCACCAACAGGAATATGAAAATATGTCACACTGGGCCCCAACACCCCACCATCACAGACCACACCCTGTCCAATTGCTGTAACCACACCTCCAAACTGACCTGTAGTCTTGCAACTCTCAAGTAGTCCAATACTTACTGTAAATATTAACAGATAGTGAGCTGTGAAAACATAACACTGTGTAGACATGCGTGTGATGCTCTGCATGCAGTGAAATTAATATTTGATGCAAGACTCCTACCATCTAATGTGCTGAACGACTTTTTTGTTTGTTTGTTTGTTTTACAATTTAAATGTAATTTCTATGGTAAATACCCGCTCCTCAGAATAGCTTACCCAAAAGAAAGTTTACCTGCACGGTGAGCAAAAGTAATGTTCACCTCTTTAACTGTGGACTAATCTACCATGTTGATTTTCACCACTCGTGGATTACACCCACTTTTCTTTGTGAAAAATTGTGTGTCACACTGTCGCCATTTCTTTTCTCTCCCTTGTCTTTCGTTTTGTTTTTGGAATCCAGAATTTCCTTTAGTAGGCTTAAACATGATGGTCCATCGACACTCCTCACTCACAATTCTCGCAAGTACTGTTCTCACATGGTTTAGGGGCAGGACCAAACCATTTCATGTAAATGAGGGGGGAGATGGGGGGTGTTTTCTTTTTGTCCTAAAAATTAAAAAATCTTTTTTTTCTTGGTACATTGTAATTAAAATATATTATGAATGGTTACAGGTCAATAATTAATTTTATTAATTAATATGGATATTTTAATTTTTAGGTCACTGCTCAGTCAGAGGCACCTAACTTGATTGGTTTCAGTGATGAACATGTAAATATCAGCCAGTATTGCTTGTAAAGTCACATGATATTATTCTTTAAAAAAAAATCTTTTGACATTTTGTCTTAATTGGATGAGTGGGTCGAAGAAACAGAAAGAAGACAGAAGAAAGGTCTCTAGCTGGGGTCGTGTCTGCATCCATGTTTGCACCAGAATAATTCACAGTTTTGAATAACCATTCAGCTACCCCAGGGGTCATGTAATGTACCCCTTACATGATGTGATTCTAACATTGTACTGTTTGACTATACTATATAGTATAATAATATAATAATTTTGTGTAGCTTTCTGGATTTTTGATTTCTGATATGCCAATCATTTTTCAATTTATTTTGGCTGATTGTTGATACAGATATATGCACATATTGTTTTCAACCATTTACTAAGTATGGTCAGGAAGGCGATATATAAAGAAAACTTAGTTAAAACTGCGACTGGAGAAGCTCAGCACTAAAACGTAATAACGTATAAACGTAGAATATGTTTTTTTCAGAGTGGTAAATCAGTCAGTTGATTTGTTTCCTATCTGTGCAGCCAAGCACAGCAGCTCAATTTCAAGGACGTACAAGATATCTACAATATTTCTATTTGATACAATGGTGAAGCCTTAAACTAATAAAAAATAATAATTTTGTATCTGAATATTTTACTCAGCATACACATCATACAACTTCAATGAGGAGTTGGAACAAGCTGGTACAGAATATATAGCACATGATACTGTCAGTGTGAAATAAAATGACAACTTAAAAGAAGTAAAAAGGGAAAACTGCAATAGGGGTTAACAATATTTTCCTTTTTCATATTATTTACCAGCAGGAGCTCAAAGTAGTGTCATCAACTGTGTCAAACTGGCTATGCTTAGATGATAGCTTTACTGATCACTCAATTGATATGTTAATTCAGCTGTGGCAAAAGGTAAATACCAACTTTATCACTGTCCAAAGGATCCAGAGATGTGTGAGTTGTCTGCGACTTGCATTCATTCATGGGTAGGGGAAGCAAAATCCATAGCTAATGGAAACTAAATTCATAAATATGAATATTTTTAAGTGATTTTTGGCAATGAAGTCTGCTGTGTCGTTTCTGGGCACCTCTCTGACATACTAATTTCATGTTGGTGGTATGTGTATTATTTGCTGATCAAGCTATGGATCAGACACCAACATGCATTTATTTGAATATGCTCAAATAAGAAAAAATGAGACATGATCAAAGTTGCATCTTTTTATTTGATCAGTGGTTAAATACTCTCTATAATGGCAATTACTTTGTAAGAGATGTAATCATTATTAGGACAATATAGGAAGAAATTTCCATACATATTTTCAGTTACACTAGTTTGAAGCTTCGCCTTTTGCGACCTGGATGTCCTGCAGCACTTTTGCAGTCTGTGTGGCTACAGCCACACTCCTCCACATGAATGTATGTGTAAGGAACCACTTCTCCATCGAGACAATGCAAGTCAACAGTGCGATTGCTGTAGCGGGTCTCCTTACAGCATGAGCAAGAATGCTGCATAGTCCTTGTTAATTCAGAGTACCTGAAGAAAGCAGAGGTAGGATTCATTAATTTAATCAATTAACTTGAAATATTTACAAACCATAACTGAGCATTTTTAAGCAGAGGTTTGAGAAATGTTAGCAATATCATCCTTACTTGGTAAAAGTGTTGCAGGATCCTTCACAATATGGCATATATATCTTCTGGTTAGACTGACAGTCATTGTGTATTATTTCAGTTCTCATGGACACTAACTTGCAAGCCTTCTCCTTCTCCACACCTTTTCAAAAGAGACGCACAAGCTTAGTTAGCTTTAGTAGCTTTAGTTATTAGGTGTTTTATGTAATGATCCACTAGTCAAAAGTAAAGAAAATGTCACAAATACTCACAAATTTTACAACAGCCATTTGCTGCAGTTTGAATTGTGTCCTAAAGAGGCAAATATACAACATAAATAGAGTTTCTTCCATAGTAAATTTTGTTCTTAAAGACACAGTAAATCCAGATGAATTTATAGAAAATGATAACTTACAGGTTGGCAGTTGCTCTCGTTGAATAGCGGGCAGACAATGCGTGAACTTATGGCTGTAAAAGTCTCACCACTCTTAACACAGGTGTAATGCTCACACTTCTCAGGTGGTGACCAGGTTTCTCCAAGCTGAAGTGCAGGAGAGGAGCATATGCATCAAAACATCAAAATATGGAGATATTTTTGCCTATTAAATGTAAACATGTAAATTTGCAGCCAACACAGACGATGCAACTCACCTTCAAGACCTGTTTGGTACCATTAACATTAAAGATACAGTGTGTCTGTACACATCTCCCACAGCATTCTGAATCTGTTTCCACATATTCATAACCCTGAGAAAAAGAGAGGAATAAGTTTTAAGTTTCAGTGTTATGATTTCACCCTTGTATGTTTTGTGCACATGAAAATAATGGATGTAATTTCTCATACCTTGTCACAATGTTTGTCACATTGTATAAAGTCACAATTGACTTTGAATAGACCAGAGTTGGGGTCCAACTCATTGTTACAGGTACAATTCTGACATTCAATCCCAGGAACTGAAACACCAAGCTAGCAAATAAAGAGGAAATTTGTTCAAACTTGTATTTTTAGCCATACAGAACTTAAAGTGCAACAGAAATCATTAAATGACAAAAGTGATCAATTAATCAATTGCATAACAAAACTTATTCAACAACTCATTTACCTGGTATTCAACGTTTTTGTGGACACAAACTCTTTTAGGCTCTAGGATGGAGTAAGATACAAGCCGAGTCAATGAAAGTCATGAAAAATTGTCAATGCAGTCATTAGGTTTTACAAGAATTTGAACTGTGAAGTCAAGTGCTCACCACATGAATATTCTGGACAGCATTTTCCCTCAGGAACACTGACAGTCGGCTGATATCCAACTGGACATTTGTGGATGTTCATTGGGCAAGTATTGCTGTGACATTCTGTAGAGATGATACAATTATGAGAGTACATAGCTGATAGCCATCTTTAAGAATCCATATAAATGTAGAGCATTCTGAAAACTCTGAAAGACAAATGATGCTACATGTCTTACGGCAGACATAAGTAGTACAGCAGGGATCTGATGGATTAGTTTGGTTGACAAGGACGAATCCTGGACCAGTGCAGCTTGTTATAGGTGGTGCTGGGCACACCTTAGGCGTGCAAGTCACGGTCTTGGTGGACTCCTCACATTTGCAGTTTTGGCATTTGTACTCAAATCTTTCATTAATCTGAAAGAATAAACCGCACATAGTAGTGACTTAATTGTGTCTTGGAGCAAGTAAACAAAGAAGGTTGGGATTTTGAGAAGAAGATTATGCTCACCTCACGAGGAATGTTCTCAGGATCAAGACATCCTGTTGAAAAATTAGGATTGTCGAAAATTAACAATTCCATCGGGCTTAAAGAGTGATATGATATAATCAGCTCATGATAAGACTAGAGGATATACACCACACTCACCACACTTATCAACACATATGCCAGACTCCTTGTTGAAGAGCTTCATTCCATCAGGACAAAAGCAGCCCTCAGTTGTGAAGTTCATGGGTTGGTCAGCAAGACTGTAAAATACAATAATCAAGAACAAAATCAGTGGTACTCCTTACTCTGTTCAGATCTCTAAAAGACAATTTATTTAATACAGCGGAGTTGCAGTTGTCTACTATGAGTATAGCCCCAGGGATATAAACCATATAATTAATGCACTCTGTTAAGACTTACTTGTCTGCACAAGTTGGCTGTTCTACAAGACCACATGGCTTGTAAACTTTGTCTGATGGGCAGTCAATGGCTGTTAGTGAAGAAAAGAACAATATATTTATATATGTATACAATTGGTTCTACATACTACCTAGGTACTGTATATAATAAAATGTACAGCAACAAGTTCAATGTGTGTTAAATGCAACGAATGTAAAAACATTAGTTACCCCTACTGGCACCACTGATCACAACTTACAGTAAAATAATAAAGGGGTGCTTACCACAATGTGTGGTGTGGTTCCTCCAATGAAGGCAAACTCCAGCCTGTGCACAAGCAGCAGCATAAGTCTGCAAACTCATGCATTCCATTGCTGGGTTGGAAGAATGGCAACTATCATAAACACAACCTCGGTAGTATTTGTCAGGATCAACAAAGCCATGACACTTTGCAAAGACACTGTGGGAGTAAAACACAAATTAGATGACAAAAAAAACTATGTTACAAAAGGAAAAAGGTGAGAAAACTGCAAAATATCAAAGTTATCAGGTTAAATTAATTAATTATAGAATGTGTACCCGATCTTAAGATCATCACAAATAGAGTCGTTCCTGCATGGAGTTTCACGTTCTGGGGGTACGGGTATGGGTACATGGGGGATATCAGTTGGTATCTTACAGTTGGGTTGGTAAAAGTATGGTGCAGGCCAATAGTCAGCCATCACAGCACAATTTTGCACCAGTTGGCCTCCAGGTAACCTGCAGTCATCAGCCTGGTTGTTGTTGCATGTTCCTGTCAGCAGTCACATAATAGTTAATATTATCATATTACCTTGTAGTAAGACAATAATTAATGATTTAACAATGTTGCCACTGGACAGAGAGATCATCTTACCACAATGGCCCTGTGTGTTGTTGCCAAAGTATTGATAGGGGAGGGTCACACTGAAGCCAGTTATTCCAAATGTAATGACCGCTTTTAGGAGAGGGATCTCCAAAACCAAGGTAATACCAGAATTCAAAATTTTCACACCTTGTTGCAAATGAGGTAGTTTCAGACTTACTCCATCTTTTAGTGCCTAAAAGGATAAATATGATATATATATATTTATATATTTATATATATATTTCAAAGTACGTCTAGTGAGTTTTATGAATGGCTATGATAAGACGTTCACATATATTGTTTTACCTCCAATTGCACTGGTCCCATAAGGTTATGATTCTTCAGTGTGAAAGTTTGTCCTTTATATTGTATGATTATAGATCGTGGACAAGACACATCTTGAGTGGGGTCACAGAAGACATTATCAATATATATCTTCAAATGATATTTTGGAAACATCTCTTCCATCAAGACATATGTACAGTTTCCTTGATAACTGTAGTACAATCCATCAAATGTGATATAATGAGGATCTCCCCAGCCTTCACATTCGCCTGAAAATAAATAAATAATAACAAGTTGTAATCTAAAATGTAATTAAAAGAAAACTATGAATCAATAAATATGTCATATCCTTTTAACTACAGAATGGCTTACAGTCACATGCGTAATATTGACAGCAGTGATACTCATCATACAGAAGAACAGGTTTCTTTCCATGGCTACAAGTAATCTCCTCAAGGGGTGGGCATTCATAAGGAACAATTTCAACCGTATTGTTCTCAATGCATCTTGCCATGGTGCAGTTGCACAATAAGAAGGTCTCGTTTTGCTGGTGTAAAGTGAAAAATACAGGGAAATCAGTTAGTTGTTTGTATTTTTTAAATACAAACAATTTATGTACTATAAGTATAACATACATAGTATATTCTGATATGCTAGATAAATGAAAATTCTTACTCCTACAGCCCATTCAGGGCAGGTAGGTTTATTAGGTGTAGGTGTAGGTGTAGGTGTAGGTGTAGTTGTAGTCCTGCAAGGTTCAGTCTTGTTCATGAACTCACAAGTATCAGAACAATTCATTGTGAGACATACACCTGATCCAATGTGCACCATGTCAAGTATTACGTCGCCTAAAGATGAAGAAAAAATATGAATAATTGAATAAACACAGAGAGATCTTCAAAAAGAAGAAGTAAATTCATATACCTTGTTAAAATAAATGAATTGCATTTCTTACCTGGACTAAAATGCTGGCCGTTAATTACACAGAAGCATTCTGTAGTGGAACTAGGAGTCGGTGGATGCACTGTGGATGTTACAGTTGTGGAAATGGTAGTTGGCCCTTCAGTTGTAATAGAAGGTACAGTGGATGGAGTTGTAGATGTAGTTGTGGTTGGCCCTTTAGTTGTAGTAGTTGGTGTGGTGGATGGGGTTGTAGATTTTGTGGTTGTGGTTGGCCCTTCAGTTGTAGTAGTTGGTGTGTTGGATGGGGTTGTAAATTTTGTGGTTGTGGTTGTGGTTGGGCTTTCAGTTGTAGTAGGAGTAGTGGTGGTTGGTGTTGTAGATGTTGTGGTTGTGGTTGGCCCTTCAGTTGTAGTAGGAGGTCCAGTGGATTGGGTTGTAGATTTTGTGGTTGTGGTTGGCCCTTCAGTTGTAGTAGCTGGTGTGGTGGACGGGCTTGTAGATTTGGTGGTTGTGGTTGGCCCTTCAGTTGTAGTAGGAGGTCCTGTGGATTGGGTTGTAGATTTTGGGATTGTAGTTGGCCCTTCAGTTGTAGTAGCTGGTGTGGTGGATGGGGTTGTAGATTTTGTGGTTGTGGTTGGCCCTTCAGTTGTAGTAGTAGGTCCAGTGGATTGGGTTGTAGATTTTGTGGTTGTGGTTTGCCCTTCAGTTGTAGTAGGAGGTCCAGTGGATGGGGTGGTAGATTTTGTGGTTGTGGTTGGCCCTTTAGTTGTAGTAGGAGGTCCAGTGGATTGGGTTGTAGATTTTGGGGTTGTGGTTGGCCCTTCAGTTGTAGTAGCTGGTGTGGTGGATGGGGTTGTAGATTTTGTGGTTGTGGTTGGCTCTTCAGTTATAGTAGGAGGTCCAGTGGATTGGGTTGTAGATTTTGTGGTTGTGGTTGGCCCTTCAGTTGTAGTAGCTGGTGTGGTGGACGGGGTTGTAGATTTTGTGGTTGTGGTTGGCTCTTCAGTTGTAGTAGTTAGTGTGGTGGATGGCCCTTCAGTTGTAGTAGCTGGTATGGTGGTTGGTGTTGTAGATGTTGTGGTTGTGGTTGGCCCTTCAGTTGTAGTAGGAGGTCCAGTGGATTGGGTTGTAGATTTTGTGGTTGTGGTTGGCCCTTCAGTTGTAGTAGCTGGTGTGGTGGACGGGCGTGTAGATTTTGTGGTTGTGGTTGGCCCTTCAGTTGTAGTAGGAGGTCCAGTGGATTGGGTTGTAGATTTTGTGGTTGTGGTTGACCCTTCAGTCGTAGTAGTAGTAGGTCCAGTGGATTGGGTTGTAGATTTTGTGGTTGTGGTTGGCCCTTCAGTTGTAGTAGCTGGTGTGGTGGACGGGCTTGTAGATTTTGTGGTTGTGGTTGGCCCTTCAGTTGTAGTAGGAGGTCCAGTGGATTGGGTTGTAGATTTTGGGGTTGTAGTTGGCCCTTCAGTTGTAGTAGCTGGTGTGGTGGATGGGGTTGTAGATTTTGTGGTTGTGGTTGGCTCTTCAGTTGTAGTAGGAGGTCCAGTGGATTGGGTTGTAGATTTTGGGGTTGTAGTTGGCCCTTCAGTTGTAGTAGCTGGTGTGGTGGTTGGTGTTGTAGATGTTGTGGTTGTGGTTGGCCCTTCAGTTGTAGTAGGAGGTCCAGTGGATTGGGTTGTAGATTTTGGGGTTGTAGTTGGCCCTTCAGTTGTAGTAGCTGGTGTGGTGGTTGGTGTTGTAGATGTTGTGGTTGTGGTTGGCCCTTCAGTTGTAGTAGGAGGTCCAGTGGATTGGGTTGTAGATTTTGTGGTTGTGGTTGGCCCTTCAGTTGTAGTAGCTGGTGTGGTGGACGGGGTTGTAGATTTTGTGGTTGTGGTTGGTTCTTCAGTTGTAGTAGTTAGTGTGGTGGATGGCCCTTCAGTTGTAGTAGCTGGTGTGGTGGTTGGTGTTGTAGATGTTGTGGTTGTGGTTGGCCCTTCAGTTGTAGTAGCTGGTGTGGTGGACGGGCTTGTAGATTTTGTGGTTGTGGTTGGCCCTTCAGTTGTAGTAGGAGGTCCAGTGGATTGGGTTGTAGATTTTGTGGTTGTGGTCGGCCCTTCAGTTGTAGTAGGAGGTCCAGTGGATTGGGTTGTAGATTTTGGGGTTGTAGTTGGCCCTTCAGTTGTAGTAGCTGGTGTGGTGGATGGGGTTGTAGATTTTGTGGTTGTGGTTGGCCCTTCAGTTGTAGTAGGAGGTCCAGTGGATTGGGTTGTAGATTTTGTGGTTGTGGTTGGCCCTTCAGTTGTAGTAGGAGGTCCAGTGGATGGGGTTGTAGATTTTGTGGTTGTGGTTGGCCCTTCAGTTGTAGAAGGAGGTCCAGTGGATTGGGTTGTAGATTTTGTGGTTGTGGTTGGCCCTTCAGTTGTAGTAGCTGGTGTGGTGGACGGGGTTGTAGATTTTGTGGTTGTGGATGGCCCTTCAGTTGTGGTAGGAGGTCCAGTGGATTGGGTTGTAGATTTTGGGGTTGTGGTTGGCCCTTCAGTTGTAGTAGGAGGTCCAGTGGATGGGGTTGTAGATGTTGTGGTTGTGGTTGGCCCTTCAGTTGTAGTAGGAGGTCCAGTGGATTGGGTTGTAGATTTTGTGGTTGTGGTTGGGCTTTCAGTTGTAGTAGCTGGTGTGGTGGACGGGGTTGTAGATTTTGTGGTTGTGGTTGGCCCTTCAGTTGTAGTAGGAGGTCCAGTGGATTGGGTTGTAGATTTTGAGGTTGTGGTTGGCCCTTCAGTTGTAGTAGTAGGTCCAGTGGATTGGGTTGTAGATTTTGTGGTTGTGGTTGGCCCTTCAGTTGTAGTAGCTGGTGTGGTGGACGGGGTTGTAAATTTTGTGGTTGTGGTTGGGCTTTCGGTTGTAGTAGGAGAAATTGTGGTTGATGTTGTGTTTGGAATGATTACAGGTACGGTTCTTATGGTTGATGTATATTGGGAATTAGTGATGATTGTTTCAGTTGTGGTTGAGCTTTCAGTAAATTCCGTTGTTGACCCCTTTGTGGTGATAGTAGTTGAAGTTATGGTTGTGGTTGGCCTCTCAGTTGTTGTAGGAGCAGTGGTGGTTGGTGTTGTAGATGTTGTGGTTGTGGTTGGGCTTTCAGTTGTAGTAGGAGTAGTAGTGGTTGGTGTTGTAGATATTGTAGTTGTGGTTGGGCTTTCAGTTGTAGTATGAGTAGTGGTGGTTGGTGTTGTAGATGTTGTAGTTGTGGTTGGGCTTTCAGTTGTAGTAGGAGTAGTGGTGGTTGGTTTTGTAGATGTTATGGTTGTGGTTGGGCTTTCATTTGAAGTAGGAGTAGTGGTGGTTGGTGTTGTAGATGTTGTAGTTGTGGTTGGGCTTTCAGTTGTAGTAGGAGATATGGTTGTTGATGTTGATGTTGATGGCGTTGTGGTATGACATATCTCTACCTCACAACAAACTCTGATCTTATAATTGAAACACTTAAATGGACGAATTGTCTGGTCCTCTTTTTTGCATATTAAGCCATATTCCAGATCACATGAAGCAACTTGTTGAGTTCCACTGACAAAGTCATTAAAACCCATTTCAGGATTTTGTGCTGCTCTACAATCAATTTCGTGTCGATTTTCACATATTTCTTTACCGCTGTTTGTGATGTTTTCATATGTTTCCCAGTCACTACCATCACTTTGTGGATTATGTACATCATACCATTCTGACCACTCACACGTTTTAATACATGGAGTAGTGGTTGGCCCTTCAGTTGTAGTAGTAGGTCCGGTGGATTGGGTTGTAGATTTTGTGGTTGTGGTTGGCCCTTCAGTTGTAGTAGGAGGTCCAGTGGATTGGGTGGTAGATTTTGAGGTTGTGGTTGGCCCTTCAGTTGTAGTAGGAGGTCCAGTGGATGGGGTTGTAGATTTTGTGGTTGTGGTTGGCCCTTCAGTTGTAGTAGGAGGTCCAGTGGATTGGGTTGTAGATTTTGGGGTTGTGGTTGGCCCTTCAGTTGTAGTAGCTGGTGTGGTGGACGGGGTTGTAGATTTTGGGGTTGTGGTTGGCCCTTCAGTTGTAGTAGTAGGTCCAGTGGATTGGGTTGTAGATTTTGTGGTTGTGGTTGGCCCTTCAGTTGTAGTAGTAGGTCCAGTGGATTGGGTTGTAGATTTTGTGGTTGTGGTTGGCCCTTCAGTTGTAGTAGGAGGTCCAGTAGATGGGGTTGTAGATTTTGTGGTTGTGGTTGGCCCTTTAGTTGTAGTAGCTGGTGTGGTGGACGGGGTTGTAGACATTGTGGTTGTGGTTGGCCCTTCAGTTGTAGTAGGAGGTCCAGTGGATTGGGTTGTAGATTTTGGGGTTGTGGCTGGCACTTCAGTTGTAGTAGGAGGTCCAGTGGATTGGGTTGTAGATTTTGTGGTTGTGGTTGGCCCTTCAGTTGTAGTAGGAGGTCCAGTGGATTGGGTTGTAGATTTTGTGGTTGTGGTTGGCTCTTCAGTTGTAGTAGGAGGTCCAGTGGATTGGGTTGTAGATTTTGGGGTTGTGGCTGGCCCTTCAGTTGTAGTAGGAGGTCCAGTGGATTGGGTTGTAGATTTTGTGGTTGTGGTTGGCCCTTCAGTTGTAGTAGGAGGTCCAGTGGATTGGGTTGTAGATTTTGTGGTTGTGGTTGGCTCTTCAGTTGTAGTAGGAGGTCCAGTGGATTGGGTTGTAGATTTTGTAGTTGTGGTTGGCCCTTCAGTTGTAGTAGGAGGTCCAGTGGATGGGGTTGTAGATTTTGTGGTTGTGGTTGGCCCTTCAGTTGTAGTAGCTGGTGTGGTGGACGGGGTTGTAGATATTGTGGTTGTGGTTGGCCCTTCAGTTGTAGTAGGAGGTCCAGTGGATTGGGTTGTAGATTTTGGGGTTGTGGCTGGCACTTCAGTTGTAGTAGGAGGTCCAGTGGATTGGGTTGTAGATTTTGTGGTTGTGGTTGGCCCTTCAGTTGTAGTAGGAGGTCCAGTGGATTCGGTTGTAGATTTTGTGGTTGTGGTTGGCTCTTCAGTTGTAGTAGGAGGTCCAGTGGATTGGGTTGTAGATTTTGGGGTTGTGGTTGGCCCTTTAGTTGTAGTAGCTGGTGTGGTGGACGGGGTTGTAGATTTTGTGGTTGTGGTTGGCCCTTTAGTTGTAGTAGGAGGTCCAGTGGATGGTGTTGTAGATATTGTAGTTGTGGTTGGGCTTTCAGTTGTAGTAGGAGTAGTGGTGGTTGGTGTTGTAGATGTTGTGGTTGTGGTTGGGCTTTCAGTTGTAGTAGGAGTAGTGGTGGTTGGTGTTGTAGATGTTGTAGTTGTGGTTGGGCTTTCAGTTGTAGTAGGAGATATGGTTGTTGATGTTGATGTTGATGGTGTTGTGGTATGACATATCTCTACCTCACAACAAACTCTGATCTTATAATTGAAACACTTAAATGGACGAATTGTCTGGTCCTCTTTTTTGCATATTAAGCCATATTCCAGATCACATGAAGCAACTTGTTGAGTTCCACTGACAAAGTCATTAAAACCCATGTTAGGATTTTGTGTTGCTCTACAATCAATTTCGTGTCGATTTTCACATATTTCTTTACCGCTGTTTGTGATGTTTTCATATGTTTCCCAGTCACTACCATCACTTTGTGGATTATGCACATCATACCATTCTGACCACTCACACGTATTAATACATGGAGTAGTGGTTGGCCCTTCAGTTGTAGTAGCAGGTCCAGTGGATTGGGTTGTAGATTTTGTGGTTGTGGTTGGCCCTTCAGTTGTAGTAGCTGGTGTGGTGGATGGGGTTGTAGATTTTGTGGTTGTGGTTGGCCCTTCAGTTGTAGTAGGAGGTCCAGTGGATTGGGTTGTAGATTTTGTGGTTGTGGTTGGCCCTTCAGTTGTAGTAGGAGGTCCAGTGGATTGGGTTGTAGATTTTGTGGGTGTGGTTGGCTCTTCAGTTGTAGTAGGAGGTCCAGTGGATGGGGTTGTAGATTTTGTGGTTGTGGTTGGCCCTTCAGTTGTAGTAGGAGGTCCAGTGGATTGGGTTGTAGATTTTGTGGGTGTGGTTGGCCCTTCAGTTGTAGTAGGAGGTCCAGTGGATTGGGTTGTAGATTTTGTGGTTGTGGTTGGCCCTTCAGTTGTAGTAGCTGGTGCGGTGGATGGGGTTGTAGATTTTGTGGTTGTGGTTGGCTCTTCAGTTGTAGTAGGAGGTCCAGTGGATTGGGTTGTAGATTTTGAGGTTGTGGTTGGCCCTTCAGTTGTAGTAGCTGGTGCGGTGGATGGGGTTGTAGATTTTGTGGTTATGGTTGGCCCTTCAGTTGTAGTAGGAGGTCCAGTGGATTGGGTTGTAGATTTTGTGGTTGTGGTTGGCCCTTCAGTTGTAGTAGTAGGTCCAGTGGATTGGGTTGTAGATTTTGTGGTTGTGGTTGACCCTTCAGTTGTAGTAGGAGGTCCAGTGGATGGGGTTGTAGATTTTGTGGTTGTGGTTGGCCCTTTAGTTGTAGTAGCTGGTGTGGTGGACGGGGTTGTAGATATTGTGGTTGTGGTTGGCCCTTCAGTTGTAGTAGGAGGTCCAGTGGATTGGGTTGTAGATTTTGTGGTTGTGGTTGGCCCTTCAGTTGTAGTAGGAGGTCCAGTGGATTGGGTTGTAGATTTTGTGGTTGTGGTTGGCCCTTCAGTTGTAGTAGGAGGTCCAGTGGATTGGGTTGTAGATTTTGTGGTTGTGGTTGGCCCTTTAGTTGTAGTAGCTGGTGTGGTGGACGGGCTTGTAGATTTTGTGGTTGTGGTTGGCCCTTCAGTTGTAGTAGGAGGTCCAGTGGATTGGGTTGTAGATTTTGTGGGTGTGGTTGGCTCTTCAGTTGTAGTAGGAGGTCCAGTGGATGGGGTTGTAGATTTTGTGGTTGTGGTTGGCCCTTCAGTTGTAGTAGCTGGTGTGGTGGACGGGCTTGTAGATTTTGTGGTTGTGGTTGGCCCTTCAGTTGTAGTAGGAGGTCCAGTGGATTGGGTTGTAGATTTTGTGGTTGTGGTTGGCCCTTCAGTTGTAGTAGGAGGTCCAGTGGATTGGGTTGTAGATTTTGTGGGTGTGGTTGGCTCTTCAGTTGTAGTAGGAGGTCCAGTGGATGGGGTTGTAGATTTTGTGGTTGTGGTTGGCCCTTCAGTTGTAGTAGCTGGTGTGGTGGACGGGCTTGTAGATTTTGTGGTTGTGGTTGGCCCTTCAGTTGTAGTAGGAGGTCCAGTGGATTGGGTTGTAGATTTTGTGGGTGTGGTTGGCTCTTCAGTTGTAGTAGGAGGTCCAGTGGATGGGGTTGTAGATTTTGTGGTTGTGGTTGGCCCTTCAGTTGTAGTAGCTGGTGTGGTGGATGGGCTTGTAGATTTTGTGGTTGTGGTTGGCCCTTCAGTTGTAGTAGGAGGTCCAGTGGATTGGGTTGTAGATTTTGTGGTTGTGGTTGGCCCTTCAGTTGTAGTAGGAGGTCCAGTGGATTGGGTTGTAGATTTTGTGGGTGTGGTTGGCTCTTCAGTTGTAGTAGGAGGTCCAGTGGATGGGGTTGTAGATTTTGTGGTTGTGGTTGACCCTTCAGTTGTAGTAGGAGGTCCAGTGGATTGGGTTGTAGATTTTGTGGTTGTGGTTGGCCCTTCAGTTGTAGTAGGAGGTCCAGTGGATTGGGTTGTAGATTTTGGGGTTGTGTTTGGCCCTTCAGTTGTAGTAGTTGGTGTGGTGGATGGGGTTGTAAATTTTGTGGTTGTGGTTGGGCTTTCAGTTGTAGTAGGAGTAGTGGTGGTTGGTGTTGTAGTTGTGGTTGGGCTTTCAGTTGTAGTAGGAGTAGTGGTGGTTGGTGTTGTAGATGTTGTGGTTGTGGTTGGGCTTTCAGTTGTAGTAGGAGTAGTGGTGGTTGGTGTTGTAGATGTTGTAGTTGTGGTTGGGCTTTCAGTTGTAGTAGGAGATATGGTTGTTGATGTTGATGTTGATGGCGTTGTGGTATGACATATCTCTACCTCACAACAAACTCTGATCTTATAATTGAAACACTTAAATGGACGAATTGTCTGGTCCTCTTTTTTGCATATTAAGCCATATTCCAGATCACATGAAGCAACTTGTTGAGTTCCACTGACAAAGTCATTAAAACCCATGTTAGGATTTTGTGTTGCTCTACAATCAATTTCGTGTCGATTTTCACATATTTCTTTACCGCTGTTTGTGATGTTTTCATATGTTTCCCAGTCACTACCATCACTTTGTGGATTATGCACATCATACCATTCTGACCACTCACACGTATTAATACATGGAGTAGTGGTTGGCCCTTCAGTTGTAGTAGCAGGTCCAGTGGATTGGGTTGTAGATTTTGTGGTTGTGGTTGGCCCTTCAGTTGTAGTAGCTGGTGTGGTGGATGGGGTTGTAGATTTTGTGGTTGTGGTTGGCCCTTCAGTTGTAGTAGGAGGTCCAGTGGATTGGGTTGTAGATTTTGTGGTTGTGGTTGGCCCTTTAGTTGTAGTAGCTGGTGTGGTGGACGGGCTTGTAGATTTTGTGGTTGTGGTTGGCCCTTCAGTTGTAGTAGGAGGTCCAGTGGATTGGGTTGTAGATTTTGTGGGTGTGGTTGGCTCTTCAGTTGTAGTAGGAGGTCCAGTGGATGGGGTTGTAGATTTTGTGGTTGTGGTTGGCCCTTCAGTTGTAGTAGCTGGTGTGGTGGACGGGCTTGTAGATTTTGTGGTTGTGGTTGGCCCTTCAGTTGTAGTAGGAGGTCCAGTGGATTGGGTTGTAGATTTTTTGGGTGTGGTTGGCTCTTCAGTTGTAGTAGGAGGTCCAGTGGATGGGGTTGTAGATTTTGTGGTTGTGGTTGGCCCTTCAGTTGTAGTAGGAGGTCCAGTGGATTGGGTTGTAGATTTTTTGGTTGTGGTTGGCCCTTCAGTTGTAGTAGGAGGTCCAGTGGATTGGGTTGTAGATTTTGTGGTTGTGGTTGGCCCTTCAGTTGTAGTAGCTGGTGTGGTGGATGGGCTTGTAGATGTTGTGGTTGTGGTTGGCCCTTCACTTGTAGTAGTAGGTCCAGTGGATTGGGTTGTAGATATTGTGGTTGTGGTTGGCCCTTCAGTTGTAGTAGGAGGTCCAGTGGATTGGGTTGTAGATTTTGTGGTTGTGGTTGGCCCTTCAGTTGTAGTAGCTGGTGTGGTGGACGGGGTTGTAGATTTTGTGGTTATGGTTGGCCCTTCAGTTGTAGTAGGAGGTCCAGTGGATTGGGTTGTAGATTTTGTGGTTATGGTTGGCCCTTCAGTTGTAGTAGCTGGTGTGGTGGATGGGGTTGTAGATTTTGTGGTTGTGGTTGGCCCTTCAGTTGTAGTAGCTGGTGTGGTGGATGGGGTTGTAGATTTTGTGGTTGTGGTGACAGTAGTTGTAGATGGTGTGGGTTCACATATCTCTACCTCACAACAAACTCTGATCTTATAATTTAAACACTTATATGGACGGCTTGTCTGGTCCTTTTTCTTGCATATTAAGCCATATTCCAGACCACATGAAGCAACTTGTTGAGTTTCACTCACAAAGTCATTAAAACCCATTTCAGGATTTTGTGTCGCTCTACAATCAATTTCTTGTCGATTTTCACATATTTCTTTACCACTATTTGTGATGTTTTCATATGTTTCCCAGTCACTACCATCAGTTTGTGGATTATGCACATCATACCATTCTGACCACTCACAAGTATTAATACATGGAGTAGTAGGGGTTTCAGTTGTTTGAGTACTAGACTCTGTGGTTGTGGTTGGCCCTTCTGTTGTAGTAGGGGTTTCAGGTTGTAGAGTTGTTGATCTTGTGGTTATCACCTGAATGGTAGTTGATGTTTCTGTTGTTAGGGTTGTAGATTTTGTCGTTGTGGTTGGGGGTTCTCTTTGTGTTGTTACAGGTGTAGTGACTGTAGTAATTGTTGTTGATATTGATGGTGTGACAGTTGAAATAGAGCAGGTTTCATTTTTAAATATTACTGTTTTATTAGTGCAGATGGCATAGTAGCACATTCCCAAGTTATCAGTGACATTGTAAATGACTTCATTTTCCTCATATCTTTTCCCGTTGTAAAAGCAACCATCACACTCCTCCACACATATCTGCTTCTCCTCATCAAATATTGGCTTATCCTCTGGACACATAGGGTAGCAGCCTGTAAAAATTATAGCATAAAGCATTGTACAATATGTTTTGACAATAAGAGCATTGTCATTCACATATTTTTTAAAGTATTGGAATGTGAATCTGGCCTGGTCTCTTAATATTTTATCACATACATTAATTATCACAAGTATACCAAGTAGGATCAACTCAGCATTTTAAATTTTAACTTAATGCAGTGGTTTTAGATTCAAAGTAAGATGGTAAGTTATGAATTGACCTCTTACCTTCTATGTTGGGTATAGAGTTGCTGCAAATTTCTTGTGGATTCAAACAGGTCTTGTAACAAGGTGTATGGCAAGGATGGTAGTGCCACTTGCATTCACCCAGTTCATTGTAGTAGTCACAAAAGACAGCTAAAATGAAAAGATACAGGATACGTTTGAATAAAGGAAATGTTAAGTAATCATAACTAATTAAGTTGTTTATGTAATTATTTATTAACAATCCGGTCTCTGTTCAATGTGTTACTTACTGAAAAGATATAAAACTTAAATTGCACCTATTGCTTTAGTGCCTGACAATCATAGACTGTATATAGTATGGACGTAATAGCCGTGATGTCACCCATTGGTTTGTGGATTGCTGCTTTGAGGCCAATAGTATTGGATCTGAGCAGCGCCATCTTAAAAATTTGAGGTGCATGTTGGAAAAAAAAGAACACGGATTCAACTTATATGGGCATCTGGAGGAGCAAGAGGACGGAGCGGGGGAGGTTGCGAGGGCTGGATCTCAGGGACCCCTACCTACCACAGTCTACACAGGCAACCTGGTGATGCTAACCAAGTTAGCTGTTACGACTAACTATAAACACAAAACTCCAGAGAAAATTGTCGGTGTGAAACACGTTCACAGGTATTTCCATACAGACTATCTGTCCGCCCTCCTGAACCTGTGAATCAATCAACCTGTCAATCACGACGTGGCCACATCCTAATGCATACCTGTTTTATCGTCAAATATAACATCAGGGATGCTAAATGTTCACAAATGAATATCAAACTGCATTGAAGAAGGCTTTAAATTAGCGATTGAGACCATAAACACATTTTGAAAACGTTTACTGAGGTTAGAAATCAAGTGAGAAGTTGGTGCAGTTCTAAGTTACTTCCACATTGGCCTCATTGCAGAGGACCGGAACTCCCCGTCTGCTGACAATTGCATTTAGTTGTAGCTAAATGTAGAAAGTCATAACTTTTTTCTAAATGAGAGAAAACTGTCATGAATGTTTAAGGAAAATACTCACTGTTAACGAGCAAGTTGCAGGTTGATTTTTTAAAATTTAAAAAAAAATTGTTTTGTGAGACATAGAGACCAAAATTAAGACAAAAGTTTTGGTATTTTGAGCAGTGCTCAAAACAACAATTTGTCATATTATGTCACAGTAGGGAGTCGCTCTCCCTGTCTCAGGTGCTGTATAGTGTGCTACTAGTCCTAATGAGTCTGAGTGCCTGTCATTTAGTCATTTTTTCCCGCTAATGTTATTGTGCAGTTTATAATTTTTCATAATTGTGATGAATAACGAACCTTAAGGCAATTTTGGAAACAAAACAAACACAAAACACTAACAGTCCTCAATAACATTTTGTAATACTAAATTACTACGAATTTAAGAGTATATTAATGTAAAACTATTAAATACATAAATTATTTTAGTCATTAAAAATTAAAATTTTCATAGAGCACTGATGACCTTAGACTGATGTACAGTAGCTTTTATTACGCGTGGAGTCCACTCAATTATATTCAATTTTTGAAATAAAAAAACAAACAAAGGACAGAATATGACCCACCTTGTTTATGAAGAAAAGAGTAACACAACCAATAACACATCAAACACATCTTGAAAAATCTCTAAGTCTCTGGGTTAAATTTTGCTGAGGTTATAAGAATTTGGGGATTGAAAAATTGGGGTTTGTCACAGAAAAAGCTGAAAGGTCTTACTTATAATTTAAGTTTGATTACTTACGACAGATTTCTGGAGTTCTCCATGCAACACAGACACCAGCCTCATTACAAGCTTGTGCATAAGCTGCAACTGATGAGCAGAAACATTCACAGTCTCCTCCAGTGTCACAGGCACATGAGTCTTTCACACAGTTTTCATAAAATGGACGTGGCTGTACCTGTTACCAAAATGTATGATAGATTTAAAAAAATGTGTTAATAATTAATCATATAAAATGATAAATCAAAAACAAATATTGTATTACCTTATTGTGGCAGTCTTTGAAAGTATCACCATTTATAATGTTGCACATCATTTTTGCCCAGTGATGTCGGTTGGGTTTTACTCCACAAGGATCCACATTAGTTTCCGCATCTGGACAACTGCTGGACACTTTCCAGCTGTTTGCAAATTCTAACAGATTGCTCACTTTCAGCTGACCCTGGGTGGTGAAGTCA